>NC_090933.1:816269007-816572038 GCF_040938575.1 Ambystoma mexicanum | reverse complement strand
CGCTTTATAAATAAAATAAATACAAATACAAATACCCTGGGTCCTCAGTGACACCCAGTTAGTAATAGAGTACCGGCTGGATCGGGTGACCATCACTGAGTTGCTGGCCACAATACAAAACGAAATTGGGAGCAGGATTGCCATCCGCACAGCAGTGCCCCCACTGGTCAAGCTGGTGGCAGGCCTGAAGTTCCTGGGGACGGGCCCCTTCCAGCACTCTGACGCCATGATGCATGGCATGGCCCAGTCAACATTCAGTGCAGTCCTGGGCAAGGTGCTGGATGCCCTGCTGTGCCATGCCAACCTGCACATGGCACTGCCCACCACTCAGGCCCAGGTGAATGACTTCAATGCACACCTATATCCCATTGCACAAGTGCCCAATGCCATTGCAGCTATCAACTGCACCCATGATGCATTGGTTGCGCTCCGGGCCCATGAGGCAGTCTTTCGGAACCACAAGCAGTATCACTCATTGAATGTGCAGATGACCTGTGGGCTTGACTGAATCATCAGCCACTGCTGTGCCTACTACCCTGGATCCACCCACGACTACATGGTGATATACAGCAGCAATCTGACGGCCTACATGGAGAGGCACAGGGGACAACAGACCTTGATAGTGGTTGAGTACAAACCCTGCTATAAATGTATAAAGGCATGTTTAAGCACAAGTAAAAAAAGGGGGAATATAGCCACAGGAAGCATTGCATGAAAATAGGAGGCATCGCCAGCACCTCTTCAGCACCTGCACCATTTACAGGGGGCATCCAAGGGTGCATGCACATGCCTACCACACCTGGACCCACACATGGTGATGGACACACATTGCTGAAAAAACAACAACACATCAGACCACAATAACCAGAATGCACCTGGAATGTGCTGCAGTGCAGATCCACACCCCATCACCCAACTGTGACTCCACCCAGGGCCCCAGATAGGAATCACTATTCCCTAAAGTACTGTGTGAAATGAATACTGAGGAGTAAACATGTACATCAATATCACAGAGAGAGTATCCCATTAGTGCATTAAAACATGTATCAACAGTTAAACGAAATTGTTGGTGCAATGAACATGTATCATCATTCAGTGCTACAGGCACAGCAAAAGACAAATGCCTACTTCCCCTGATCAGCCAGTAATAACAGTAGCCCCAACCTGCAGGACTCCATGAACCACTGTTCCAACCATATCCAAGGAGCGGTGCAGGTGGAACCTGGGGTACAAGGTTCCCGGTGTCCCTTGCACAATAATTAAAGGGAATGTTACTACACCCCATTATAAGTAAAAAATGTGAGCTCATGCCTATTTATAATGAGTAAAGGTGACCCATGCACTGACTTACCTGTAGTGCTGTGCCCACCCATGCCACAGCAGCCATCCCATGTGCAGTAAACCATCAGCCACCACAGTACAACCACCTCAACAACACATGATGCATGTACGGGACAAATAATGCATGGAATGAAATAGGAAGGATGTACACCCATCACACATACAGATTGCATGGCCCTGTTGCTCACAGGAATGCCCACGGTGCATAATGGCTGAATATTCTGAATCTGCAGACTCATGCATGGTACCAATGCCTGTCATCCCATCCCATGCAGGTGACTCAGGATACCTGCAGCTCACCTGGCTGATCACCCCTGATGACCCCTGTGCATGACCCAAGAACACCACATGCCCACAGCCGGACATGAATCTGCATCGAGCGTGCTTTTGGACTTTTGAAGGCACGATTCAGGTGCCTAGATCGGATGGAGGGGCCCACATGTATGCCCCAGACAAAGTTAGCAAAATCGTCTTGACATGTGCACAACATTTGCCTCAGGTGGAATGTGCCCCTAACCCCCCTCCCCTGACGCAGACAGCCTACTCCAGGGGCTGATGATGGCGCTGACCATGTGGCCGGAGCCAGAGCTGATACACACAGGGATGGTGTGAGGGAGGGGAAGCTGGCCCGACAGACACTGATCGATAATAATTTGTAGCACAGTGACTGGACCCAGAACACGACCTGCACATTTCGAGTAAAGAGCACTAGTACACAATCATGATTGTCCTTGCATTTTCTCAGATTTCAATGGGCTTTAATGTATGTGAAACTAACCCCATCTCCTTGCCTCCACCCACCAACAACTCCCCAGCACACAGTCCCCCCTCCCTCCACCCACCACCAACTCCCCAGCATACAGTCCCGCTCCTCCACCCACTACTAACTCCACAGCACACAGTTCCTCCTTCGTCCACCCACCACCAACTCCCCAGCACACAGTCCTCCCTCCCCCTCCCAACCATGTGTCCATGTGATGACCCCTCAGGCCGACAGTGCACAATCCATTCACTGGTTACGTGGACACGTCCCATGGGCACCTGATTCGGGAGAACGCTGTAGCAGCCTGTGCTGTGACCTCCGCCATGGGGTTCCCTGTTGGGACTACTCGGTGGGGGTGGTGGAGGTAGATGGGATGGAGGCAGCCATTTGGATTTGCTGGCGGAGGAGGTTATTTGTTTCCCTCATTTGTTCTGCAAATGCAGAGAGCCCCTCGCATAGCTCCCTTACCCTCTGCCAGAACCCCATGAGGGATGCTGTGCATGCCTCTATCACCATTCTCGTGTCGGTTTTGTCCCTGGCCATGGTCTTCGTAGCACCCCTAACAGCACGGCTGATGGCCTTTATGTGCCTATTGTGTCCTCTGGCAAGGCCCTTGATTCTCAGCTGACGTGCATATATAATGTCCAGTTGCACCATCACAGCAGCCACAGAATCAGTGGAGCTGCGATGCCTGGGGGAGCTGTCCCACATGGGGGTTTGGGGGTTGTACCACCTGGAGGGCTGCCTGATGAGGCATATGAGGGTGTGTCCTTGTCAGTCACCGGGGTGTAGGCACGATGGCGGCATGCCCAGCACTGTGGTCCTGGGCTGTGCACCTCCACACGGTCATGGCTCTCTGGTGGTGTGCTAATTTCTGGCACATGCATGTCTTCAGGTGTGGTGGAGGCAGCAGCCTACTGGTCGTCGCTGATTGCCTCTAACTCCTCCTGGGTGGTTGATATTGGGGCCCCTTCAATGTCCTCCTCCTAGTCGGTCTTGGAGGGTTGTGCCCTTGGTGGTGGCGTGGCCCTGGTGGGTTGGGCTGTTGGTTTTGGTGTGTCCCTGGAGGATTTGGCCATTGGTGTTGGCGTGGTCCTGGAGGGTTGTGCCCTTGGTGGTGCAGTGGCACTGCTGCAGTGTGGAGTGGTCGGGTGGGTCTTTGCCTTGGTGTGCCTCGTCAGCCCCTTTGCTGGGTGTGGGTGGGTGCTCGATGGGATGGCCCTGCTACCTCATCATACCTTGACACCTCAGGTGGTGCCTGCGTGCCTGTAGGGGATATAGAGAATGACATTAGGTCACATTCGTTCATGTGTTTTGGCATGCATAGCAGTACTTACAGGGGGGGTTGCACAGGGTGGTTGGACTCTTGCACAGGCCTGGCCTGCTTGCATTTTACAGTGGATTGGTATATATGGGGAATGGTACAGGAGGGGAGACACACTTGGGAATGTGCCTTCCCGGTGGTGGCATAGCAGGGGTTAAATGTTGATGTAGGCATTTATTGTCTGGCAACCAGCTGGTTTACACGGCCAGCTGGCAAAAGTGCACTGCTGTGCCCACACCATGACTGTGTGTTGCATGGCACTTGGTTGTGTCCCTTGGCTGCCCTCCCTACAGCTCAGGCTCACAGGGGTGGCCTAAGTGCACTGGCACATGGCTGCTGCTGTGGGTGCCTTTGGTGGCTCACACACACTGCACCCAGTCACAATGCCCGGCTCATGGGAGTTCACATGGTGTGGTGGGATGTTCACATTACATTTGGTATTTGGGGGGGCTTGACTCACCTTCGGCATCCTGGGTGGCAGCACCTGCCTCTGCTCCTGAGACTCCCTCTATCCCTGCCATGTCTATGATGCTGATGCAGTGCTTCTCCCATGGCATGAGCTCCGGTGGTGGTGGTGGTGATCCTCCTCCAGTTGCCATGCAGTCTGTCTGGTGCTGGGCTAGGTTGCCCCGGAACCTGACCGCAGGTCATTGAAGCACTTCCTGCAGTCTTCCCCATCCCTTGGGACACAGCTGCCTGCATACACCTTCTTGCTCTCTTCAGTTGCTCTGGATGTCTGCCAGGGGCTCTGAATTTTTATGGATTGTAATTTGCAAAATGGCTGCATTTCCTGGGCGCTATTACAGCGTGAAATTACCATGCGATATCGGCTGCCGGCTGCGCTGCCGCTATTTAGACTGAGATTTCGGGTGTTAGTGTTGTTTGGGTCGAGCGGTATTAGTGTTAACGCCAGGGATGTGTGTGTGTGTCTGCAGACTCGTGATACAGTGGTTTCTGCGCTACTATTCCGGACGTTAACGCTAATACTGCTTGACAGTAATTATGCCCACATAACGCCCAACTCGTGATGAGGCCCAGACACCAGATTCAAAGTTAAAACGAATGGTCTTTAATAACTTAAATGTTAGAATGGTGTAAGGCCTAACTTGCCCTACACTAAGGTGGGCCTTCCCTACCTAAATAAACTAAGGATAGTCTGAGTCAGTAAGTAGTTCAACTCAAAAGTCTGTCGGTGTCCAAAACCTACACTTGACCTCACAATTTAAGATAAACAATGTGTAGGGATGTCAGCAACCAATGTAACAGTGTTCAGATTAAAGCTCTGAGCTTCTTACAGCTCCATGCTTGTTCTTAGCTCTCTTCCCCAAGTTCAAACAGTTGCAACAAAAATGGCCTCAGTGTTCCCTTCCCTAAGTTCAACACAGTTTCACAAATCGGTCTCGGGGTTCCCTTCCCCAGGTTTAACACAGTTCCACCAAAATGGTCTCGGGGTACCTTCCTCAAGTTCACCACAGTTCTACAAGGCTTCAAATTCACAGTCAACTCCACTTGTTTGGCCTGCCTTTCATTTCCGTCATTTGCACAACTTTTAGGCCGTCCAGCCTCAGCCTCTTGAATCCTTTTGGTTCACTTCAAGAACGGGTTCCTTGGTCTAAGCACAGTTGTCGGACCACATGGTCCGCCCACCACAGGTCACACATACGAGAACCCTTGGCACTTTACAACAGTTCATACTTTCTCATAGGACTTCCTTGACAATACAGGTTTACTTTCTACATCTGTGATATAAGTCCACTTCTTCTTCTGATGCACTTTAATGGCTTCTTGCCTTTATCAACATCTGGCTCTCACACACTGTCCTTCATGGTATTTCTTCTGGTTACCACCTTGCTTCCACACTATCCAATAGTGTCTTGCTTTGTGCACTTTTCCATTTGGTTTGCAAATGCGGTTTCTTTAACTTTTTTCATCTCATTCACAAATGCTCTTCACGTTCTGTTTCATTCATACGATATTCTCATATCTTTTCTATAATTCAGCATTCAAACTTATCCATGCTCGGTACCTTGTTTGGTATTCAATAATTCATCTTTGGTCTTCTGATCCATTCATTATTATTCAAAAACGTATCTTGTGCTTGGCAAATTGTTTGGTATTCAATAGTTTGCTTTTCCGGTCCCCAGACCCATTTGTCTTGCATTCCAGTTGTTCGGCTTCTGACGTCACCCATAGCAATGTCTGTCCCTGGAGTGCCCGACCTGAGTGAACCTTCCCTGTCACTCACTGGTGTGTGGCCGCTCCTCCGGGTGCAATGGTCTTGTTTGTGGGTTCTCCTTCGCTCCTCTTTCACTCTTTCCGGCAGCGATTAAGGCTTCTCAGTGTTCCTCAAAGGGGAACACACAGCAATGGGCTACGCTCAGCTTCCAACCCTCTTGTGGCCCACGGTTACCTCAGCGTCTTCCTGGCTTTCCTTCTCTTAGCATCCTTCTCACCGGCCCATATGTTACCTGCTCCACCTTGGATGGCCGCGCTTTGCGGCCCAGCTGCTCTCCGTGTCTGCTGTCTCTTCGTTCCTTTAGACACCTGCAACCAATTAACAGGTTACTGGTGTGAACACTTAAGGCCCGATTCACAGAAGTGTTTTATAATGGCACAATCACACTGAAAAAGGCTCTGTGAATCAGGCCCTCAGTGTCACTTGCCTGACCATAAATATTAGGACATGCCTGACCCTCACAATACTCATTAGGCCTCTTCCTTGTCTCAGTACCAGAGTGGTGAATTGAGCTGTTAATGTTCCCTCCTCTCAGTTGCCGCTTCCTCGTCCCAGTACTTTGATGGTATGAATGTGGGGAAATTAGGGGAGATGACTCACAACAGCCTATAAAGGCAGTGGGAGGATAAAGTTGGTTCTTATTAGAAAAGGGGGGATACCATGTCTCACCTGTGGATATCCTCTCCCCAATCCCCAAGGACTCTCCACCCAGGTGATCCTCCCTTGCATCTCCATCCCCACGGTCAGGATCCAAAAGCGATGGCCTTACCCTGGCCATCTGAGCAGAGGATCCAAGGAGAGTGGGTGTGAGGATACCCTCAGGCTTCTTACACTACCCAATGAAATAAAACATTCTACCGCAAATCACCATAGAATAAGATTAACTCAACCGATCAACATACCCATGGCACAAAAGGACACAGACGACCTTCCACTAACCCTACTAAAAACCTTCCAGTATCCTGCATACTCACCCTCAAACACTGAACAAAAAACACTCATAACTCTCCCGCAGCAAAAAACTTAAACCACCACAAACTGCACACACACTGCAACACCCAACAGGAAACTAAACCAATTACACATACATCACCCATACACACTCATACATCAATCATCACATTACGTCTACCAATTTAAATCAAAACAGCACACAGTGGCTGCTTTTTCCGAACTGAACCTACCGACAGCACATCAAAGCTCTCTTGCGCTTTTTCCTCTCAATCCCACTAACTAAGCCCTACCAGCCCTCCTGCCTTTTCAAATCCGCCAGAGTGCCTCGAGACCATGAAAATGGCAGTGGTGCACAGTGTAAATCACAATAACATAACATAACTTCTGCCACCCCCCACACAATACCTTACCAATTCACTGTGCTCATACGCACACATACACAAACAGTGAATCTACAATATGCACCTATAAACAAACAGTGCCTCCATAAGAACTGGCCCACATACAATGCCTCCACATACCTCCACATACACTGGCACACATACACTGCCTCATACACACCCGCTGCTCCCAAACACACATTGACCTCATACACAGACACACTGCTCAAATACAGACTGGTCATACACACTTTCACCCAAACATACTTACCTACCCTCATACAGCTCCTACACACATGCACGCTGCCCCCACACACATACTACCTGTAGAACACACACACAGCCACCACACACCCAGTATGATGCTTCACATGCTGCCCTCCAGACAGTTGCCTTCCCACATATACTGCCTCCCAAAAACACCCACACATTGCCCAGACAACACACATACTGCTCCCTAACAAATACTCCATGCATGCATTCTGAGTCCACACACACATTTCCCCCACAAAAAAACCTGCCCAGACAACACCCAATCCTCCCCAGGACACATTGCCCACACACGTTTCCCCATTCACACTCCCCCACACAATTTGCCCAACACATACACTGACACTGCCTCATACATACACACACTGCTCCACACACTACCCCCACAAATGCTGCAGCCCCCACACATGGATTCTGACCAACAAGCAACACTTCCCCCACACAGACACTGCCCATACAACACACAATCTGTCTTTCACATACACATTGCCCCCAAGCACACACTGCCACATACACACTGCCCTCATACAGAGACTAACACCCACCTCAGACACACATTACCCCCTCAAACACTGCACACACATCCATACTGCCACCAAACACACACTGCCCTCATGCACACACACTGACAACACACACTGGCCACAAAGTGTCCCCATACAGCCTGCCCACACACTAGACACACACACAATGCCCCCCAAACACCCACATGGCCACCACCCACACTGCTCCCCTAATACACACCCCACACACACTACCCTCAAAGACATGTCCAACACAAAGACTAACACACTGCCTCCCACATGCACAGCAATTCCAGCAAACACACACATACTGCCCCCCACCCCCACACACACACTGGCCAGAGACACTTCCCCCCACACACTTCCCAACTCACACACAGCTCCCGGACATATGCACACTGTTCCCTACATATGCACACTGCCCCTCCAAACAGCCTACATAACAAGCACACACACAGCCCAGTCCGCACCCAGACTGAACCCACACACACACACACTGCTCCAAACAAACTGCTTGTCACACACACTGTATAACAGACACACACACATCCCCGCACACACATTCCCCGCACACACACTCTGCCCCACTGCCCACACACAGTGCCTTGTGCACACTGCTTACACACTACCCCACATATGGCCCCAAAACCCCCTTACTGCCACACAAGCTGTGCCACTCACACACTGCCCCAATATACATACTTGCCCCACATACAGGCCCCACACAACAACTGCCCCATACACACATGGCCCACGCAAGACACACTCAGCTTCTCACATACACACTGCTCCGGCCACATAAACTGTCTTCCCCCACACTGCCCCAAACACAATTCCTACAAACACACTGTCCCTCTGACAATCACAACCCCCCCAAACACTAACATTGCCCATATACAAAGACACCCACACTGGCCCCAAATTCACACATCCTCACACCCACACACTGCCCTCCCTGTCACAGACTTCCTCCACATACACCCCCTACACACGCACACTGCTCACACACTGTCACTACATACATTACCTGCATGCACTGTCCCCACATACACATCCCCTTCCCTACAGACATTGCCAACCACATGCACACTACTAACACATACACTGCAAACACACACACACTGCCCACATACAACTACACTGGCCCACACACTCTGCCTAATCCCCACACACACTGCCCCATAAATTGACCCAAAATAGGTGCTCCCACACACACACACACTTGCACATACACACTTCTGATAAAACACACACAGTTCCCTCACACATCCACCCACATTCTCCCACCGTACTCAATGTACACACACACACTTCCCCTACAACACTGCTGTCACACACAAGGCCCACACGTGCGCTGCTTCCACAAAGACATACAGTGCCCACAGACAATACCTGCACACACAGAACCACACATGCACACTGCCCCCACAAAAACACTCCTCTCACAATGCATGTACAACACACTTTCTTCTCCTGATATACACACTGCCTGCCCCCACACACCCACTGTCCTCCGACACTCAAAGCTCTCCACACTGCCCCACACTCACTTCCCCTCCACAAACACTGCCCCTCCCACACAGCCACCACACACAAACTCCTCCCACACACTAACTGCCCTCTCTGACGCAAACTGTCACACACACAAAGAATCCTAAACAAACACTTCCACCATGCAGTAAATGTCAACATTCCCCAACTGTTCTCCCTGCCTGCACACTGCGCCCACACACATTACCCCCCACACACACTGCTGCGCACAAATTCTCACACATATACTGCCTCCACACACCAATACTGCTATGCACACACTGGCTCGCCTCCCCACACACTGCGCCTACAAACAACCCCACAAATGAACAGCACATACACCCCCCACACACACACTTCCCATGCAACACAAACACCCCCACACAGGCTTCCCTTCCACACTCACTGTGTATATATACACACACACACAAACACACACACATGCACAAACACATTGCAATCACACACACTGCCCCCTCACATAGCCACCCACACACTGCTCCCACACACACACACACACTGTCGCTGACACAAACACTTCCCCACAAAAGTACTGCTCAAACACTATGATCCCACAGAACAAATCTTCCCACACTGACACACACTTCCACTGCACACACACAAACTCAACCCAATCACTGACACTGCCCCACTGCCCCCACACTTCCCACATGCAGACACTGCCCATGCACACCTCCTCCCTAACACCCTTGCACACCACTCCTACCTCTACATACAATGACCACACACACACATTATCAACCCCACACACGCACTGCTGACACACACACACACACACACAGGCCTCACACTATCCCTCGCAAATTCCCCCAACAGATGCACTGCACCAAAGGTCAAAGTGGGCGGGAGCGGTTGGGAGCGGTGCTGCTATACTTTTTATTTTTAAGTTTCACTGTTCCTATACTTTTATTTTAAAAAGAAACCGTTCTGGAATGGTTTAGTTTTAAAATAAAAGTGTAGGAAGAAGTTGAAGCTTGCACTTCAGTGCACTGCACTGAACATTCACATAAAGAGGTGGTGTGTTTGTTTGGGGGTTTGGGTTGTGTGTCAGAGGGGGTGTGGCGATGGGGTTCGTGGAAAGCGGAGGCAGGCCAGCAGGGAACATAGTTCCACTACTTCTTTTCGTACACTTCGACCACTGCACTGCACACTCACACTTCCCATGTGACACACACATTCCCCACCCCACACACACTCTTAAATCACATTACATTTCACCTTTACTTACACATCGAAACTTCCACTACACATGCTGAACACACACACTATAGTCACACACTGCCTACATACACCATACACTGCCCATAAATCTCAAACACATGCTTCTAACACACAATCACACACATTGTTGCCTACGCACACACACTCCCCCAAATAAAACTGTTTCCACAAACACATTCTCTTACATACACTACCCCATATACATGCTGGCCCACACACATCTTTGGCATCACCCACTTTGGCATCGCACACACACTGCCCACCAAACACTGCCCCCACACATACTGCCCTTAAACACAAACTCCCCATGTGCATGCACACACTGCTTATAAAATCCCCCTGCCCCCACAAATATACTGCCCCCAAACACTACCCTACAGACACACACTCAAAATCAAACTGCACGTGCACACTGAACACGTCCCCCCATACACACCTGCCCACATACATACACACAGCCCACTTACACAATTTCTCACACACTCCCCCTACACATACACAGCTCACACATACACATTGCCTATGCACACCCAAACATGATGCCCACCCCTAAACACAAACACACAATGCCCACTCTGAAATGCTGTCCCCACACACAGCCCCAAACACATTTTGCCCCACCACACACACTACCCTCCAAGCCCGCAGTGCCCCACACACACGTTGTCCACCCACACATAATGCTCTCAGACACACACCTAGAGACACACAGACACAGAAAGACACACCTAATGTTTTGAGTATGAGAGCTTTTCTTGTCAGTACCAAGCATTTGGATGTGTACCTGGGCTTTTGATGGTAATCCCTGGTAATGATGATGCAAGTACTTGTATGACGCCAAAATGTGACAAAAGGTGTGAACACCTAGGCATATAAAGGTAATACCTGACAAATGCTGATGTAGTGCAGCGCTTAATTTGTAAATAAATACATGCCAGGGCTCAGAAATTTTCTTGCACACCTGTATCATGTCAGTGTGGCAGCTTGCGGGACACTTTTGCTCCCACCCTCTGTTGATCTCCACAATAGCAACACATTTGATGTTACCGCTGCAACTCTCACTGGCTCAATGGGGGTGATGCCAGATGTGTGATTTAAACATACCGATCAAAATAACATAACATAACATGCCAGTCTTGTCTTTAAATGAGACACCAAATGTGTAACTCTTTCTTTAAACAGGTGACCCTCATTATTTTTCTCTCCTTCTGTAGGTGGCAAGTGGGAAATTGTGACCGTCCATTCACAGAAAATAGAGCAAAAGAGATGTGTTCCTATAGTGAAGAGATGAACAAATGCGGACAAAACCTTTACTAACGGCTGAACATGCCTGTCGAACAACTGCAGCAAGATCATATGCTATAGGTTAGTACTCAGCGAAGGCACTCCTCCTTGGCAGTGGGCTTTCTCTGGCCTCTCCCCTGTGGTGGCGGCCATGGCTGGTGGATTTCCTATGTTGTCCTCTGTGTCGGCAGCCTACTGCCCTACTAATGGCACTGCTACTCGGCTTGACTGATCCCAGGCATGTGCCAGTGTGTGCTTAAGAGTCAATGAGTTTGTGGCCTGTAATGTGCCTGTGTGTTGGATTGGTCCACTCCACACTGGCTGCTTACCAGAAGAAAAAGAGGATGTGTCCAGCTTAAAAAGGTCGAGCATGTGCCCGCTGACTGCCCCAACTGCCGAGGTGCAGCAAAGCCAGTGTGATACTTGCACAGGTACGTGTGTGTGAATGCCTGCCCGCTGCACAGGCTACTGCCCGCACCACAACCCTGCTGCAGCAGTGCTGCCGGTTACTACAGCAGCAGAGAGGCACCAATGCCATGCGGACTCACTACAGTAGTGTGCTGGCATGACCAGCATAAATGTTCAGCATTGCGACCTCATGGCTCGTTGCTATACATGAACCCGGGCAGCTAGCACAGCAGCATCGACCTGTCTCACACTAGTGTTGCTTATTGTGTGACTATGAATGACTCACATTTATAAGCACTGACAGTGTTAATGTGATGTTTTCGATAGCCGATTGAAAGCAACCACTAATTCCCGAAGGAAGCAAAAATCCGTGAAGTAGCTTTAATTTGAAAGATGATTTATAACGCGCTTAACACCCTACCCAGAGGTTTCTAAGCACGGACCCGGGGATCGAGCCTGTGCTGCACTGTGTGGTTTTTTTCCAAGGCGAGCACGTTGCCGCTGAGCTATCCTCCCGAGTTTTAATGGGCAGATCACACGGAAAGCGGACTGGTGGCGGTGCCAAAACAACGGGGAGTCTGTCTCCGGACCTGTCCTCAAATGCCATCCCTGTTCTCCGTCCTCACAATGTCCACTACACATACACAAAGGGACGGCTCTGACTCGTATCCGTGATGTACACAATCTGTATTGATTGGTGCCATTATTGTTCTGGCTTAACCTGTCATCGTTGACACCCAGCACACACCGCGCGTCCGGCATGCCTAGTGCAATTTATTCACACACAACAACTGTGAAGAATGGATTCTTAAAAAAAAAAAAACGCTCAATGGAAAACTACAAAGACTACATTCACCTACACGCGGCCAGCAGAGAGTGTGTTGAACCCTAGCCTGTTTCGCCCAGATGCCGGCACTGGACTCTTTCCTCCTTGTTAGTCCTACTCTGCACTTGTGTAGGCCGGTTCCCACGTGCGCTTCGTTTCATTTCACAGCTGACAAAGTCACCTTGAGAGAAACCCATGCTCTCAGCTCACCGGAAGGAAGACCGGCTTCTTCTCTAAACACAAATCAGTGCCCCAGCAAAACATGGCTGACATTCACTGAGCAGCGGGTCCAAGGGCTCATGTGATCAAAGAAGGACAAGGTACAAGTATGTCATTTCTCACCTCCTCACTATCCCCTCGCCCAGCCCACCCCCCAGCAAATGTGGTGGTGGAGGTGAGGGGGCTACTTCGGGATGCAGGCATCATTTAGCTCGACTAAATCCCTAGTGTCTCAATGCAGTGTACCGTCCCTGCTAGGGGCGCCGAGCACGTGGGTGCTCCGGGGCCCAGGGCTGGACTGGGAACCAAAAGTGGCCCTGGATTTTTTTTTTAAGTGGCCCCATATTTCCCAAAGGAACGAGCACCGTGCGTGAGCCTAAGCCTTCAAACCAAGCAAACAAACATATAAATCGGATAGGGTGTTTGTTCTCAGATCACTGCTCTGCTTACACGGTTATACCTTTTGCTCTGCTGTCAGTATTTAGGGGGTCTGTGTGTATTGCTACCTACTGCAGTGCTTCTAAAGACCCTGCAACATCATCAACGGAAATCCTGGGATGATGCAAAAACAGCTACATAAATGCATGCATCAATATAACAGAGGAGCCAGCCGCTCAGACTCCCAGGATGACTTGCAACATACACCCATGGCACGACCTACCGGTCAAGGCCCAGTGGCTGTTGAACTGCTCACTAAACACTGCAGCAATTGAACTGCCACATGAAGGCTGTCACCAGCCAGCCTATTGATTACAGGCCAGATCGGCTGCCAATGAATGGAGGTGATGTGTCCTGGGTGTTTTAGAGGCGAGAGTGGCTCTTGCAACGTGGCACGGTTGGCACCCCTCCTTCCAACATGCATCTCAGCTACTAGGATGGATGTCCGAGTCCCGGGGTAGTGATGCTTATTAGAATTTGCTCTCTCCCCTCATATCAAGGCCAAGTGAAGTGGAAATGGCAGAGTTCAGACTACCCGCGTGCTCTTGCAACCTACGGTGTTAAGTGTCTTCCCAGGCAAGCTCTCACAATGCTGCCCCATCCTGACTTGCAGTGCGCAGAAGTATCTCAGTTTTGAGTCATTCATCATAGCACTCTTAAAAATACATGTTTCTCTACACAATTCAATGTTCAAGTCTTAAAAACTCGTATCTGCTCCCAGAATGCAAATGCAGCCTCATGTCGGGCACTTAATATCCATTACCGTTAATGACCACATCACTGTGCTTTGGCGAAAGCACAATATCCAAATAAATAAAATATGGATTTACAGCCCATTCCTCATAGAGCTAAATTTGCAACCTTCTCCCTCCATGCCTCACTCTCTCACTGCTCTTTATATACACGAGTAGCTCATGATTTCAACATTCTTAGAGCAATAAAATAATTGCATAGAAGGTTGGTTAATAATAGCATATTGTATCTTACATCTATTTAGCACTCGTCTAAAAAAAGGTCTTGACTTATAATGCTTATTAGTAGGATTATTATTAACTTCCCGATAGACCAGTGTATCTGTAAAGGCAGTATTTGAGATGCATTCAGCCAGCATAACCCAGGGAGCACCAGACAACAAGGGGGATTTTCCATTCGCTATCATGTGGTACAGGACAATGGAGGTGGTATGGATATAGGGGTTCATACATGTGCTGATGACCTGATATGGCGAGTGCTGGCAGGCCTATGGTATCCAAGGATCCAGATCTGGGTACCCTGCTGATTTCTGAGGCGTGAGTTTCAGGGGATACTAACATAGGAACTTTAAATGCCCATGAGATCAACTCTCAGCAGCCACCTGTTCACAGGGAATGGCAACGTGCGTGGCTGCTTGTACTTAGTTGCTTGTGATGTGCAGGGTTGCAAACTGGCCAGATTGAACGGGCTGCTAATGCCCAAGGCTGTCTGCTATTGCCAGAGCTCTCCGTAAACTCTGCAGAGCTCAGGAATGCCAGTGCACATTTATACCCCACATGAAAACAGATTTCTTTCCACTGACAAAATGAGAGGAGGCAGGGTCTCTAGGAAAAGGTGGAGATGGATGAGTCCAGAAACAATGGAAAGAGAAAATGAAAGGAATATATTGTGGGATAGAGCGAAATGAAGGGACAGGGGATAGGTGGGCACAGGGTACAGTACAAGAAAATGGAGGTGGGTCATAGGTGGCACAGACAGCAGAAGAGAGGCAAGGGTTGGAGACAGGAGAGTAGTTACCTAATAGAGAAGCAAGACAGTGAGAGGGGGTGAAAAGACAGAGTGGACTGAGACGGTGGATGGAGATAAAGAGAGGGGCTGTGATAGATTAAGAATCCAAGAAGATGACAGACTGGAAGAGAGACACAGAAGCAGATCACTAGGAGTGTAGATAGGGAGAGATGCCATCTAGACTAGGAATGGGGAGAGAGCCAGCAAACGTACAGGGAAAGAGGTGAAAAGCACAGGGAAAGGAGGGCACTGCCTAAAGAGCACTAGAAAGCGTGTGAGAGACTGATAATGTAGCGAGTGAGAGGATGTAGTGAGCCTGGGAATGTGAAGACGAAGATGGTGGCGTAAGAGCAAGAACCAAGATCGACTGGCCTTTCAGAAGATGGGGACTGGCAATGCAGTATTTGAGCAGGAGGCAAAGAGCCAGACTAGAAACAAAGAAGGGAATGAGGTTGTCTGCTGACTTCTCCAGCCACCATAGTAGTTGGCAAACGGGACTTGCAAAGCTGTTGAGTTCATTGGTGGTTACCGGTAGCTGCCAGTGGAAGTGGTAAGTGGCAATTCAGTTGCCATTTCATACAATTGCAGGTGCTGTTTGCAAGCAAAGTAGGCTGGTTTTGGCTTGCCAACAACTACTTCTATTGTGGAGCACAGCGATGGCCACAAAACATCATGACGTAGTCCCATGTTTGGAGTTAGTGGAAAGGACAGAGGAAACCATGGGGCCTGGGTATTACCACCCGCTCTGAGATGTAGAGCCAGAGGTGGTAAATTTAGGGCTCCAGGGTTCTCCAGTACATCTCTAATCTATGGTGTTCATCCAGTCTCCCCAACCTTTACTGGTTATTCCACCATCCTAAACCCATATGTTAAACCCATCTTTGTCCCAGAAAACCCTACTTGCTACCAGAAATGGTTGAACCGCTTAAGAAAGCACGCACTCCAATAAACAACCCAGATGGTGCATGTTCAGTGGTTACAATATAGGTAAACGGAAGTATGGGACCAAGAGTGTTGAGACCCACAGTATTGGACAATCATGGATATAGCACCATTTTGAATCTCAGAAAGTGCAAATGACAATCATCTCTCCTGCTTAAGCCTGTGAGCTGTGACAAATCCTCCCAGGCATGGAAGAAACACAGAAGTAGAGAAATGGATCAGGGCGGAAAAGGGCCAGACTAGAGGAAGAGGATAGTCTGAGAGAACAAGGCAATGAGTCAAGGTGGGGCAGTCTAAATAAGATGTCACAGCACAAGCAGACTGCTCATCCAGTTTCCAAAACAACAGTGACTGAGGCTGCTGGTACCATGGAAGTCCATACCTAGGCCCATTACATTACAGCTCATATGGGTTACACACAACACAAGATCTGCACCAAATAAACACATATTACACTGCAGTCTGCACTCGGTAAAAAAACGGAAAAGACAGTGACCGCGGCATGGAACTAGCTCAGGCCCGTCCTGTGTGAAAGATCATGACGTTTCCTCTCTCAAGTCAGAACTGAGTATCCTTTCTATAAGACAGCTCAGTGGGTTTAGGGCATTTTTGGTAATTGTGCAATGCGCCTGTCTTTGACAGCATCCCACAACCAGGAAAAGATTGATTAGCCCGTCCACACCAAAGGGGCGCGTATCCGGAGGCATGCAGCAAACATACGATACGAATTGTGTTTCTTTTATCGAGATCTGGTGTTCCCTGCAGGTGAGCAGCTGAGTGCCCATTAAAAACAGTAAAACAGTCTCTTCGCCTCATCCACGGGAATACACTGCGGATTCCTAAAATCATGCACAGCTTTCACACAAGACTTCCCATGAGCTCACGTTTGCAATTCTGTGATCTGTAGGTGCGACGGGACTACAGGCTACTGCATGCATGTAAAGTATTCAGAAAGGTACTGTCATCGAAACAAAACTGCAGCTCGCCATGGCAGAACAACTGGAAGAGATTTCATATCCAGCGTTTGTAAAAGTGTACCCTTGATCAAATTATTTCTGCGTTTGCATAGCACACAAGAAGGCACACTTGTACACACCTCTGGCCAGTTTTTGCTTGGTGTTTGTTTTCTATGTTATACAAGAAGAGAAAAAGAGAATTGTATAACAATGATAGTTACAAGCACACTGGTGACCTGTACTCCACTCCCGTCCCAAATAAATAAACACACACTCACACCTCACCTGAACAGCGAAGTGGCAGCAGCCAGAAAGCGGCAAGGGCCTGAGCTCGCCGGCCCCTGTCGTCGAAACACTCTCTGTCAGACAGCAGTCAGCACTGAGGTCTGCTCGGCATGGGCGGCCCAGGCTGCCTGCACGTGCGCATTGCATATCATGTGAGGCGAGCACAGACACACACTAGGGCACTGGGCATGTGCGTTTCTCAATGCCCAGCCCATACATTGCCCATCACAAACGCGCAGGCGTGGGTCCGGCCTTGCAGAACTGCAGCAGCCTGAGACAGCAGCAGCCAGTTTAGAACGAACCTCCCAGGCTGGCCTGGATGATTCGCTGCGATGATTGATTGATCACGTATCCTTCCGCAAGAAGACCGCCAAGCAAGAAAAGAGGCCCTATGCCCCGAGGCCCACCGGGGGACCTCCCGGTGTCCCGGTGGGCCAGTCCAGCCCTGCCGGGGCCTGAGCCCTCATTCCATCCCCTCAGGTGCCCCTCAGCCTCAGTCCCCCCACCCCCGCAAACGTCATCTGCATACCCCATCCCCGCAAACGTCATCTGCATACCGGAAAAGGCCATCTGTTTAAAAGTCCTTATACATATTTTTTTTAAAATGTTATTGAATGTGTTCAGCTGACAAGGAACTTTTCACATCCCCAATCACATTTAGAAATGAATACAAAACAGACAACTAGCCTAATACATTATAGCCACCACAAATATTAAAAGTATCCAATAACTCAACATAAAAGCAACACATATCTGATTTGTCATATGTCATTAGAGCATAGATTTCATTTGTTAAGCAGATTCTGTTCACAGTCAATGTGTATTGATTTCATGCTCCTATACAGATGGCAATTGCTTCTCTACTATAATCCATTTTTGATACAAGGCCATATGCAGGCAAGTCAGGCCTGAGTCCACACTGTAGAGCCAGCATTCCCCACTGTTAAGAACTCAAATTACCGACACACTTTTCTCTACTTTCAATGGGACTTTCTTTTTTGTGGGCGCTGGCAGCCTCGGGGAAATCAGCAGTCGGCGTCCCTACTTCCCGCCAAGCTGTGCTCTATGTGTTAATAAATTAATTAATTCATTCATTAATTCATTCATCATTTAACCAATTCATTCATTAATGCGTCTATTTGTTTGCTTTAATCTACACATATGGAATGGACCTTAATCTGTACCAACAGCTGCGCAGAGGAGGGTCAGGCCGACATGACAGGTGGCAAGCATCTCACCTTCCAGTGTTTCACACTGGGCCAGGTTCGTGTAGTCCGTATTTGTGAGGATGCCGGATTTGAACCCTCGGACCAGCCCTTCCAGGTAGCCGTGGTCCACGTTGAAGTTGAATTCGGAGTAGCCTGGCATGGCGAAGCAGGTGGTCTATGTCCTGTCTGCTGAGCGGGGAGGCAGCCTTCCCACACCGTGCGTGAGCTGAAATGTGTGCTTCTCTGGACAGGGCCGTGTGATTTCCCATCAGCTGACACCGAGGGGGTTCACAGGCCGGTTTCTTCCTGTTTCTTTGCTTCCAGTAGAAGTCTGTTCCTCTTTGCTTATTATGCAAACATCAGCCTCTGTCGCCAGTCAAGCAGAGGAATGCCCTTCCAAAAACAGGCGGTCACACACAGTAAACTACTGCTTTGATCAGGTTGATAAAGCAGTGGGCGGGTGGAAAGGAATAAAGTAGGGATGTACCCCTGGATTCTCTATTTCCGCCAGACACTCGCTAGGAGTGCGCCTAGAAAACGACACACGCGCAGACTGGCTGCCAGGATCGCTGTTTTTAATTCAGTATGATTCATGATGTCTGAAATAATGGACAATGAGTTTGCTCTCATGTGAGCGGGCGTATTCTACGGGGAAAGAATGAGTCTCCTCGTCGCATGACTCCACACAAGCGTGTGCTCTTTTTCATCACACCTGGAGGGCCGCTGGACCCACGGAAACTCCTGGGCCATACGATGCGCTGTAAAATGAACTGTCTGAAATCCTGAAACGGCGCTTGCATGTTTGACGACCTGGCGCAAGGACAGAGTGTCAGGT
This sequence comes from Ambystoma mexicanum, assembly GCF_040938575.1. Lineage (NCBI taxonomy): Eukaryota > Metazoa > Chordata > Amphibia > Caudata > Ambystomatidae > Ambystoma > Ambystoma mexicanum. Next base: position 816,552,312 of record NC_090933.1, on the reverse strand, counting down.
AGTGGCGAGTCCTTAGTTGCACAACCCCCAGGCCACTCACTGCACGTGGACGGACACTTCCTTGGTGGCAACATTGAACAGTCAGGCTGATGCCCTGCAAGATGTAGTTGGGTGGCATAGGATACAAGCAACACGTGCACAGCACAGATGTGAATAAACAACGAAGGCCCTGCTCGTTATTACTTGTAAATCATAGAGGGACTTAAATGCGAAGGACGATGTGCTGCAGTAAAAGGAGTGAAAAAAGGAAAAGGGTTCAAATACCGCAACGTTAAAAAGACAAAAATGACGCAGGTCCCTACGGTCTTGACTAATAATGTGTTATTTATATATTGCTTTCTCCCAAGTCATGAACATCGAAAAATTTTATGTATAAGTATAATTATGATCACCTATCCGACCTCGGAAGGATGAAAGGCTTAGTGGGCCTTGACAGGGGTTGAACCTGCAACCCGAAGATTACTCACAGACATCCAACAGCAAGAACTTAACGGGCTGAGCTATCTTAACAGCCATCAGCTTTCTAGATGAGTCAGTAGAGGCTCCGATCAGGGTACCGAACTAGGGGCACCAAGAATTCGTGTGGGCGGCGTGGGGAAGCTGCCTTATTTTCAGTAGCAACGTCAGAGGATTTGTACCTCAGTCACCTCTTCCACAAGGCCTGGCATAAGTAATTCACAGCCCCACTGGATCAATCACACAATGTGGGGCAGGGACGTCATTTCACTAAAATCCCAGCGATAGTGGACGTGACATCACACGACCCATGACCTCTGATGACATCACGGGAAGTAATGTCATTTCACCCGCCTCAAATGACATCACAGGAAGTGATGGCACACAACTTTTCACCCCTTGACAAAACAGGAAGTGGCATCACATTGCATTGTTCCAGTACACTAAGAACAAATATGGCTAGGATATCACTGTATGATGTGATATCATATGGTATGATATTTATAGCACGCCTGTACACATGTGTTTCTAGGTGCCACAAAACAATGGAGCGGAAACAGAGGGAGAACAAGACAAATGATCCTGCTAGGCTTGGTGGCATTCGGATCGTGGAAGTGCAACAACGAAAAGTGAAGGGGGACCGGAGGGGGAAGGAAGGGGGAAGTGCAGGGGAAGGAAGGGGGAAGTGCAGGGGAAGGAAGGGGGAAGTGCAGGGGAGGGGAAGTGCAGGGGAAGGGAGGGGGAAGTGCAGGGGAAGGAAGGGGGAAGTGCAGGGGAAGGAAGGGGGAAGTGCGATCAAGGCAGCATGGCTCTGAGTAAGTGCCGTCAGGGCATTGCAGCTCTGGGTAAATGCAAGCAGAAAGGGGGGCTGTAGGGGTCACAGTTACATCCCCCAAGGGCACAGTAGGCCAGGAGGAAGTGCAAAGAGTACTGGTTATGGAGGAGCCTGATACCCAGTGAGACTGAGGGTACCAAGCAACCAGCCAACGCTGCAGACAGGTAAGTTAGCAAGGAAGCAGAGGGGGAGAAGGCAGAGGAGAAAAAGAAGGTCTTGAGCCACTTCCGGAACATCAGGTGGTCCGGCTCAAGTTTGAGGGGGGCATGGAGGCCGTTCCAGAGGGAGGCACCTGAAGAGGAGAGAGATCTACCCACACTCTCTGCTTGTAGAAGCATCTACCCCTCAGAGAGTTAGAGGTAGCTGAAAGGAGGGCTCCAGAAGTAAGCTATTTAGGCAGACAGATTATGATATAGTGTGGGGCCTGGCCCCAGAAAGCCTTGTGGAAGATCCAGAGGGTCTTAAACTTGATCCTTGCCGCCACTGGGAGCCAGTGGTGAGATTTCAGGGCAGGAGAGATGTGGTCCCTGGGCTTGAGGCCAAAGATACGTCCTGCAGACCTGTTCTGGATTAGTTGCAGGGGGCAAAGAATAGAGTTACGAAGATTGAGAAAGAGGCTTTTGCAGTAGCCCAGCCTGGAGAGAACCAGGGCTCTGGACACAGTGAGCTTCTGGGGGAAGGTGAGAAAAGGTAGAATACCTCTGAGGAGGTGCAGCTGCAAGTGGGCCTTCTTGGCAAGGTCTGTGATGTGAGGAGAGAAGGAGAGAGTGGAGTTGAAGATGACACCAAGGTTTTTTGCCTCACAGGAAGGAGAGGGAAGAGGGCCCAAGGAGGACAGCCAGAGAGCGCGAGAGAGAGAGAGAGAGAGAGAGAGAGAGAAGGAAAGCAGGAGCAGGTGTTTCTAATGAGAAGGATCTCAGTGTTACTGGCATTAAGGCAGATATCGTTGGAGGCACAGCAACCCTGAATCTCTGATAGACAATTATGAATGAGCATGGAAGGGGAGGAGGCTGAGGAAAGCCTGAAAGAAAGTGTCATCTGGACATTGGACGCTGGAAGAGAAAGTGGAGATCAGGTGAGTCAAATGGGCCAGATATACATTGAAAAGCCAGGGTGAGAGGAGAGATCCCTGGGGGACACTACAAGTGGAGAGAGGAGGTTGAGAGAAAGGACCCAAGTTGGACCTGGTCCAGCAGGAAGGAGGTCAGCCACGCCAGGGCCTGATCCGTGAAGCCCAAGTTGTCATGGCGTCGATTTATCAGGGTGTCCTTCTTGACCGTATTAAAAGTAGATGAAAGGTCAAGGAGGATGAGGGAGAGCTGGAGTCAAGATTAGTGAGCAGATCTTCACGGGTGTTCAGGAGAGCAGTTTCCATGCCTCTGGATGCTCTGAAGCCAGACTGATGGTCGTGGAGGCTACCAACAGATTCAGTGTTTGACTTAGAATGGTGCCTATAGACTGTGCGATAACTTGTTGTGGTTTTATAAGTCTGCAAAATACACATGCAATTTTTCCTCTATTGGTCTATTGTTTTGTCAATCAACCAAATCTTCTCCAAGATTTTTCTCCACTGTTTTTTTTTAATTGCAAGCAATTTTATATTAGTTTCATACAACTTGCTGTTAATCATTCATATACACTTTTGTGTGTCCGCTTTGTAGTCAGTGACTTTTCTCAAATTGTATTCGGAGAGAGGTCTCCTTTGCAGATCCTCTCTGGGTCAGTCCTTGGGAGACACAACAGCTTTCGGATTGTTGAAGAAATGAAGCAGCAGACTTCTCTTCCAGCTGGGCTTCAAGGAGCAGCTTCTTCTTGCTAAGCTTCGACTTCAGCTACTGATCAAATTGGTAAGTGAGAGGTCTCCAGATATACACATCTGTCCCTCTTTCACTCTGCCTGAGCTAGACTCAGTCAGCCAATCACACAGTAGGGCATTCATGCAGGCAGGCAGCCAATCAGGCTCACAGGCATTCAAGCCATTCACTCTACCCAGACACCCATAACAAAAGATGCGGATTGGGGCAAGTACCCAGCCTTTCAGCACCCTACACAGCATTCATGTCAGTTTCAGGCAGGTCTGTCTCATTCATTGTGTCACACACACAGAAACCAGACACCCATAACAGAGAATGTGAGTTCACTTCAGACTCCATTCACACAGGTCCCACCCATAGGGTGTACCCACAACACTCAACACCTGGGAAGGCTTCAGTCCGTCTGACAGGAGACAGCCCCAGTGAAATATATGGGATTTCCACCCAACAGCCAGTCAGGAGGAAGGGACATAGTCAGGGCTTCCCAGGACTTTGGAAAACAAGGTAACAGGCAATAGAAACCAAGAGGCCACAGGGCATCTTGCCGTCTGTCAGGAATCCACTGATTCCTATGGCTAGGCCTGGGTATCCCAAAATGGAGGATACAAAGAGTCAGTGTCAAGTCAGCATGTAGCTGCCACCAGCCCATACCCTGCTCTGTGGACAACACACAGATGCCCAATAACACACATAAGGGGTATAAGGGTATACCCCCACCAATGGGTGCCTTAAGGGTGTGCCATGGGTGATGTTCAGTAAAAGATAAGAATGAAGAGCTGCACTGCCAGAGGTCCAGGCGGGACCTCAGTGGCAGAAAACAGAGAAAATACACACACAGAATTAGTAGGACAAGAACAAGAGGCCCTGTCCTCCATAAGGCATTTCCAGCATCACAGTAGGCTTCAGACGGATTCTCATGACAGGGGAGAGGATGTCCAAGGTGTTGGAGGTGGCAAGATGCAGGTTATAAAGGGCTATGTCAGGGTGGGAGTCAGCAAAAGGAGTAGGAGGAGCAGAGAACATTGAGGCAAAGGTGGCCACTGACACTCGCTTCATGAGACATATGACCGAGAAGGAGGGTGGCAGTGCTGGGGAGGGCTGTGCCTGGGGGACAAGAAGTTTCAGGTGGGAGGAGAGCAGAAAGTGATCAGTCCAAGAGAGAGGAGTAGTAAGAGGGTTAGAGAGGGGGATGTGTGAGGAGATGAGAAGATCCAAGGTATGTCTGGCAGGGTGTGTCGGACCAGAGGGTAGAATGGAAAAGGGGGAGAGAGTCACAAAGGTTGCGGAAGAGCCCGGAGGAGGGATTAGAAGCATCCATGTGGATGTTGAGGTCTCAGAGGAGGAGAAGTTGAGAGATAGAGGCAAGGAGAGAAGAGGAGTGGTCAGCCCATTCTGAGAGGAAGAGGTTGATCTGGCCAGGTGGCCTGTAGATGGTGTCCACAGACAGAGAAAGTTATCTCTACAGAGGTAGTCTCCCTCAATTTTTGTTTTCGGGGGCCAGTATCTCGGAACGGGAGACACAATATCAGAAAAATACAAAATTGAGAAAAACTGGCTACCCCACTCTATGTCCAACCAGTACTGGCAAAATGATCTACAGATTTATTGTGAACATGGCTTTCACCTTCAAGTTTAATAAGCCAAATTTGTGCAAAACATATCTCGTATTATGTGCAAAAGGAAAGGAACCATTCGACTCATTTAATACACACTACACATAGCAAAATGTTTCAATATGTCCATATCAATTTATTAAGTGTTAAGACCACTTTAGAAAAGTTAAAAAAGGAGAGAGAGAGAACGAATCAATAGAACACACATAAATCGTGGTACATCAACAAATCTTCTCGCTCGCTTCTTAAAAAACACAATGTTTCATATGGGGTTTTTGTTGTTTTAGTAAAAAACCACTCCAAACAATTTTGTAATTCACAGATACAAGACTAAATTCTTTAGCTAGTCTATTGTCAGTGTCGACATGCTTCGGCCATTTTAGGAGATGAAACACTATCCCTAGTGTCTCTACAACCAATGCTTTTTTAGGCCTTCTTCAGGACAGACAATTTCTTTTTAGTTGGTGGACATCTCTATTTCAAATCCCCCGTAACAGGATAATCTAAAAGCAAACATGAATACATTTATACATTAATCACACAGTAAAACGATGGTTCCCTTCCAAACACACAACTTTTCTTTATTCTTTAGTCTATATAATGCATCGTATTTTCATAATCTCTTACAGTTACTTGAACTTTTCACAATAATTTTAGATCTATCGATCACTCTCGCCTTTACTTACATCCTGGTTGGACTTGAGCTTTATACTAGGAGAAACCTAGTCATAGCAGGTCTTAGTTCCTACTTCCCAGATATCACGGATCAATTCTGGTTTCTGTTATTTCTTGGCTGTGTGGGAAACCTATTTAACATAAGGAACCCGATGTTCTTTTAATACATGTTCATTTGATTTGCATTAATCCAGAACACAGCACTCTCAACATGCTCCTGGTGTCAGACTATATGTGCCATACTTTCTCTATATTACATACATAGGTTAATTAATCTTCTGTGTTACTTGATTGTTTAATATTTTAAACAATTTATACTATTTTCTTGCACTTTTTCCTTTTTCCTTTTATTCTTTTTCTTTTTTTTCCTATTGTTAGCCCCATTTCAAACGTATTCGAAAAAGTCAGACTAGATATACAATCATAGTCCCACAATAGCTTACTTTATTTCCGCTGAATATGACGGACCCGTAACAGAAGTTGTTCCGTTCGGTGCGCGGGCAGCACTTCAAAGTACTCCACAGCTCAACAGTTTGAAAAAACCTTGGAAAAAGCCACACGCGTCGAGTCACTCAGTGGGATTTCCCCAATTACATATGGAAACATAACAAAGGGAGAGCGGATTGGTCACATGCCTCTCCATACTCTAAAAGGACTACATCTCCCACACAGGCCACCTGTGTATTAGCAAAACCGGCTAGGAACATTTCCCCTACATCGAAATCACACGGCGATGACGGCATTGCCATTGTGATCAGCCGTGTGTAACTTAGTACGCGAAACGGCAGTCTCGCAGGCTTGGTAAAACTCATAGAGAGTCGGGCTTACCTTAATATTTTTGTACAGTACAGGTCCGGCGGAGCATCACAAACGTGTCCAGGCTATCATGTTCGAATGTATGCAAATGTCTTCTTATTTTATAATTGGCTAATGCGTTCACGTGACATTCACGTGAATGTAGCTCCACTGAGTTTTTAAAGCAGCAGCGTTGTATTGCCTTGCTCAAAGCCGTGGGAAGGAAAAGCCAAGGCTACTATGTGACGGAAGCATATAGTAGTATAGGATGTGCAACAAAACAAATACTTGACACCTGTGCCTTACTAATTTACACAGGATGCTTTTCACAAATCAAAGCACGAACAAACAAGGAGGGGTGGGGCCCCTATTAAGGCACACTCGAACAAAACAAACGTGTGCCCTGCAGAATCGCTCCGTCATCTGGGGCACAGTCAGAGAAAGGCCAGGAGGGATAGAGAGCCTGCAGACCAGGCATTCAAAGGATCATTAGGCCTGCGTAGGAATGAGAGAAGCAGGGACCCACTCTGGAAAGAACAGGGCCACTCCACCTACGGCCTGGTTGGTTCTAGAGTCTGAGAGGATCTTGTAGCCATCAGGGATGAGAGTGTACAAACTCGACACAATGCTTGCCATGAACCAAGTCTCAGGGAGTGCAAGGTCATCCAGGTCAAGGACTTCGAGGAGGTGGCGAGAGGTAGTAGAAAGAGTAGCAGGAGAAGGGAAGAAGTTGATAAGACTCGGGAGGAGGAGGTTGGGCTGAGGGCCCTGGACCATGATGTTACCATTTATATAGACATTGATGATGGTCTTGGAGGATTGGAAGTAGGCCAAGAGGGCCTCCCACTGTGTGTCACCATTAATGGGAGAGGAGGAGATGGGAGACAGAACAGAGACCATATGAGGGGTCCATAGGTCTGGAGAGGGTACGACAAAGAGGTTGTCAGTGAGAGTCTGTCTGGGGGAAGCGCTGGTGTATGTATCAGAGATGGGGAGGCCTGGGTTCGAGACCAGGATGTCCCTCCTAAACATTTGCCTTCCAGACGTAGTGAGAGGGATGGGATAGGAGATAGAGTAGCAGTTTGAGTAGCTAGGAGAGATTGAGAGCACCAGAGGGGGTGCGAGAAGGCAAGAGGGGAGTGTGAGGGAGGAAGAGAAGCACAGTCCACAGCTACATTACATTACATTACATTTGTTATGAGCTCTATTGACCCTCAGGCATAAAGGCGCAGACTACAGAGAAGGACAAACAACACCGACAAGAGAGGCAACGAGAGAAGGGGAGGTTCAGGAAGCCATGAAGGATATGTTCTGGGATCCCCAATCAGCTGACGATACAGATTAGAAGTATCGATTATTAGGAAAGTCTTCAATTCCTTCTTGAAAGTAAGGAGAGAGGAGTGACTCCTCAGTCTTATGGGAAGTTTATTCCAAAGAAAAGGGGCCTTCACATTAAATGCTCCCTTTCCCGCCTTTGAAGTCTTACATCTTGGCTGTGTGATCAGATTTAAGGATCCTGATTTAAGAGATCTTTGATTACACTTCTCTTTTATGTGCTGTTGTAAATACGCTGGCTTTATATTATTTGAAGCCGGCATTTAGAAACAATAACTAGCACTCTAAAGTTAATCCGGGATTCAATAGGAAGCCAGTGCACGGAGCGTCTAGCCTCGGTTACATGGCTGTGCCTGGGGAGTCTGAGTAATACTCTGACCGCCCAGTTCTGGCCGACCTGTAGTCTGTGCAGTTCTCGTTGACTAATACCCAGCAGGACGCTACAGCAATAATCCAACTTGGCACCGATTATTGCCCTGGCTATTGTCTCAGCGTTTTCTCAGCGCTTTCTTGGGCGATCATGATGTAATAAACTACCCCCGCCACCACAGATGAGACATGTGCTTTCATACTTAGTGTCGGGTCCAATATTACACCTAAAATTTTTGTTTTTGATAAAGGAGACATAATGTCGTCTCCCAGTTTAAATGCATTATAGGCTTGATTTAAGTTGCTAAGCGCCTTTGAGCTGCCTACAATCAGCAACTCTGTCTTACTGCGATTCAGAGCTAAGACGTTATCCAGCATCCACTTTTCTATCAGTGAGAATATTATGTTCACCTCCAACTCACCATTTTCATGATGACCCGTTAAGGTAATGACACATTGGGTGTCGTCTGCATAGTTAGAGAACACAACACCCTCCTCCTGTAACATAAAGAAGAAAGGAGCCATGAACAAATTCTACAGACATGGAGACGAGCTAGCCCCTTGTGGCACCCCGTAAGAACTGAAAGTGGGGTAGCTTCGGCAGTATCTGAACAGACTCTACTTGTTCTATGCTCCGAAAATGAGGCAATCCACATAGCTGCCGAGTCAGAAAGGTTTGCAACCTCCTGTACTCTTGGGATGAGGATGGAGTGTTTGATTATATCAAATGCCGCTGATTGATCTAATGAGATGATCAGGGACAAACCACTTCTATCCATTTCCCTCAGTAATTTGGTTTTCAACTCCAGAAGAGAAGTTTCCGTCCCATATTTCTTCCTAAAGCCTGACTGATTCGGATGAAGAATGGAATGGAGATCCAAATGCTCTGCTAATTGACCATAAGCCACTCTGTCCAAAATCTTGAGTAGAAAGGGCGTATTGGAAATGGGTCGGAAATTAAGTGGATTGTCCATAGCCAATCCTGTTTTTTTAAGGATGGGGGTGACCATAGTTGCTTTTAACTCATCTTGTACATTCCATCCCTTCAAAGAGGAGTTTATAAAAATACAAACTGCCTTAATGAGCCGCGGTGGGCATGTTTTTATTATCATAGAAGAGCAAGCGTCTCCTCTACACTGTGATGGTTTCATATGCACTATAATATTTATCAGTTCACTCTCTGTAATTGGATGAAAGTTGAACTGAGGAATTAACGGGTCGCGGATGAACCCTTTGATCACTTCCTTACTAGTGTCAGTGGTTGACAACCTTTTTTCAGGCATTGTTGTCCTAATTTTATGAAGTTTGTTGTGCAATCCATTTTGTATAAGTTGACACCATTCCTCATCAGTTTTTACTAGTGAGTCTAGGGGTGCAGTAGTGAATTCCTGTTCCTTTAAGATCTTGAAAATTTCCCTTGTGTTTGATTTAGTATTATTAATGCAACCATTATGAAAGTCTCTTTTTGCTTCCAAGATTGACCTTTTATACTCTCGTACAGTGTTTTTGTACCTCACTAATAGTACTGAGTTGTATTCCTTTTTCCATGCAAAGTAGGCTTTGCTGACCTCAGATTTTTTTGTTCTGAGATCCACCGAGAACCATGCCTTGCTTTTATGCTCGTTATCTCTGATCTTTTTTAATTTAAGCGGTGCTAGATTATCTGATATGCGGGTCAAGTTGGTTACCAAGTAATCACCTGGGGTGGGGAGGGGGAGGGTTGACACAGAGGGAGGCACACAGGAGGCAACAGCAAGCAACACACCAAAGAGGAACGCAGGATCAGTGTGTACGGAAGACAGAGGGGGCGGGGAGGACAGAGCACTGCAAAAACACCCACATATGACTTTCCTAAAAGGAGGGAAAAAGGCCTAGTTTTAACACTACAGCAATGCAAAAACACCCAGATACGACTTTTCTAAAAGGAGGGGAAAAAAGCCTAGTTTAACACTACAGCAATGCAAGACGCAAAGGTGGTGCGTTAAGAGAATACGAGTATATGGAGGGATGGGTTAGGTTTAGTGGGGTACAGTGATTGCTGCCCCCCCTATCTGAACTGCACCTACCTTGTCAGTCGCAGCAGGTTGATGGCTGTTAGCTTTGTGCTTCCCCGGCTGAAACTGGCAGACCCCATCTGGAGCTGTTCTTTGCCTCAGGGTCCTTCGCCCAGGGGGGCTGCCAGGGCTGCCTAGGGTGGATCTCTGTAAGGGCCAAGATGGCCAATGGGAGTGCGTTGGGCGGGAGGGAGGAGGGGGTGAGAGCAACTAGGAGGAGGGTGTTAGTCAAGATTTTCATAGAAATTATAAACCTTCCTGACTTCTGTCAACCCCAGGACTTTTTGCTTTACTGGTGGATTATCTTTTCTTATACCTCAGTGAGTAGGAACCCGCTTCCATGCTCAGAGTCTTTTACACTTTTTATGGGTGTAATTTTTAAGACTCTCCATAGTATCTTTTTAATGTTATCCTCTTTGACAACTTTTGGAACATAATTCCTATTGTTGCTGGGTTGTCCTAGGGGCTCCCCTTTTACATTTCTCGGTCTAACCTTGTGAAAACTACAATTCCCAAGGGTAGAAAGGATCTTTAGATCCCTTTTACATTTTATTAGGTGAGACCAGCACCCCCACCTTAAACGGAGTGCTGGGGACATACCATGTATCCCCTTTCTCATTCTAAATGTAACATTTATGTTACAAGGACAAATATACCTTTAATGACTGGTGGCAGTGAAACTTTCTAACTAATTTGGTGCGCCGTTACCACAGGCTGCTTCCGCAGCCCAGGTAAAGGCACTCATGGGTGCTCATTTTACCAGAATGTCCTCTGTCTTCTTTTTTCACCATTTTAGTGTTCCTTGTCCTTTCTTATTCATTCCCCTGATATCCAGGGTGGGAATATTCTTTGTGTTAACTATATCTTCAGCAGGAGTCCTGTGGGCTCCCTTCCCCAGCTCCAGAATGGCTGTGAAGGCAGGAAGCGAGTGATGAGTCCAACACTCTGTAGCCCTTTGTCTTCCAGCCTGACTGTGAGAATCCAGTTCAAACTGGGAGACTGGCTGTCCTGAAAGGACTGACAGCTCCCCAATTTTGAATCTTGCATGACTGTTTGATTGGCTGGGTTCCTGCATAAAAGTCTGAGCCAGCAAGCTGAAGAAGTAATTGACCACAGGAACCAAAACTAAAGATGATGATGAAAAAAAGGCAGCTGAGATGATTTCCAGCGAACGGAGAGTCTGCTGTGTAACCGGAGGTTGCTGTTATCCTTCCTTCCAATCGACCTGGGGATTCCGAAAATGATGACCCTGACCCGACGCCTAATGAAACCCACTACACACAAGAACACCTGCATTTCAAGCCATCCCACGTTGTACTGCGACCTTGCAGTGCTGCAATACGCCAATACCCTGGGACCTCAAGCTATTGTAGTGTGCACAGTCTTCCGAACTCTGAAACTTGCAGAAACTTTGTGGGTATCCTGCTGAACCTAGAGAGCTGTTAATCAAGTTAAAAAAGTCCCCTCACCAGAGTGCTGGACCCTGCAAACGACGAGAATCTGACCAGCGATATTCTGTCTTCTTCTGTGCTCCTGGAAATGGTGCAAAATCCACAGAGCCATATCCAGCCATGACCAAACACTTGCCTAAAGCCTTCTGTGTCAATCTCTGTTGAAATAACCCACCCAGGGTCCTGTTGTCTTTCCTCCTGACAAGGAACACAGCGCCTGGGTTTTTGGCTGCAGATTCTGAAGTCCTCCTGCTGCAAAATCTTTTGTGCGGAGGTACTGTGATGGCCTGGGTATTTACTTACCTTAGGTCTTATGTGATTCCTGTGTAGTTTTGGGGTGTTTTCTGTGATTGGGAGATCTCTCGTCCGGTTCACCCAGGCCCACTGCTGGAATCCTCCAAGGCTGTCTTCTCTGAAGTCTTTGGACCCACAACTAACTATAAAATACAATACTTACTTGTTTGAACAGTTTTCTTCTGGAACTCTGAACATTTCCTGCAACTGAGCCTGCATACAGTTGCCTACAGCAGGCTCCTAGTCCACTACGGTCCTTCTTTTGCCTCTGAGAGAAGAAATATACTAGAATGGGGAAGGGCTGAATACTTTAAGTGGTCTGCCTTAAAAAGAAAACCATGTGTTGAAAAGTTACTTATTTGTAAATTAATTAGTTGGTAACTGTAACTTTGAGAGAGTATAGTTACAAAAAGTTATTACTTAGCTTAGATATGTTTTGCCATTCTGAAAAGTATATATAGGATTTACTTACCTTCAATAAACTGTGTGACTTCTCAAATAAGTTTTCTTAAAGTCTTACTTTCCTTAGAAACGGTCTCGCCATTCTACCAGAAAGTAGATAGAAGGTTAACTTACCCACTTGTGAATTGGGTCCCCCTCTTTCAAAAAGTAATGCAGTTGGTTTCACTTCATTATTCCTTTTAGGATAATTGTATGAGTGTCCCCAATTGGGTCTTGCTTCCCTTGACTTGCTGTTAGCCTATCCAGAATATGTCTGCCTTAGGTTATACTGATTCTTAAGTTGCTGATAGCCCCTTTAAAAAAAGTATATAGGTTTTTCTTACCTTGTGTTAGCTGTGTGCCTTCCTAAAACAAATTAAAGAGTTATTGCTTACCATAATCTGTGTTGAACTGATCTGAAAAGCAAACCGCAATAGTATATTACAACATTAGGTTTTACCTGCCTAGAATAGCTGTGTGCCATTCCTGAAAATTGTTCCTAGGTGTACCTAACCTTGGTCTGCCTTGAGCCATCCAGAAATAGTGTAATACGTTCTTACTGATCTTAGACTGTGTTTTACTGAGCTGAAAAGTAAGTGTAATGGTATATTACACCAAGAGGTCCACCTCCCCTCGAATAGCTGTGTTATCCTGAATAAGAGTTATAGATTTAAACTGTTCCTGGAATAAGTTTTCCACTGTTATGAAAAGTATATTGTCCAGTTGACTTACTATGTGATTCCTTGCTGAGCATCACAGTATAACTGCCAGGGTCTACTACCCTGTAAAACTGTAAGTAATTACTGTAAGTAATCAAAAAGTAACAATTGGTTTTGATTTCCCTAGAACTACTGTTAGGTGTTCCAAATAAGGTAATATGCTTTTGTCTGTGTACCTGCAAGCATACTGTTGTGTATTCCCCCAAGATTTATCTGGGCCTACTTGTATTTAAATAAACAATTTATTTTTACAATACATAGTGTGTCAGTGTTTCTTCGGACCATATGTATATCACAATTTCTTTGTACTGATTCTACAGTCCTCTCTGTCTCCTAAGATAAGCCTGGCTGCCCTGTCTATGCTACAATATACGCAGGTGGTACAGCCTTATACTAAGAGTGGAGTCTTGTACTGTCTCAGTTGAATGGTTTTACTAAGCCCTTAGTTGGACTTTAGAAAAACTGTCCTAACAGAGGGGGCAAGCAGAGGGGGAGCGGATGCACTGTAATATGATATACGTTTCATACAAGAATGGATCATCATATGTATCATTAATATCAGTGTGCACAGTGCCAACAACCATAAGGCAATAAAGCACTGTCAACCTGTTGCTGCTGGAACGGAAAACAGTGTATCAAAAACCAATTTAGTGAGAAACACTGAGATCAATATATGCCCAGAACAAAAACGTTTAAAAAAACCTTTTAGCAGTCTGTAAACAATAAGCAAGATCTAGTGGAAATGCTGAATTAAATAGTTTGCTGAAGCATTACCTCCCTCTTTACCAATGGAGAAGAAATATATTCTTGATGCCACACTCTGCTGTCTCTAGTTGTATCTGGGCTGCGACCTGCCCAGTGGCGTCTGAGGCACTATTTACTAGCACAGATTTGCGCGTGATGAGGTAGGTGTCCTTTTGCTTGTTGATTTCTTCCTTACAAATATCGTTCTACAATTCCCAGCATGCAACGGTTACCCAAATGACCTGGTTCCCAATAAGGATTGCTTTGGCCTTCACTGATGGTTTAGGAAGTTAATGTTACTTTGCTTTTATGACTGCGCCAAATCACCAGATAGTAGTTTCAGAGCACCTGAACCAATAGAAGTACTTTGCTAAGTTGGCTCTCAGAGAAGCTACTGTGTAGCAGTGCTTGGACACTACGCAGGGAAAGCTCCTTCCGTGGACTTTTAAATGGAACCCGGAAAGTCTCCATAAGACTCCCGAGCCCAGGCTAGAGTTGTATTTCCCAGGGGCTGCAAGGAGTCTATAACTGCGACTGTGCTCAAGGTAAGAATGTAGAAGCAGATTTCATTGCAGGTTTTAAGAAGTTGTGAGTAAAGGAATTCTTTCAAGGAGTAAAAATGCACTTGTGTATTTTCTAGGCAAGTCAAAAAAATGGGCATTGTCTTGCAATCCAAACGTTCTTTGCTGCTAGCAATGTCAACTTGCAAGCTAGTAGCCAGCCATAAATCCCCCATCCTCATTGCCTGAATGGTAAAATACACACAGCACAGCCTTTCTTAATAGCCAAGGGTGTTTTATCACTCGCCAATGGCTTTTCATGGGCTGCGTAAATGACAATAAAGCTTTTGAACACATTTGCCTCTTGCATATCAGGCAGCACTATAGCAGAGGTCCTCTATGTGGAAGGTGCTGCTCATGCTGTTGGTCTGAACACGTCACCTGAGGAGCGCAGGTGGCATAAAGGGACTGACACATATGTACTAGTTACTCCTATTTTCTTCTTTATTGTGAGTAATGGCCTTCTTTTCAGGAGTAAAATCGTCAGGTATGCCGCTCATCTGGACTCTTAAAGATAGGGGGGTCTGTCTCCTCCTACTCCTACTAAGGAGTGTGGACTGTCTATAGACTCTCAGACAGCTGGAGACACTGGATGGAAGACAGACTTTCCTGATTCTTGTCATCTGTCCAGAGTCTGGCACAAACAGGGGCAGCAGATGGAAGAGTCCCCGAATGAATCATAGCTCCCAGAAATAAGTTCTCTGATTTGGCCTTGATAGGTACCTCTTCAATGTCAGTGTAGGTGTGAGTGGGGAGCGGGCCACTCTCTACTTTCAGGAGCGTGGGGGAAGAATACAGTTCAACTGCATGGGTCCCGGGAGCAAGCTGTTTTATTTTGGTGAATGTTCTGTTTTCTGCCTGGGTTTATGGGTGCTGGGTGGGGCGAAGTTCTTGGGGTACCTCAGGGTTAAATCGGTCTCTGATCGAAATAAGTATAGAAAATCCTTGCTTCATTATGCTATTTGAAGTATGGTGGTATGAGAAGTTTTGATTCATGATAAAAAGAATGTGTACAGCGGGGTAATATTTTTTAAATTTTAAAATTTTTAAAATTCTTACATGTTCCCGTGACTCAGCAGGGAGTCTAATCGAGTATTCTAAATTTCTCACTGCTTAGCTCAAAGTTCTGCATATGTAATTTTCCATTCTTTTAAGACAAAATCCTGGCAAGCCTGCCAAGCTATTGCTCACTTCCTCCTTGGTTGAATAAGGAATTTGATGCAAGCAGAACTCATACATAACATTTTTTGTTTTTGGTGTGTTCAGTGTGTAGCAACTATACTCAAGCCTTTTTTATGGGATAAGAGCAGCATGTTACTTTAGTCTAACAGAGAAGAAACTAAGGGTATCATTGCAGTCCCGTTAGAGTGGGTCAATCGCTTTAGTGATCCTAATCTTCCTCCTGGTTCAGAACAAATCTTAAGAGGTCAGCAAGAAGCCGTTCCAGAAGAGGCTAAGGGCCTTTTATCAAGATGTGAGTACATGTTTGAGGCGGTAAAGCACAGCGGTCTGCAGGCATACGATATAGTGCACGGAATTCAAAATGCAGCACCTGGAGTCCCTTAGTCCGATGCAAAGAGGAGTTTCCCAGCTTTGCACTTTGGGCTCTAATGGTCATGGGAGCGGGGCCGCACAACCACAGGACTCTGGCAGTCAACACTCAAAGCATCTCCAATGCCCTGAGCCTAAGCTACTTGCAGTCCTTGAGACACACTGCCAACTTTTGTGGGTGGTATGTGCAATGGTAGGGTATGGTCCAAATTTAATATTTTGTTAGGCCTCTCTGGCAATCCTCTGCATGCATATACCACTATTCTATCTTTTCTCTCTATCCTAGTTGCATTTCTTTGTTAAAAGGAAGCATGGGGGCCAGACTATATTTGGGTGGAATAAAACGTTTTATTTGGGTGAGGGACTATTTTCTGTACAGCATTCTACTGAGCAGCCAGAAGCACAGAAACTGCTCTCCTGAACATCTGTGAAGACCTGCCTTCCAACCTTGACGCTAACACCCCCTGTGTCCTCATCCTGCTTGATCTCTCTTCTGCCTTTGACACTGTCAACCATGCCATCCTGCACAACCGTCTCCATGATAACCTGGGTATCACTGGTCAGGCTCTGATGTGGCTGACTTCTTTCCTCTCTGACCACCCTCCCAGGTCCAACTTCGGTCCTTCCTCTCTTCTATCTTTTTCTATACTTGTGGTGTCCCCCAGGGGTCTAACCTCTCTCCCTGGCTGTTCAATCAATACCGTGCACTCCTTGCCCACTGCATCGCCGCTCTCTGCCCAACTTTCATTGCTATGCGGATGACACCCAGCTCATTTTCAGGCTACTCTCGGCCTCCTCCTCTCCTTCCCTCATCTCTGACTGTCTGTCTGCTATCCAGGAGTGGTGTGCGGCCAATGACCTCTGCCTTAATGCCAGTAAGACTGAGATTCTCCTCATTGGCACACCCGCTCCCTCCTTTCCTGTAGCTCTCTGGCCGGCCTCTCTTGGCCCTCTTCCTGCTCCCATCTGCAAGGCTAAAAACATCGCGGTCATCTTTGACTTCACACTTTCCTCCTCCTCAGAGGTATTCTTCCTTTCCTCTCCTTCCCCCAGAAGCTCACTGACTCCAGAGCTCTGGTTCTCTCTCGGCTGGACTATTGCAACAGCCTCTTTCTAAATCTGCCTGCATCTACTCTCCGCCCTCTGCAACTTATCCAGAACAGGACTGCAAGACTTGTCCTTGGCTTCAAGCCCAGGGATCGTATCTCTCCAGGACTAAAATCTCTGCACTGGCTCCCAGTGGCTGCGAGGTTCAATTTCAAATCCCTCTGCATCGTCCACAAGGCCTTCTGGGGCTTGGGGCCTCAATGCCTTCAACTCTCTCTCCCTAAATATCTTCCTTCTCGAGCTCTCCGCTCATCCGCCTCCAACTCCCTCAGAGTCAGTCGCTTCTCTAAGCAACGAGTTGGTGGTAGATCTCTTTCTTCGGCTGGGGCCTCCCTCTGGAATAGCCTCCCTGCCTCCCTTAAACTTGACGAGACCCATCTCCGGTTCCAGAAGCACCTCAAAACCTTTCTCTTTTCCTCTGCTTTTTCTCCTCCTCTCCTCTGCTGACCTCCTCGGTGTTACCAAAACTGCACCGGCTACCTGGTCACCCTCTGATCCTGGTCCCAGGTCCCTCCCCGCCAGCATCACACACCTGAACTGCCCACCTGGCAACCCCCACACTTGGGGACTGTTTCTGTATCCCTACAGACCCCCTACCAGCCCTTGACACCTGATGTCTGCACGCACCCATGCACTTGCCACATGATGGCCTTTACTTTACTTATTGTTTTATCTATTCCCATGTACTGCACTGTCCCTGTCCCCTTCCCATGCACTTGCGCGATCTGAATGACACCTGGCCTAATAGGATCGTTGTCTGTCCTCCCTTTCTTCGCACCTTGAAACACTTGTGTATAGGTGCGTTATAAATGCCATATCATATTATATACACTTTTTAGGCTGCAGGGCGGAGTAACCTGTGAAGCCCTGATCCTTACAAAAGCTTTACAGTTAACTTGTGGGACATTGCCCAGATGACCAAAGGGAGAAATCTTAACTCATTTGATTAAGTACCCTAAAATAATTCCTGGCATCCCAGCAAATAGATGATGCAGTAGAGGGCAGATGCCACTCTTGTAGAATTAGTGTGCACAAAAGCTATGTATTTCACTAACTGCTACTGAGAACTTGCAGCGTTTGTACACATGGTATGTAATGTTAGTGGCTGAGATGGAAACATGGAAGTAGGTTCAATGCAAGACACAGAAAGCAGGGGATGAGGGGAAATCGCACTCCTGAACTCCTGTAGAGTAGGTTGTCGTATGAAACGTGTTCACAAATACTGAAAAAGAGCTTTGAACTTCACAGCCAAAAGGCCCAGAGAGCAAAGTAATGCATTTCACTTCTCATAGTTAAAATGAAACTCCTCTAACCTGTATAATTGTGGGGACAAACTATGGGGGTAAAGCAAATCAGTATTCGGCGAGTGCGGTGTGGCAGCCTCAATTTGTAAAAAAATAAGTGCCAGGGCCCAAAAAATCTTGGCCCCATAATGCCGGCCCCGGGGCTGTCGCCGGCAGGCATCGCCCACAGTGCGGACGGCCCGGGCCAGCTCGGTGCTAGACCTAGATTGGCCCAACACCAGCCCATCACACTGCTGCTGCTCCATGTCACGTCTTTGGCGCTACAGCAACTGCTGGCACAAGCTAGTAATGGGATGGATGGGGAATGCGGACACACATGGGTTGAGGAAGTATAATGCTTTAAAGTTGGGAAACAATTGTTATGGTAGATGTACTGGTTCCGGCATTCCAATACCCTGAGAGGCAAAAGAGTGCATTCAAACACACTTCTAGTTTTAGTGCACACTTGTTAGACATCTGGACAGTCTGTGGGGCAACGCTGAGTCTGGTTTCCCGGCATGAATGTGTGCTATGGAGGTTAAAGGGGGCAGCAGTGGCAAACGAAATCAGGAAGAGGTGGGCAGTGGCGGGGCTAGGGCAGCTCAGCTGTTCACACAACTGGCTGCAGTTTGACCCGGGGTGCTGGGCGTGGCTGTTGCAGCCTGCCAGGGAACTGAATTGACAGCAGGAGGTGGTGCGCATCTGGCTGCTGCCACCCGGTCAGATAGCACAGCGAGTAGAGCGCTCGCTTTGGCATCCGTGCAGAGCCTGCTGATGCATGTTCGAATCCCGGAAAGGCCAAACTCAGCCTTTCATCCTTCTGACATCGATAAATGAGCACCACACACCGTGGGTAATAAGCAGCGCTCAGATGCCTGAGGGTTCGTAGCACTATATAAATGCAAAAAACAAACAAACAAACCCCTGCACATCACCACCGAACACACATCACGGATTATACTTATGTCACCACATAGGCAGGGCTGGGCCACCCAGCGTGCGCCTCCCATCATTCAGCGTCCCGGTCAGGGGCACTGTGGAACGTAACATACAGTACTGCAGGCTTCTTTGAGGCGGTACACTGTCACTGAACGCCGCACCTGTTTCCGGACTCACTAGCACAGGTGCCTGCTTTGAGCAAAAGGCAGAAATTCAAACATGAATGTGCGCAAATAAGCTCATTGTTTTAGGAGCTTTTTCAATAGGGCATGATATCAGCGAACCGAACGGTTGCACTAATCGTGCCATTTACCGGCTGATTATATCCTCTGCCGCGATTCGGCGGCGTGTCTACTTCCCAGCTGCAAAACCAATTAATTTAAAAAATTAGTTATTGATCTTCGGCAGATCGCAGAGAGGACACATTTAGTTGCTGCTTCATTGAGTAGTACTGGATATGAGCATGTAAGGCTGACTGTGCAATCCCAAGATCGGGTGCCTTCCCGTGCCAGGTGCCAACATAGGTGCGCGCGCACATACAGCCCCACTGAATGGATAGTTTAGCGAGTTCAGTGGTTGTCTCAGCTGTGGACCACCCTGCACATTACAACTGAGTAGCCCTTCATTACTCCATTAGTCTATAAATGAAGCACCATTCAATTGGACAATGAACACACGTATTACTAAAGTGCTTAGAAGCCAGAGAAAATATCACCATTTCTCTCATGAGCTGTGGTTTAAAAACACGTGAGTGCAATGTACTTGTATGGGCCTAAATTACAAATGCAATGTAACGATCATTTGCATAGCACATTTCGCGTTTTTCAATTGGATGTTCGCATCGAAAAACGCGTATGTAAATCAGACACAATGATTTAAAACAAATCCACAGTAAACTTCTGCTGCATGAGCAAATAAAAGAAAGTTGCTAAGGGCCCGATTCATGGATTTTTTTGCACGGTTGAAAGTGACTTTGCACTGCTGATAAGTGACTGCAGTGCCGACACAAACCCTATTTCATAGAACTGTGCAAAGTGTATTTTTGCAGTGCAAAGTCAGTGCAAAGTTCATTTTGTACTGAAAACATGACTTTGCACTGCAAAAAGAATTCCATGAATCAGGCCCCCAATGTGTACCTTTTTGGGGCAGTCTGCTGATGTACACGGACATGTGCCAGCTCGCAGCCAGTGTGATATAGCCCCTTTTCACACATGGATCAGCAGGGGTGGGGGGCGTATCTCACAGGTTGCTGGGTGAGTAGTGCGGGAATGTGTGTACTCGAGGGCGGCTAGGCTGTTCATGGCCCATAATGCTTCGGGGTGGGCTTATTCTCGCCATCATGGCATATGCACACATGAAAGGATGGTGGCAGGTGAGGTTAAAGGGGGGGGCGCCATTTCACAGTAATACACAATCAACCTCCTTTCTTATAAGTAACACAACTACAATACTACACACACAATCTACAGCACAACCATTGTGTATTCCAGATGCGACTATGGAGGGGTGAGCGCCAGACTGGCTGAGGATGGATACATCGAAGCGTGGACAGATTGTGTGTTTTATTTTGTGATTAGGCGGGTGGCTGGGTAAATGGATAGATCGATCGATCATACACATACACTCGGCCTTTGGAACATATATTAATGAACATTTTCAGATGCGAGTTTGTGATTTTTGAAAACTCTTTTGCCTTCACTGTAAATGTAATTGTGTAAAGGCCTGCAGGTCACGTCTTTTGTGAGCATTGCATGCCAAAGACCACGTTTCCAGCAAAAGTGCCTCCATTGGAACCGGCTTCTAAGCCACTGCTTAGCATTTTGGAATTCGAAGCGCCAGCTTTTAGCTCTGCCACCTAGTGACATTGGGCTGCTGGCCATCGGTGGGTTTATAAGGCAGCCTGACCTGTAGTGCGAGTTTCTTTGCTTTCATTAAAGGGCTCTTCGGGGAGTCGCTGGGCTTTCTAGGAGGTCGGGCTGACTCGCGAAGTAAGTTTGAGGCCAGGCCGCGCTTGGGCATTCATCACCTGATATCACCATTCATCTTTTCAACACAAACTGGTTGGATGGCCTATCAGTCGTATGTTTGCAAGAAACTTGGCTATCTGAAATGCCACTTGTGAGTAACTGTGAAGAGGCCCTGAATCCAGCTATAAAACCGTCAAAGGGTCGCCCAATGGCGGGTTTGTTAACTCTAGTAAACAGGGCCTCGGGCTTCAGGATCTCTAAGTCCTATAACCAAACCCCGTTTATTCAGGAAATGACAATTACTATGCAGAAAATGGGTATTGAGACTGACAATGAAGTAACACTTCTAAAAGTTTATTGGAATCACCAGAAAGCAGGTAAAAAGGCCTTTCTAGAGAAAATCGCAGAAGTTCTGGATGTTCTGTACGAAAGGAAGCCAAGGGCCAAGATCTTCATATGCAGGAACCTAAACATTTCTTCGAAGTTACAACCGCAGATAAAAAAAGCGCTTGCTAATGAGTTGCTTGAGGAAATGGAAATAAGGCAACTGCAAATGCTGAATGGCAATACAACCGGAGACATGCCTCCTGCCGCAACGTGGCAGCGTGCAGACTCAGCTTCCATCATTGACTATGTCTTTGTGTCAACTGACTTGCATGGGCGTATAAATTCCTTCACGATTAAGAAGCAAACAAATAGTGACCACAATATGCTTATAACGCATCTCAATACATCATTAGAGGAAGGTCAATTGAGGTGGCAACACAACATCTCGGTCGCAGTAAGCAGGGTGAGACTCCGTTTAGAAGAACAAGAGGTCGCCCAGTTGTCAATAGCTTATTGTCAGGATTCTACACAATTAGAATACGACCAACTATTGTTCCAATTTAAGACCAAGAATGTGGGGTCGAAAAACACAATCTCAGTTTGATAACACTGGTTTGACCCTGAAATACAGAAACGAAAACGGCTGATGCGACAGACCATTCGACAGGCCCATTCATTGGACATGAATACTAGGAAAATACAAACGAGAGTCGCTAAACAGTCCTATAAAAATTGGCTGAAGGCCCACATACACCTAACTCTTCAAAACAACGCTGAGACAATGCTATCCATACTAAGTAACAAAAATACAAGAGAGTTTTGGAGGATCATGAACAACATGCAGGTGCCGCAAAAGTCGGTACAAACATGTTTGGTAACTGAAACAGAATGGACTGCTCACTTTGAGGATTTATACAGGGGCAACAAAACTACGGGTGACGAGTCCAAACTACCATCCATTCTCACCCCGAATCCACACTTATTGCAAAGATGACATCGTAGCCATAATCACAAGGGCCAACAACTCAAGAGCACCGGGCCCGGACGGCCTAACGAATTTCACCATAAAACAGCATCCCGAGATTTGGGCACAGATATGTGTAGCATTATTCGAAAGAATAAATATCGCAGGTAAATCTCCCAAATCATGGAAAACGGCGATCATAATACCAATTTACAAAAAGGGGATAGATCAAACCCTAAAAACTATCGACCGGTGGCATTGTTAGACGTTCTGGGCAAGGTTTACGCCACCACACTCCAACAAAAGTTGGTTCAGTGGGCTGTAAATACGGGACATGTCGACGCCAGACAGGCGGGTTTTGTTAAACAAGCTGGTTGTTCTCTAAATCTATTACTACTTAACTTGGCAAAAATGGAGGCCATAAGAACCAATACTGTAGTACATCTGGCGTTCTTTGACTTTTCAAGCGCCTTCGATACTGTTGATCGCGACCTCTTGTGGGTAAAATTGCGGCGGTATGGCTGCCCGGAAGACCTCGTATCTGCTATCCAGGAGCTTCACACGGCAACATCTATTAAGATTCGCTTGGATCAAGCTGGTACATTGTCAACAGCAATAGCTACAGGCAAGGGCGTAAAACAAGGCTGCCCGCTTGCTGCAGCTATATATATCTTGTTCATATCGGATATTGGCATCGCGATGGAGGAAGTAAATTCATTCACGGTGAAAATAAATAAATCACACATAAACTGGCTTTTATACGCCGATGATCTCGTTGTAATGGATTTAACACCCATCGGCTTACAAAGAAAACTCGATGCCATTCAGCGATATGTAAGCGAGAATCAGCTGTTGATCAATCCAAATAAAAGCAAAATCTTAAATTTTTTTTTTTTAAACTCTTTTTATTAGTGGTCCGGAAAACACAAACACAGTAACAGCAGCATCGTGCAAATTGAAATCAACATGATACGGAAATAGAGAGATACAACAGTACATATAACCTGAATCCACCAGGGGTATCGAGTCTAACCATCAATGTCATCATCAGGGATCATATCAAAAAGAAACATTCTCAGGGGTCCCCAAATGTCCTTAGGCCTGCACACCGAAGGGCGTGTGAGGACAAACTGTTCTTCAGCCTCGTTTACATAGACCAGCTCCCGAAGGAACTGCTTCACAGTGGGTGGCGCCGGATTTTTCCATTGTTGCAGAATACATTTTTTGGCCACTGCACATGTGACATTGAACAGCCTTCTGATCTTTTCGGGGCACTTTCCTATATCCCCAAATAAGTATTTCTGTGGAGTCAACACCGGGGGAATTTGTGTGATTTCATCAAGTACATCTGCCACCTCCCTCCAAAACCCAGCCACCACCGGGCAGCTCCAATACTGGAACGAGCCAGCATAATCTGTTTTGTATTTGGGGCACTGACTCGGAGCATCAGAAGCAAACTTGGCTATCTTGGGTGTAGTGCAACCGGTTAAGAATTTTAAATTGGATCACTCGTAGTCCAGCATTTAAGGAAACCTTCTTGGTGAGAGAGCAGTACCTGTCCCAAGTTTTATCATCTAGAGGGATCTGGAGATCTCTCTCCCATTTATCTCTGTTCAAATTGGCCGTTGGTGAGTGTGTCTGTACTATGGCATATAAACTGGATACCTTCAAGCGGTCCCCGGCCGTGATCATCTGAACGCAGGGGTGTGTAGGGGGTTCATCAGGGAGGGACGCCCAGTGTTTTTGGAAAGCCGATCTCATACGGTAGTACTGCAGAACTTTAAGTGGGCCCCTGCCGAACGCACCAGTTATCGGCTGAAGGGTTGCGAACTTCCCCTCAATAAACATATCTCCTAGGCGCATCTCGTCTCCGGGGTCCCAGGCGGACCGTAGACAGACATCGTGTGTCAGAGGGATGCCAGGGTAGTTCCAGAGGGAGACCTCTGGGTTATACAGGATCTACAATCCCAGTTTCTTGAATATTGCCCTCCAGGCACCGACAGTACAACTAACCAGGTTGAAATCACATGTATCCCTATAGCGATTACAGACTGTATGTTCATGGGAGAGGTGGTGAGTTCCTCTACATCAACGTGTGGTGGGCCGCCATCCCTAGAATACCAATATTTAGAGAATTGGGCCTGGGACACATAATAATATAGTTCAAAGTCAGGGGCCGCCAGGCCGCCCGACGAGTATGGTTCAGTTATTTTTCCCCATCCAATTCTGGGAGTCTGCCCATGCCAAAGGAAGGTTGTAGCCATTGACCTAAGTTTAGTGAAGAAGAGTCTCCCCGGCCAAATCGGTATGTTCACAAACAGATATAGCAATTTAGGCAAAACTACCATTTTAAGAACTGCTATCCTGCCATGTATGATATCGGAAGGCGGTCCCACAATAGAAGCTTGGTCTTTAGGGCCTGTAGTGTGGCGTCGTGATTGTCAGCGTATAACCTATTTTTACCGTGCGACACAAGTATTCCCAAGTATCTGATGGACTCACTGGACCCCTTCAGCCCGCCCAGTGAGCTAGGGCAGCCAGTTGCCGGCGTGAGAGGGAAAACCTCTGACTTATCCTTGTTTATGGAGTAGCCAGAGTATGAAGTGAATTCTTGAATCTCCGCCATTACAGGCGCTAGGTTGTTTTCCGGTTCACGGATATATAGGAGCGTGTCATCCGCGTCCGCGTACAGAGATATTAGCTGGGTCGCCCCCTTTAGGTTAATGACCCTGTTGGAATGTCGAAGCCTGACCGCTGTTGCCATTGGTTCTATTTTTAGGGCAAATAGTATAGGTGAAAACGGGCAGCCCTGTCTAGTGCCCCGTCCCAGCAGAAACATATCTGAGATTGCCTTATTGGTCAGGACCCGGGCCCCGGGTTTCGTGTAAAGCAATTTCACATACCTGACGAAGTTCGGGCCTATCCCAGATGCCTCAAGTACTGCTAGTAAGTAGGCCCAGGACACAGAATCGAAGGCCTTTTCAGCATCCAATAAAACGACCACAGCGTTCCTTCCCGGGTCAATTTGGGCCATTATGTCAAAGAGCCTACGCAGGTTAAGCGCAGTAGATCTAGCGGGGACAAACCCATTCTGATCCGTGTGAACGAGTGCCGGGACCGCCGGTAAAAGCCTGTTGGCCAGTGCCTTGGGGAATATTTTGGCATCTGTATTAATAAGAGATAGCGGTCTATAGGACGACATATCCTGTGGAGGGCGGCGAGGTTTAGGGAGAACAGTTATCAACGCCTCTCTCATGGATGTAAGCAATATGTTACATTCAAGGGATGCTTCCCAGACCCGCAACAACAACGGAACAAGCTCTGCACTGTATTCCTTGTAGAACTCTGCACCCAGGCCGTCTAACCCCGGAGCTTTATTAGACGTTAAATCTTTAATCGCCTCAGCAATCTCATCTACAGTGAGAGGTTGGTCCAGTGCCAGGCGGGTCTCCTCCTGGAGTTTCGGCAGCGACAGTGCCGCAAGGTATGCCCCTATCTCAGTAGCCGATTTAGTGTCTCTATTTTTATACAATCGTTCGTAGAACCCAGCAAACTCAGCATTAATCTCGTTCTCATTAACCAAAACCGCCCGTTGGGTGTTTGTATGCTGGTAATTTGATTAGTGTGTCTGTCCTGTTTGAGTAAATTAGATAGTGTCCTACGCGCCTTGTTGCCCTCAACATATCTTCGGGCTCGGATCGGTGCGGCGATGAACTGCACTTCCCTGGAGGCTAGTTTGTTAAATTCCTGGAGATGCTGCTGTATGTCAGCTAATAAGGCTTTGTCATGGGTACGAGCATAAGTGTCCTCCAGAACTTTCAGTTTACCTTCAGTCAGGGCCAGTTCAGCCCGAACTCCTTTAATAAGACCCACAGATTTAGAAAGTAGTGTGCCTCTGACCCAGACCTTGAAGGATTCCCACACCGTGGAGCATTTATCGACTGAGTCGATGTTAATTTCAAGGAACTCAGAAATCTCAGTGTGCAGCCCCTCCACCACCCCGGGGTCCCTCAGCAAACCCTTGGGCATCCTCCATCTCTTGGGGGGTCTAGGGCAATTATGAAACGTGACCTCCAGTGTTATAGGGGCATGGTCAGACATTGTGTGAGCCAGTATTTCACATGCCTTTGTTCCAGCAATCAAAGAGGGGGAGACAAACCAGTAATCGATTCTGGACTCGGAGTCATGTACCGATGAATAGTACGTGTATCCCCTCGCAGTCGGGTGGAGGACACGCCAGGCATCCTCTAGGGAGAGCTGCGAAAGGATACTTTGCATAGTGAGAACAGCCCTGCTTGGTGCTCTAACAATCGTGCTGGATCTATCGAGTACCGGGTCCATAGCAATATTGAAATCCCCTCCCCAGACTATATTAGGAATATCGATCGCAGAGATCAATTGGTATACATCTGTATAAAAGGCAGGGTCATCAATGTTCGGCCCATAAGTGTTGACCAACAATATCTGCTGACCAGCGATCGATCCCCAGACAAGAACATATCTACCCTGAGGGTCTAGTTTATGGCTCTCGAGCCGGAGCCCAAGATTCAGGTGTATGAGCGTAGCGACCCCCCTGGACTGGGATGAGTAGTTGGTACAGAACCTGGACTTGCCCCAACCAGGCAACAGTAAATCATTATCGGAACCAACAGTATGAGTTTCCTGTAGCATAACAATTTGGGCGCCGTGCCTGACAATGTAGTTTCCCACCTTCTTGGCCTTCAAACGATTATTTAGACCCCTTACATTCCATGAAACAAGTTTAACCCTCAAAGCGTGAGCAGAGCCTTGCAAAACAATTGTAAGGATAGTAACCCAAACCCCTCAGATGTCGCATCAGGCATCATGGACCATGTCAGCGCACTCCAGACCACTTGTTTCAACAGTAACTTATAACCATTTCCCGAAAGAACTTTCCCAGAGCAGAGACCCATGCAGTCGGGTAGCCATCCAGCTACACGCCATGGGGTTCGAAAAAAACAGTCCCCAACTTTCCCCATCCTGAGCCGCCCACCACCCTCACCGTCTGCCCCAACTCGACAGTGTCCGATCCCAAACTTGTGGAACACTCCCGGGGTAGCCATGTTGCCTCACATGACCGCCATCCCAGGCCTCCAACGCCACCATTCACAGGATGTGGCTGACTGTAATCTCACATCAAAAGGGCCCGTGAAATAGGGCCAAAAAACAACTGAATGCCAAATCATGAAAATATGTAATTCCTAGTCCGCCGGTCGGGGTCTATTGTTCGGGGCAGGTCGCTCCCCTCTTGGAGGGAGGGGTATAGAAGACTCAATATAGGATAGGGCTTCGGATGTGTTCTCAAAAAAGTGCGACCTTCCAGCATGTTGGATTCTCATTTTGGCCGGAAACATCAAGGCGTACGTGATCTGCCGTTCTCTGAGGAGCCTCTTGACAGGTTCATATGATCGTCTGCTCGCCTGGACAGCGGCGGAAAAGTCAGGATGCGGTTTCCCTCATAATGCAATCTGCCGGTCTCTCTAGCCAAATGGAGGATTGTGTCCCTGTCCCTATAGTTCAGCAGACGAGCAATTATAGTTCATGGTGGTGCCCCCGGCTTGGGTGCCGGGGCAAAGGTGCGGTGCGCCCTCTCAACTAGGAAGTGTTCAGACAATGCCTCAGGCCCAAATAAGGATTTAAAAAGTTCTTCCATGTGTTTCTCCATCTGGCCCTTGCCGAAGGATTCTGCCAACCCAACAACGCGGACATTGTTTCTTCTGGACCTGGATTCGAGGTCCTCACACTTGCTCTGCAGCTTGCTCATCGTGTCTTTAATATAAGATATATCACGACTGTGGTGCCCAATAGTATCCTCGTTAGCACTTATCCTGCCTTCAGCCTCGGTGACACGAGCACTCTCCTTATCGATCCTGGCCTTCAAGGAGCCTATGGTAGCCACTATCTCATCCAGTTTGGTATTTACAGCCAGGAATCCGTTCTGAACTAGCGTGGCCAGTTTATCCTCTCTGTCCAACACATCCCGTTCAACCTGTTCTCCCTCATCTGGCTGCGTGCAAGTTGCCACAGGATGGCTAGCCGTATTGGTAAATGTGTCCATAGGGCCCTTCTTCTTGCCCCCAGGGGTCTTAGAGGCTCTGTTTGACTTGCTAGGCTCCCCCATGATTGTATCTTATCTGCGTGTGTATTGGATCTGACAAGGGATCTCCGTAGGGTCGAGGCCCACCCCACAGGGAGCAGACTCAAGGGGAACAGAACAAAGTGCAAAATCAGGGTGGAATATATCCTCCCACGTATATGGAGACCAGCGCACCAGTGAGAAATCCAGTATATTGGCCCCCAGGGGTCCTCCCCAGACAGTAGTGTGAAACCAGAAAGACTATGTATCTGTTGCACCGAGGGGGCGATTAGTCGTCCCAGCCAGCAAGAATCATCCACCAGCAATACGTAGGTTATACTGCAGTCCAGACTACAAGGAGATTATGGCTCTAGTGTAGCAGGTAGAACGCGGGAGGTTCACCGCCCCAAATCAGGAGTTCTCGAGAGACACTCCGGCACCCAGCACCGGATGCCGCCTTTACCGCCAAGCGAGGCACTCCAGGAGCCACAGGTGTACAACTCAGCTGGCGACGGTAGTACGTAGGAATTTCGGCCCTCGGCAGCACGGCAACAAAGAGGCACTCGAGGTGTCCCAATTTAAGAGACAGGAGCGTGGGCCCAACGGTCCGTATATGCAGTGTAGGCGGCCCCCAGCCGTACAGACAAGCGGAGGGGCTCAGAGGGGGCAAGCGGCGCCGCAGAGGGACCACGTCTGCCGGGGGGACTGAGGGCCAGGAGGTTGCGACCCCCGCGGTGCCGGCAGGGCTCCGCGTCCCCTCCCCCCACACCCGGCAGCAGCTTACTTGGTTCGCCGGATTGGCGGCGTCAGGATCGAGCACCAGCAAAAGTCGAATAATATCAGGGCAATGAAAGGAGGTCTG
Organism: Ambystoma mexicanum; assembly: GCF_040938575.1. Lineage (NCBI taxonomy): Eukaryota > Metazoa > Chordata > Amphibia > Caudata > Ambystomatidae > Ambystoma > Ambystoma mexicanum. Next base: position 816,523,060 of record NC_090933.1, on the reverse strand, counting down.
GCAGGCAGCGACGGGTCAAAGGAAGGACCGGGGCATGGTAGACCATCCAGCGCAGCAACGAGTCTCCCAGAGCGTCCTCACAAAAGGATGCAGGATCCAGTGCCAAGGAGAAAGCTACGCCCATCAGCGGCCCGCAGTGCCCAGCAGCCCCGACTGTCGGGTAAGTTCGCCTGGAGCCAGGAGTCGGCCCGGGAGCGCCACTCGCGTCGGAGGAACTCTGCGAGGGCAGAGCTCGAGAATGCAACACCGCCGAGGGCTCAGATTTTCACAAGCAGTGCCCAAGCCCGGCCGCAACCGGCACACCAATCTACAACAATTCAGCCAGCCAAAGAACGGATTTATCAGCTCAGGATGTGAAGGCGGCGCAAGAGCTTCGGGTCTAAGCGGCCATCTTCTCAGTGCGCAACAGCGCCCCCTTTGAAATCTTAACATTTAAGAACTTGAAAGGAGGGTCCTCGAAAACAGCGAAAAAGTTCAGATGGACCCTGGGCGGAGTACCACTGAAGACATCACAAAGCGTGAAATACCTGGGAATGGTTTTAAGTTCCTGTATCAATGATGGTCCCTGGAGAGCTGACACCAAAAGGAAATGTGCTCAGCTAGCCAGCCAAGCCTTAATCATAAAAAAGAAATTCGGGAAGTTCTCTCATGAACCATTGAGACTGTTTTATCAACAGAAGGTCACTCCAGTTCTAATCTATGGGGCAGAAAACGCCCTGGGCTGTACTTATGAAGTATGGTCCTCTTTAGAGAATCAATTTTGGACAAAAGTACTGGACCTTCTACGAGGAACGATGACATCATGCATTAGATATGAATTATCCCTTATTTCTCTTCAAGCTAGAATTACTTGGAACCTGGTATCCTTATTTAGAAAGACACGTGCCCGAGAAAACATCCTCCAGTTCGAAATCCTGCACACTGCAACGACCAAAGGACAGAACTTAGTGGCAATGTGGATGCAAAGATGCGAAAGTATATTAGTTGAATTTAACATCAAGATCGATATGCTCCACGAAAATCTGGACGCTGCAAAAATAAAAATCTGGCGTATAGATTGGGAGAGAACTTGCGCACAAAGAGCCGTTGCGAAACTGATGACAGGCGTACCAGCTGAAGCTCGTGCCTTTAACACGGCACAACGCTACATCAGTCTATTCCCAGATTCCAAAACACATAGACGCTTCATGTTATTTCGCATGAATTTATTTAAAACCAAAGAGCGTTTACAGATGTGGAAATGTAATAAAAGCACAAACATTTCATGTAGATTCTGCTCAAGAGAACCAGAAACATTGAAGCACTTGGTTCTTTTCTGCAAAAATCTCCGTAATGAAAGAACTTTGCACTTGGGTTCATGGAGCGCAAGTCACCCATCTTTGTGCGCGGATGATTGGTGGGGACACATGTTTAACGGTACTGATTCAAAACTGCTAATTCCGCTGACGAACTTCTTACGAATACTTGAAGTGCGACTTAGCTTGGTTGATGCTGTCCAGGATGTAAGCATTGGCTAAATGGAGGGTTGGTCTAAACCGACGTTGGAGGGTGCAGGAGCATAGGAGGATACTGTGGAATGACGCAAAATGATGTATGTTGCATGTTGTTTGTTGATTGTTTGTAAAGATTTTAAAGGTTTGTATAAACCAAATAAAATTTTTAAAAAATAAAAAAGATATGAATGCCTGTCAGACCACATCCTGCTTTCTTTGGAGTCGAGGCCGGGTGCAGGGGGACAGCCAGCCAGGGGGTAGAGCAACAAGGCTCTTACAGAGATCGCCCCACCTAACATTATTATTGCGGCGGGCCACCATATCTACAGCGGCTGCCGCAATAATAATGTAGGCACTAGCCAGCCTAGGCACGGCGCATTGGCAAGCAAGGCCACCTCACGTGGCATGCTGGTGGGGAGGGCTGGGGCGTGGGTGCATTGGGACAGCCAGCCAGGGTATCGACTCAAGCAACAACAAGGCTCTTCTTATACTTATCATGATCGCAGCAGTGCTTACCTTACATTATTATTGCTGCGGGCCACCATATCCACGGCGGCCACCGCAATAATAATGTAACTAAGTTGTGCCGACATGATTATGATTTACAAAATTGCATGATCACATCACGCAGTCCGACTCCGCACAGGAGAAAGAAACAGAAACTTGACTAACTTACTTAGAGTGTGTGCCGCCCGCACTGAGCAAAAGCAGGGCATCGGCCTGCCCATGAGAGGCCGCACAGTACTTCAAGCAGCTAGGCCGCAAATCAATGCACACCATGACACGGGACCTCACATGCAGGCAGGGAGGCTCTGCTGTGCTCTCAGTCACGAGTCGACTCGACTGCAACCACGCCTTAACAAGAAGTGAAGGTGGCGCTGCTGCCTCCAACAGACCCACGTGACCCCACCCCCCCAATCCCCACGTCATTTCACTGGCTCACAACAACAGCCAATGAAAACTTGTACATTCTGTGTTACTATGCAGTATTGATACATTCTGTATAGTAACAACAGAATTTCGGTTTTCATTGGCTGTTCGTTGTTGTTGTGCCACTCCCAGGCGGCGGCCAGGCCCAGCCAGGCCCTGCAAGATCTCTGAATGATTTATGATGCATTATGCATCATTGCAAACTGAAAGTTCCAAGTTCCAACAAAGAAACACCGCAATTACACGTTGGTCAGCCGGCCCAATGAGTTCTGGTGCCCAAAAAAAGTGCCGGTGTTGGCCACTGAGAAACACCGGCACAATTTAAGCACAAATTAAGCACTGATGAGGAGGCTCAGAATGCGGGCTTTACCAGACGGTAGTCCTGCCGCCCTGAGCCTCCTCAGGGCTGGCGGCTGCCATCTCCCCTCGCCGGGGAATGAGGTTAAGTTCCTCCACACCCTCCTCCCTCACATTTCCATTCCCTCCCTCTCCCCACGCTTACCTGATTTTCAGGAGCAGACACGCTGAAAACACTTCTGTCTCCAGCATGTCCGCTCCTGAACTGTGACAGGCTGCCATGGAAAGGAAGAAGGGACTACGTGTAGTCCCGTCTCTCCTTTCCATGGCAGCCATTTTGTTTGTTTGCTTCCTTCCTTATTTTTGAATGGTCGCCATGGAAAGTGAGAAGTGACTATATGTAGTCCCTTCTCATCTTCCATTGTGGGCATTTTGTTGGTTTACTTTTTTGTTTTTGTTTTCAATGGCTGTCATGGAAAGCGAAAACCGACTTCATTTTTCCTTCGTCGGCAGCCATTTTTTAAACTTTTTTATCTGTTGCGAAACGCCAGAGTGTTTCACAACATAAACAAAAATGCTTTTAGTACCTCAGTTTCGCGGGCCGGGGTACTAATAGCAATAAGCTCCTCATAGGGGGGGCATTACCACTTCAGGTAATGTCCCAGGACCTTCAGTAATGCCTTTGCTTCGCTCGTGCCTGTAACTATGGGCCCCGGGGCATTACCTGAAATGGTAATGCCCCTCTGCTTCGGGCTTACTGCTTAGCTATGGTAAAACATAGCCAGCTATAGTGAGAAGAAATACGCTGAGCTCTCCATGAAGGCAGTGTCCATTATAATGTGTTATAGGCATAATTGGCTGTGCAACAAACATGGCAGGTAGGGAAAGAAGGGCCAAATGACAGTCCTGTATGTAGTAACAAGCTGACACCCTGTTGTTATGTTACTTTGCTGTGATTGTTACAATATGGCTATAAACATCATTGTGCAGCACTTCATAGCACAGTACGGCCACCTCACAGGACTGAGGAGCAGGGAGGTCATATTTTAGGGTGCAAGCCAACAACATGAACACCAGTGCACCAAAAGGTCAGCACTGAAAGGCTCCTCAGCCAGCAAGTCAGCCAAAGTGGGGAGAAATGGCATGAAACAGTAGTGAATCTGCTCCAAAAGAGACAAACAGGTAAGACATATGGTCAGCTGTTTAGGTTATACACTTGTAAACACTTTTGATAACAACATTTAGGCTTTGTTATTGTCTGAAATAAACATGTGCCATTTTTGCAACTCCCTAAAAAGTGAGCAACATTTTCAATTTTCATTTTCTTAAAATCTTCAACCTGAGCACATTGAAAATATGCACAAGAAAACAGTAGAGAATAGCTCATCTACTTACCCTTAAGCACTCTCATCTAGGCAACGAACAGCCAGATTCTTTAGACAGGATATCTTTGTGAAACTATGGGTTTATTTAAATGAGAGTGGGTTTTGAACCTTGGCTTTTCTGGAGTAAAGCCCTGGGATGGTCCTTCTGGAAGTTTTTGTGGCATGTCAGGAAATATATGGGGATAGTTATAGTTGTGTGTTAGGCAGGACTCTTCTTGGGCAGAGGCTGAGCTTTCATTGGCGTTAATCTGCATAAACTGGTTATGTCCTTCCTTCTCAACTTGGGCTGCAGTTACGTTGTTCTTTTAATAGAGAGCAGCATGTGGCTCTTAGGTCCAAAAAGGGGCTTAGAGTTTGCTTGCCAGCTCACAACTGCAGTTCTACTTTTGGTGATTAGGCACTTTTAATAAACTGCCACTTCTGCATATTATTCATTTGGGTGTTTTGGAGAGTGCTCGCTGTTCCTTAATGGCTACTTCAAAGTGCTTGATATTAGACTTTAATGTGAAATTACATAACACAACATGATCCAGTACAACCTGACATAATATGCCCTAACCAGCCAGAATAACAAGTCTCACCAAATAAAAAGAAAGGATGAACAAATACATAAAAAAGGAAAATGAAAATCAAGCCAAACTCCATTAAAACCCATGACATTTAATAGTGGGGAGGAGGTAGAAGTCCACACAGGGGAGTCCGGGGGACGAGCACCCAGCTAATATGAGAAGGAAGGCGTACATACGAAGCATACATTCAAGTTAGCAAGCATTTATATTTGGGAACAAAACATAGATCATAACAGAAAAACATTACTCAAAATGTCCATGACAAAATGAAGCAGGCATCAAGGATATTGGTGAGGGGCAGACTCACTGACCCCTTTGTCAATAGATACCCATTTTGAAAACGGAGTAGCATCCTCAGCAATCCAATGCAGACCACGCAATGTGTAGGCCCCATGGTACGTCCTAACAGTAAGAAAACCAAACCCACCTAACTGTGTCATACATTGCAGTAAAATCATTGGTATGTTAGGGCTAACCCAATGGCCAACACATGAAGCTACTTAACTCCTTTCGTAGAGATGGATGCATGGAGCATGCTAAACGGGTAAAGCTGTTTTGGCAGTAGCATTATCTTGATTACATATATTTTCCCCCATAAGGTAAGGGTACGCTTTGCTGATCTCCTGAAAGCTTCTTTGACCTCAACCAACGTCACACACACATTATTTTCTCGGAAAAGTGTGGTGTCCTTTGTAATAAAGAACCACAATATTTAAACCCATAGCCCAGGAGCATAGTTTCCGGAGATAGACCCCGATGACAAGATTGAGACATTGGGAAAACCTCAGTTTAAGAGGCCTTCTTCTTAAAATTAGTCAAATCCCCAAACTTTCTCAAGAGATCAAACAAATGCCTGGAGGCTTCCTTCAGATCTAACATCAGTACCAGCAGGATGTCTGGTTACAAAAGCAGCCCTGAGACAGAATCCACACCAGGTACCCCCTTTGTCAACTCATACATGAATGGGCACTGCCGGGGGTTCTGGGAATATGAGGAGCAGTGAGTATGCACAGCTGGAGGGCTGTTATTATTATACTTCTAGTTAGATGAAATGAAAAATTCGGTTTCTGAGTGGGATTCTAGACAGATGCCATCTACAGAGATCCAGGCATTGTCGTTACTGCACAAGGTGCAACACAGGTTAACTATACAACGCTCTTGTAGAACGGCGCCAAGATACTTTGCACATACCTTCCCGCCAAACGTGGGTGATACCCATATTCTGTGGTTTGGATACACAGACAACATTGTATTAATTGATCAAATGTCACTAGGCCTCCAGCACTTGTTGAATGCAATGTCCTCATATTCTGGTGCTGATCATCTACACATTATTATTTTTTTTTTAAACTAGCGTAATATCCTTAGCGAAACCTACTGCCTATTAGACAAAGCTGGTTCTTTGATGATCAAAAAATGTAACTGTACAATATGTTCAATTATCTGGGAGCAATATTTTGTTCCAAAAAACGTGAGTCTCTCTTTCAAGAAAAAATTACCAGCAAGGCGCTAATGTTTGTTGGGCAGCAAAGACATTTATATGTACAGCTAGTGAGTTATATCAATGCCTCAGAAAGATCTATAAAACCAGCATCCTACTATACAGCCTGGAACATGCCTCAGAAAGATCTATAAAACCAGCATCCTACTATACAGCCTGGAACACATTTGGCCAATACATTTTAATGGTTAGATATTTTAGAAGGGAAGATTTGGAGGACTGCATTAGGTTTCCCACAAAGCTTCCCTATTCAGGCCATGAGGCTTGAACTGGGTCTAATGTCATTGAACACGACGCCAAAGAGTGTTTTCTTTTGTAAAATGCTTTCTGCTCAGGAGGCTACCATACTAAGTAAGTTTAATTGGGAAACTATTTACATTCTCCTCCAATAAAAGCAATGATCTTTATGTATTTGCAAAATCTTGCTCTGAATTCCATATGGAAATACGATTCCAAGCTAATCCTTGAGATCGGCCACAAGTATTAAGAACTCAATTAATGAAAGTGGTGTTACGATATGACTGGAGTAAAAACATTGATTATCTAGCGAATAAAATATCCCTGGTTGAATACCCGTCAAGGCTTTCTATTTCTGACTACTCCAAAATATTTGTTGGTGACTAATGACCTTAGATTGCATCACTTTATCCCTCTTTTAAGATTTGATCTTTTACCTTCTCTCATGGTACTGGACCCAGATGTAACATCCCTAGGTAGGTCTGAATGACACTGTACACTCCTCTACAGTAGAGACGCCAATACATCTGCTGCTTACATAATTCCCTTCATTATTTATTATTTATAACAAGTAATTGAGCAAGCATGTGCATCGTATACAGAATATTAATAAGGATGAATTCTGGGCGTTTCGTCTATCCTGTAAATCGCTAGTTTTATGTAATGCATTGTTTCTTCCCCGGACACATGTTTTGGCATTAATGCAAACATTTGTACAATTCTAAATGGGTTAAGTTTTATTGTATTGTACAATTAGCCTAGTGTACTATTACTATCTATTTTTGTATCGTGCATATTTAATAGTTTATGCAGCAAGGAAAGTTTATTCTAGAACTGTATAATAATACAGTTCTAGAATAAACTTAATTAATTGTAATAAATAAAAAGGAACACATTAACAGCAGACACTTCCACATTCACAAATGGCTTGTATAACTTCTCATAGTACGTCTTAAAAGCCTCAACAATGCCCTCGTTGTTTATGTTGCCACCCCACCCCCGTTTTTAGTGGACAAAACCTACCTATTTTCCTCATTCTTCTTTAGCCTACTCGCAGGCAGTGTGCCCACGATTCCCTGGGCTCCCCAAAAAACGGTGTGCTATAAAACAAAACCCAGTAAACCCGTTATGTAAGGAGGGCATCCAACGTCTTACTCTAATCGCTGTCTCTCATTTCGTATCTCTGGGGATCACAGAGAACACCTTCTCTGCACTACAAAAAGTATTTTCTAACATCTCCATTTCCCTTTCCTTGATCTTGCACCGAAGCTCAGGCTTACCAGAGCACACATTATTACTGCACCGAGTCGCTATTTTCCGAAGGCCAGATCGGAAAGAAGAGAGCAGGTGAAGTTCCAACATTCCTCCTTCCTTTGTTGAAAGTCTAAGACCAGGCTCACATCAGCATGGCCAGGCACAACGATTTCCCGCACTCTGCCTGATGAAAAGGTGCGTGGCCATTTGACACTAATAGCAGGTCTCTCTGGGAGGATGATTCATGTGTAGTTGAGTGAAAGGTACATTGCTGCTCCTTGAGGGTTCAGACATTGCCATGGGTCCACCAGGTCCCAAATACCAATCAAAGATACCAGCTCTCCCCTGGCCTTATTTCCCCATCCTATCAGCTAGAGGGACCTTGAAGTCTTCCCCTACTGTTATGCCACCTCACTTGGGGGCCATTATCATCTCTTCAATGCCCTTGAAAAATGCCCCCTGATTTACATTGGGTGCATATATATTAACCAAAATTAAGGTCACGCCACACCAAAACAGCCACATATTTTCCCTCTGGGTCTATACCATATTTATTTACACAGTAATGTAAACCTTTTTGGAAAATAATGGGTACCCTGCCGGCAGTTTGACATAAAACAGCTCGATACTTGCTTGTTATCGGTTCTATTAATATATGTAGTCCTTATGCCTCTTAAAAAGATGAGTTTACTGTAGGATAACACACCTGCCTTTTTTCCACATTCGCAACAAGATTTTTTTGTATTTCTTGGACTGTTCACTGCCTTGACCTTCTAGGAGAGGAATGTCGAGTGCCACCATTCTGGGTCTACAGGAATAATAATGAGGCGTCCCCTGTGCCCATGGTGAGGAACTCCGCCAGACGCCCCACAGGAAGCACAAAGGGAAGAAAGCAGCAGGAGCATCCCGGCAGCGTACACGTTTGATGTTGCATAAGAGTGTGTGAGGTTGGCAGACTACAAAAAGACCGTACAAGCGGTTGTTGGCGAGGAATGCTCAAAAGGATGAGAGAAGACAAAAATCCTAACCGACCGGAGGCCATTACCCAAGCCCCTTACTAACATACACCAAAACCAAAAAACAAACATTAATAACAATGAAGAAGTAAAACCTATACCAAGCATACTCTCCTTCTTACCACTATAATGAGCAGGGTGCAGACCCCCACCCTACGCATACATTCTGCCAATCAATATACCAATCAAACCCTCCATCCCAAAACAAGTAACTAAACATTCAAGGAGGTAGGTTGCTCAGAAGTCACTGCTATATGTCAGCTGGTAGACAATGATGGACAAGGGGTCAGGCGAGGGAATTGGGTAAACAAAGGGTTTTATTAGACTTGTCAGGGCTCACCATTGACAAGGCGGTCAGGCCTTAGGAGGGCAGGAAGACTTTGCTTCTGACAGCGCAGCGTAGGAGTAAAATTACAGCCGAGCAGGTTGGTCAGGTGAAAAGGTGAGAGGAATGATGCCACATGGCTCCCTCCATGGCTGAAAAAAGAAGAAATTCTATGACAAGACTGGCGGCGAGCATTATGCTTCAACTTCTTTATTTACTACTCCTCAGCAGTTTCAACAAACTAACAAAACCAACAACAACACTGAAAAAATGTCTCAACAGACTTTTCTTCCTCTGAACTACAATCCCGAAAGTCTCTGTAGTCCATCTCACTCCAAGCTCAGTTATGACCACATCCTGTCCCTGAGCTCCTCCTCTTCTTTTACTGCTCTTCAAGCAGATAAGTACTATTTCTGGTTATCTCCCTGCTTAATATGTATTATTTAGTATACCATTGTTTAGGGAGTCATACATTTTCTATCTGAGATGTATAGTAGTATGCATGATCTTAGCCTTAGATCGTATTAAATACGCAGCAGCATTGAGCTTATTTTAATCTCAGACCTTTATCGGCATATGCAGCGGCGACCGTGTCCGTGTAGTTTACTTCTCATCTTTAGGATAGATTTGACTACCGCTGTTCGGGCGAGCGCTACCCACGGCATGACCGCCCCGTGCCATATGTCCGGCACCTTAGAGGTGGCCGGCCGGCGCCATGGGTGTTCGAGCGGACGGAGAGCCGCGTACTCAGGAGCCCAGAGAGGCCCGCACGGCAGCCCCCTCCTTCGTGGAGGCAGAGCCAGCCACGCTCAGGGACAGCACAGTCCCCTGACCCCCTCCCTTGGAAGGGAGGAGTCTACCGCAGAGCTCACTTTCGCGTCGCATATTTTCGGCGACGTGGAGCAGAGCGGTCCGTAGAAACCGGGCCCGGCGGTGATTGTGATTAAAGCTACGCCGTAGCTCTCCCTTTGAGCGTAATCGCTCACATCAGCAAAGCGGAGCGCCTTAAGCAACACGCCCGCCTCAAGCTCATAGCAGAGCCAACGGCACACGAAAAGTGCATACAGACTCCAGCAGGCTCATAGCCTCCACAATACACGGCGCCCCTCGCAACCAGAGGGCTAGTAGAACGAAACACCCATCCCAGGCACTCAAAGAAGTAATTAAGTCCAGTGCAGCCACAATTGCAAAAAAAAAAAAAAAAGAAGAAATAATAATAATAATAAAGAAGGACAGTATATGTACCTGATATCCTAGTCTTGCACGCTCACCAGAAGCATCTATAGAGTAAGGGCATGCTAAGACACCTTTACAGGTATACCAGGAACACAGCATCCTCACAGAATGTCTGAATTTGAGTGGAGTGAAGAGGAGCAGTCATCGGACTTAGCTGCCAGCTTCAAAGAGGTGCTGGGAAGTTCACTCATAGATGCAGTGGCTCAAGGGGTTAAACCCCTGCAAGACAGGCTGGAGTCCTTAGAGGCTATATTACATCAGCCAACAGACAGCACCAAGCGGACAGAACACACGCCCACAGAACCCTCTGAGTCAGGGTCTGAGGAGAGTACTTAGTCCCGAAAGAGGAAAACCCCTCTTGACCCCCAGGGCCCTTCGGATGGGGCAAAAGAGAAGGCCTCAGAAGTTGTCGACACCTTTGCAAAGCTCTGAGAAGCATATTTGCAGCATCAGACAGTGCCAGACCTCACGACCCCCGCTCCAGGGGAGGATGATGATGGAGAGGAGAACCTGTGCTCGGAAGAGGAGCCGGAAGAAGGTGAACCTCCCTCCAAAGACGCGGAGGAATTAAGGGAGGAGGAGGAAGATAAACCCAGCGGAGGGAAGAGAATCCGCAAGGCGAAGCACCTCAAAGAGGTGGAGGAGGATATGTTTTACCCAGACAGCATCCAGAATCCGAGGTTGACTGATTGGCAGCCGTCACCAAGAGTGGCGCAGTATATGACCAAAAGATTGAGAAAAGCATTGGACAAAGAAGTCCGGCAGCGCCTGCGAGTGGAGTGCCCTTGACCAGATCTTCCAGGGAAAGTAGCAGAAACACTGGAATTAGACCCCAAGATGCTGACATTCGTATCAAAGACGGCCAAGGATCCCCGCAAGGGTATCGCTAGATCCTGGAGAAGTTGCCAGGAGAAAGTTCTTGACCTGGCCGGTCCGCTAGCTAAAATCATGGACCTGGCAGAAAGGGCCAGAGATACAGGGGAAGAAGTAGACCCCGACGCGCTAGGAGGCTGGGTGCAGAGAGCAGTATGCCTCATAGGGAATGCGAACTGCGCCATTGCCTCAGAACACCGTAGAGGACTGCTATTGAAGATCAATGCAAAGCTCAGAGATCTCGCCTCTTATGAGGCCGGTGAAGCAGCACAAGGGCTCCTATTTGGAGAAACCTTCTGTAAAGAAATGGGCCACTTTGTCCGCACTTACAAGTCACTGGAGAAGGCGCAAGCCTTAATCCGTAAGATCTTTCCCAATCGAGTTTTTGGCGGAGCCATTCGCCACAGGGGTCGTTCGACTGGCCGTAACCAAGGAGGAAGAAGACCCCCCAATCCCAGAGCACAATACTGGGAGAACATGCAGCAGGTCTCCTTCTTACCGACTAGAGGGCATTTCCACAGAGGGTGCAGAGCAAGAGGATCCGGCCCTGGACAAGGGTTCACCCAAGGTGAGAGTTGCACATTATCCCCCAGTAGGGGGGAGAACTGGTATGTTCTGGAGAAACTAGCGCAAGCTTTCCAACGATGTCTGGGTACTGCAAACAGTTCTAGGCATGCATTTGGAATTCGTGAGTCCACCCATGCAAGAGCGCAAGCCTCACCTACAGCGTTTAGAGCACGCAGAGCAGAAGCTTCTAAATCAGGAACTTTACTTCTTAGCACAGAAGAATGCCATAGGGAAGTGTCCGAAGGTGCCGAATTCATAAGCAATATGTTTCTGGTGCACCGGAAGGAGAAAGTGTGACCAGTTCTAAACTTGAAGGAGCTAAACAGTTGGGTAGTATACCAGCACTTCAAGATGGAGGGCATCCACCAGCTACGAGACTCTCTCAGAGAGAACGATTGGCTGACGAGGTTGGATCTGAAGGATGCCTACATAACGATCCCGATAGCGGAGGAGTTCAGGACCTTTCTAGCTTTTTGCTGGAAAGAGCAGCTCTGGCAATTCAAGACCATGCCCTTCGGGCTTGCCTCGGCTCCCTGGGCCTTTACCAAGCTGATGAAGCCTATAGCAGCAGCTATAAGAGAGAAGGGGATAAGATTGATCATCTACCTAGACAATCTCCTGTTATTAGCCGATGACCGAGAGGCACTCATTTATCAGACGAGATGGGTCCAAGACCTGTTAACTTCGCTGGGATTCTTAGTAAATGTAGAAAAGTCAGACACAGAACCAGCGCAAAGACTGGACTTTCTGGGCTTCGTCCTGGATACCAGGAAAGCAACCCTCGAGCTGCCAGCGCGGAAAATTTGCAACATCAAGAGGAACTGAGAGGGTGTTTACAGAGAAAAGTAGTGTCCCTCAGAACCCTAGCGAGAATAGTGGGGCTTCTAGCAGCTTCCATTCAGGCCATGTTTCCCAGACCATTACATTATCAGGCCTTACAGAGGCTAAAGATCAGACACCTTCAGCAGGGTTTGAGATATCATCAATCAGTGCCATTGGATCTAGAATCCAAGACAGAGCTGGAATGGTGGTTGAAGAATATGGACGCCTGGAATGGGCGAGCCATTTTCGGAGACCGCCCGGATCTAATTATAGAGTCCGATGCCAGCCGACTGGGCAGCAAGATGTTGGGACCGGCAGACAGGAGGGAAATGGAGCGAAGAGGAATTCCGCCTCCACATAAACTGCCTAGAGCTGCTGGCAGGGTCCTTTGCAATCAGAGCCTTCACGAAGGGGAGGATGAGGTTGTGCGTCTTACTGAAGATGGACAACATATCAGCAGTGCGATATATAAACCATCTAGGCGGCACCAGGTCCAGAATGCTAGCCGAGCTAGCGAAAGATTTCTAGCATTTTTGCTTGCAATCAGAGACCTCAGTCACTGCAGAGTACCTGCCCGGATCGATGAATGTGATAGCGGATTGGAACTCGCGCTACCTCACGGGCTCCAGCGATTGGAGGCTGGATCCGACAGTGTTTCAGAGGGTGAACAAGAGATGGGGTCCGCTTCACATAGACCTCTTTGCATCCCGGTTGAACGCCCAGACAGCACCATACTTCAGCTGGAGACAGGACCCGGGTGCTCGAGGGACAGATGCGTTTCTGCAAGAATGGAACGGAGGTCCCCATTATGCTTTTCCCCCATTCATGATGCTGAGCAGAGTTCTAGCGAAGTGTCGGAGGGAGAAGGCAGTGCTGCTATTAGTGACGCTGCTCTGGAAATCCCAAGTGTGGTTCCAAACTATCATGGAACTGGTAGTGGACCTTCCAAAAATACTTCCAGAAGGAGAACACCTGCTCACGGACCCAGTTGGGTCGTTCCATCCTCTGAGAGTGAGAGGGACATTCCCGTTCATTGCATGCAGGATATCAGGAGATGCTGGGCTCTGCCGGGCATTTCGGCGCAAGCTGCTCAGCTCATTGCAGAATCCTGGGCTCCGTCCATGAGAAGGAGCTAGGACGCGGCTTGGGCCAAGTGGACTAGCTGGTGCAAGGGGAGAGGTGTTCATCCCATTTTTGCACCTATAGTGATGATTTTACATTTTTTAGCGCAGCTATTGCAAGGCGGAAGAGTGTTCCGTACCATAGGAGTGTACAGGTCCGCAATTTCTGCGGGTCACCTACCTATTGAGGGTTTACCAGCTGGTGAGCATCCAGCGGTAGTCAGACTCATTCGAGGAGCCAGATTTACAGCGCCTCCAGAGCCTCAATATAAGACAGTCTGGGACGTGCTGGTGGTCCTTAAGCTATTGGAGAGCTGGCCCGGAAACAGATATGTATCCCTAAATCAGTTATCAGGAAAATTGGCAATGCTGTTGTGTCTAGTATCTTGTAAACGCGTGTCAGACGTGAGAGCGTTAGAGGTAGATAGGAGGTCATTCGGCCAGAAGGGGTAACGTTCACAATAGTTAAAAGAACTAAGACTGGTACTTATACAGTACACTACCCATATTTTCCGAATAGGCCTAATTGGTGCGTTGCAAGCTGCGTCAGAGAATATGAAAGCAGAACAGCGGAACACAGAGCCGCACATGCCATGCAATTGCTGATAGCGCATAGAAAGCCTTTCCAAGGCATATCCACAGCCACTATTGCCAGATGGGTGAAAGAAATCATGCAAGCAGCTGGGATAGATGTGGGGAAATACGGGGCCCACTCAGTCTGTGGTGCCATGGCATCTAAAGCTTTTAAGGCAGGGGTATCCCATAGAGATATTATGCTAACAGCAGATTGGTCGAATGATCGAACATTCAAAGATTTTTATTTCAAGCCGACCGAGAGTTTAGCGGTCACAGTGATGGGAAGCTTTGAACAAGCAGTTAGCAGGGGTAATCTTCATTATTAGCACGATAGTTACATAATGCCATCCAGTCAACAATGTCCCAGCACCTTTTACCACATTCCTTCACCACAATCCCAATACCTAAAAGAAAATGTGATAACACTGGGAACCTAAGTGCGTATTTCTCGCTGCATGGAATGTCAGAGCCCATAGACTAAGAAAGCCCACCTGTCAAGGTTGCCAGTGGACACCACAAAACAATCTGATAGCGGGCATAACCTGGGCAGCATGAGGACGGAAAAGTAAGGGAGAAAAGTAAATAGTTCCACTGGCCACACTGTTTCAAGGACCCGGGGGGATATGAAAGGCAGTAGGTCGCAGACAATAATTCCAGAAGAATGTCCAGCAAATAATCTCAGTTTCACAAGAGAAATAAGTGCTACAACTAAGGTAGAAGGATGCTAAAGAAAAAAGCCATGGAAACACCAACCCTTTGGAGCAAGGGGGTGTATCTGAGGCTGTTACATTTCTGGAGTTAGCAGTCACTGCTTAATGAACAAAACCCCAACAGCCAGGTTAATGGTGAAAAGGGGCAGGTAGACACTTTCTTACTAGTTCTCGCCCCTCAAAGCCGTCATACTGGAACAGCAGTAGAAGAAAAGTAAATGGGACCCCCTGTATTGTTCCCATACCGTATTTAGTGTATGAGAGCCGTTATGCGCTCAGCCATATCGAATGTAACCTTGCACTGAAGGTGTGAAATGGTGCTACAAGGAAGGATGTCAGCACAAACCTATGGACGTTTAGTGAAATCTTACAAGGGCAGGGTGATGTCATAAAGAAGATATATGAACCTATGCTGAAACAATATGAAAATACTTAAGAGTGACTGTGTTACTGAACATCAACAGAAACATGTACCTAAAGCTAAAGTAATCATGGAAAGAAGATTAAGTAATTTACTGGCCAATAACTGTAAATACGCAGTAACGCAAGGTAGAAAGGAAGCATATAGAGGCTTGCTATAGAGGAATATATAATGTGTCAAATTCAACCAAGCTACATCAGAGACAAACTAAGGCTGTAGAATCAGGAGACATGGGAAAACAGCTCCGTGTGCAGAATCAAGGATGTGTCAAGGTTGGCCCAGAATTAAGGATGCTATTTTAAGGAATAAGCATGGAGCACAAAGCGAGCTACATAGATAAGTTCTGAATGTGGGTCATTCCTCATAGACTGAAGAAAAAGAAAACATCTGCAGGCCCCAAATGTTGGTAAATTAAAAATGTACAAAGTTCATATGAAATGGAGTGAGCAAGTCTCTAGAGGCCAAGAGGAGTAACAGCACCCTGCATAATGAAATCAAATAGCTGTAAATAGAAGGCTGAAATGGACACATTCGTGGTCTCTTCACACGTGACTCTTGAAGTAAAAAAACAAGGGCTATTCATTAGAGCCTCAGATGAAGATAGTAGTGTGCTCACAGTCACGCTCCCTTGATTGTTCCATGACAGCGAGCAGGCTACAAGGTCAACTATAAACAGAAGATCTCCAATACACTTCATGCCAACTTTCTAATGCCATTCCTAAATGTGGTGTTTGGTGAGGTTGGGATAGCTTCTGTTTGTGACAACTTGAATTATTTAATCCTTTGTTAGTATTTTACAGTTGAAAGAAGAAAAAAAAGAACTTCAGTTTACTGACAATAAAGATTGTTTATTTTAGATTTTTGTGTTATTTTTCTAATTTCCAGGTTACAATAGATTCTCTCTCTACACGTATTTCACCATTCAAGAAATATAGAATGCATCATCAGGAGAGATGTGATTAATAGCACCTGAAATATAATTGCTAAAATAAAAAATTTGATCAGAATTTAGCTCCAATTCATTTTCATCAAGTGACAGATGTTACACAAGCAACATAAATGCAACAAGTGATTAATTTTAAAGCTAGATGGCATACCCTTTTTTGAGGCTATATTTCTTAAATTTAGAAAATGTTCTTCCCAAACTCCAATATTACCACTTCTTTATACAAAGGATCCACTTCCTTTAATGTTGGCTGTTTTTTGTCAAAATAGCTGGCCATTGTTCTGCCTTTCACCCAAAAAAGAATAGAGGAGAGAGGGAAGGAAAAGGGAGGGGTTGAAAAATGTAAATAGTCATAAGAGGAAAATGCAGGAGAAATTGGGTGCTAGATAGAATAATTCTATCTCTTCACTCCTAATTCTTAGGTTTATAAAGTTTAAAATCAGGATCTTACCTTAATTCAAGGTTTCTCGTGGACATTAGAGGTTAAGGCTATGGGTCCGCCTGGTAAATAGCTGTGATGCTTCTTTTAAGAGGCACGAATATTGTGAGTCAAACCGCGCTATTTATATGCGCCAAAGGAGGGACACAATGACGCATTACGCCACTGCGTTCGCACGTCTTGGCGTCATGATGTCATCACGTTTCCCTGCTTACATAATTGACGACATCGCTAACGACGAGCGTGCTTGCAAATTAAATAGCGAGTTATACTGCTTATTTGGAGAGTGACGCTGTAGTAAAGCAATGTCCATGCTTGAGATAGGTTGCTTATAAGTAAGTTTACTTTCAGTTCTTCAGTTACATGTCACAGGACATGAAGACATAATATAGATACTAAAATAGATGGATCACCGGCACCCATCACCCAGGGAGGGAGGGACCACCTGACCGATAAACAGAACACTCAGCACAGCCTTCTCTCACTCATAAATCAACATTCCACTTGGTACTTGCATGACATCCCAGTACCAAGTGGCTAGCTCAGCTGGCTCAGGCAGTGCCTGAAGAGTGTGACATAACACATCTCCCTCCTCATCGAAACGTCTACACAAACAATAAGCACTTTACATATAGGCAAGTCATATCACCATCCACCATACAGCTTCACAAGAAATCCCACAGCTATGCAATTCCAAACTTCACCTACATATCCAGGTCACCCTCAATACCAACACAAATCACCTTCTGTCTATCCCTGCCACGGATAAACTCTAGACTCTCACCCTAGACACATGCCAGCCTATACACCAGGCTAAAGCTACCCTACAAACCAAACACTCGCTAACATAACATATATCCTTCCGCCCGCCCCTGCCACAGGCGAGCCTCCAGGCTGCCACCCTGAAGCATGGCTTGTGATCCTGGCGCAATACTAGACATCCAGGAAAACAACAGAATCACCATACCTATTGAGAGAATTCATAAAACCGCTAACCACTGCTGAAATATCACCACTATGCCTACATCACGAATATACAAACAAATACAATAAAAACGACTAGGTCAGAAGAGCCCAACTCAACCACACCAAGATAAACAGATCCTACAATAACTCGAAGATACTGGCCAGGCATCTCCAAGACCACCAACAAAACAGTGGGTTGGACTAAATGCTCAACTCAATGGCAGCACTGACGAGTCCCATAATCCTGACCTTGGGGTACCTTGGCCTGGATTTACATATAACACAAAAAGAAAACAACTACAAGGCAACTCTTTATCTTGGACAACATATTTCCATTTAGCCAATGTTACCACCAGAGGGCGTCCCCAACCAGTACAACAGCTAATTCTAGGATAACCACTACCAAATCTTCATCCTACAAAACCACCTGCCCATTTCAGATGAGAGTTGACTTCTTCTAACAGTGCACTACTACCATTCCTAAGATCTTCGTAAAATCACCCGACCACAACTCCCACTCACCTTAGTGCACTTCTCCACTTACTCACTCCTGCACCTGAAAGGGCGCTACCCCCAGGATTTACCTCACACGTCACCATAACCAAAAGAGGACTTTACTCACCATGCTTAAGTAAACAAAGGCGCTACCTCCGTAACAAAATACCAAAATCCACAACTACTATGGATCCTACCTCCCAGTAACACTCAGACATCTTAAAGAAAATGTCCATTGCCAACCTATTGACACCTTATTGAGGCGCTACCTCAATACATAAATAAAATCGCTACCTCCATCTCAATACTACACCTAAATGAGGCGTTATCTCAATACAGTGCATTTAAACAAAAGCGCTACCCCCATCTAAATACTCATAGACGGCAATACTAACCGTCCTGCCTCCTAACCTACCCATCAGAATAATGCACCCAAAGTGATTTGAATAAGAACTAAGCTCACATCACTCATAACCAGATACATATCCATTAAGTTTCAGATTCACAGTCAACCTTGTGTACAGTGTATATACCACAATTGACTTTTCTTTAGGCTTCACAGATGACAAAAAAACATTTCCTACATAGTTCCTTTGCTTGTCCATGTCCTGCATTAATCCTAAATGCCTAAACGTTCAAAAGTCTATAAAACACTTTGAACCTAAAAATCCTCAATAGGTTATGCTAGCTCATTCACACACAAAGAGCTCCACACCGTATCACATTGCATTTAATTATGCACCTCTCGGTAAAATGTGTAAAAAGTCCATAAACCTGCAAATGTTAAAGAAATGGTTAAATTCTAACAGCAGTGACTTAACCCTTTCCATACACACTCTCATCAGACCAGCACTTTTCACCAAAGCCCACACTAATGCTCAGTCATATTACCAATACAACATCAACCAACATTGCATTAATTAAGTTCTTAACTTAACTCGCCCAAAAACCAGTGTTTCACATACAGCGGTTTCCACTAAAGCTCACGATAATGCTCACAGTTGTAACACCAATGAAGCATTAACCAGCAATGCATTAGTTAAGTTGTTGTCCTAAAAGCAAAACGAAATGAACTCCATCTCAACATGCATTTAAGCATCATACAGTCTCATACAAGTAGCATTGTACAACAATTTTACCAACATGTTGGCCGCTGCATAGCGCCTCAGTAGTGAGGCGGAGCGGCGTTATCTGCACCCGACCTCATGAGCGAAGGATGCCTTCCACAGTACTTCGCCACGTCGCCCGCTACATCGTACCCCTCACGGGCGGAGGATGTTTGATGCATACCGAGCAGTACAGCGTTCCTCCCCACACAGTAAAATGAGAGCACGTTCCCGAAACGCGGGATCGCTTCTCCCTTCCTAGTCTCCGTTCCATCCAAATCCAATTTAAACTCCTGTGCTCCTAATGTGCTCTCTAGTAGACCAACGGTCCGTTGAGCTCCTGTGCTTTCTGCTCTACGCGCTGTTTCTTCACGCACCACTGAAAAGAGATCCGCTCAAACTCCCCAAGCACTGATCATCCATGCACTGAACAGTCTCAGGAAACATACTTGGCACATATATATTACGTCCATTGTCCTTCCGTTATGAAGCACATAAAGAAGCAATTATCCTTTCTTTACTTAATTTCTGTTTATGGGAACCTTCACTGCGTGCACACAAAGGAAAGGCTTCACTTCAAATTAAAAGGGACCCTTCCATCTTATTGGCAAGCCTTTCCTCACTTCTGCAGTCCCTTTAAGTTCCTTATGGCTCCAGACACAGCACTCCCTTAGATAGCAGGCTGCTGGTCCGCCCAAATTAGTCCAGGAGCACTTTTACTAAAGCAGATCAACAAATCTTCTTATTATTATATCCCAAAATCCAGCACTCTAGGGGCACCTTTCTCGTATAGACCCCTTTCACTTCTATGGCTATGGGCTGCTGGTCCAATCTGCTATGGTCCTCCTCCTCCCTTATCAACCCTGGGTGATGGGTATGCTTACTTGGGGGCAGTGATGTCTTCTTCTTTCCTGGGTCCTGATAGTTCCTGCACCCCCCGCAGCAGGTCTCTGTAGTCACCTTCCTTTCCAGCTCTCCTTTCACCAGGTTCTTCTTCCAGAGATCCTCGTCGCCATTGTAGTAAAGCAATGTCCATGCTTGAGATAAGTTGCTTATAAGTAAGTTTACTTCCAGTTCTTCAGTTACATGTCACAGGACATAAAGACATAAGATAGATACTAAGATAGATAGATCACTGGCACCCATCACCCAGGGAGGGAGGGACCAACTGACCCATAAACAGAACACTCAGCACAGACTTCTCTCACTCACATCAACATTCCACTTGGTACTTGCATGGCATCACAGTACCAAGTGGCTAGCTCAGCTGGCTCAGGCAGTGCCTGAAGAGTGTGTATTGGAGATCTTCTGTATAAACAGAAGATCTCCAATACACTTCATGCCAACTTTCTAATGCCATTCCTAAATGTGGTGTTTGGTGAGGTTGGCATAGCCTCTGTTTGTGACAACTTGAATTATTTAATCCTTTGTTAGTATTTTACAGTTGAAAGAAAAAAAAAAAATAACTTCAGTTTACTGACAATAAAGATTGTTTATTTTAGATTTGTGTGTTATTTTTCTAATTTCCAGGTTACAATAGATTCTCTCTCTACACATATTTCACCATTCAAGAAATATAGAATGCATTATCAGGAGAGATGTGATTAATAGCCCCTGAAATATAATTGCTAAAATAAAAAATTTTGATCAGAATTTAGCTCCAATTCATTTTCATCAAGTGACAGTTGTTACACAAGCAAAATAAAAGCAACAAGTGATTAATTTGTAAAGCTAGATGGCATACCCTTTTTTGAGGCTATATTTCTTAAATTTAGAAAATGTTCTTCCCAAACTCCAATATTACCACTTCTTTATACAAAGGATCCACTTCCTTTAATGTTGGCTGTTTTTTGTCAAAATAGCTGGCCATTGTTCTGGCTTTCACCCAAAAAAGAATAGAGGAGAGAGGGAAGGAAAAGGGAGAGGTTGAAAAATGTAAATAGTCATAAGAGGAAAATGCAGGAGAAATTGGGTGCTAGATAGAATAATTCTATCTCTTCAATCCTAATTCTTAGGTTTATAAAGTTTAAAATCAGGATCTTACCTTAATTCAAGGTTTCTCGTGGACATTAGAGGTTAAGGCTATGGGTCCGCCTGGTAAATAGCTGTGATGCTTCTTTTAAGAGGCACGAATATTGTGAGTCAAACCGCGCTATTTATATGCGCCAAAGGAGGGACACAATGACGCATTACGCCACTGCGTTCGCACGTCTTGGCGTCATGATGTCATCACGTTTGCTTGCTTACATAATTGACGACATCGCTAACGACGAGCGCGCTTGCAAATTAAATAGCGAGTTATACTGCTTGTTTGGAGAGTGACGCTGTAGTAAAGCAATGTCCATGCTTGAGATAGGTTGCTTATAAGTAAGTTTACTTCCAGTTCTTCAGTTACATGTCACAGGACATGAAGACATAATATAGATACTAAGATAGATGGATCACCGGCACCCATCACCCAGGGAGGGAGGGACCACCTGACCCATAAACAGAACACTCAGCACAGCCTTCTCTCACTCATAAATCAACATTCAACTTGGTACTTGCATGACATCACAGTACCAAGTGGCTAGCTCAGCTGGCTCAGGCAGTGCCTGAAGAGTGTGACATAACACATCTCCCTCCTCACCGAAACGTCTACACAAACAATAAGCACTTTACATATAGGAAAGTCATATCACCATCCACCATACAGCTTCACAAGAAATCCCACAGCTGTGCAATTCCAAACTTCACCTACATATCCAGGTCACCCTCAATACCAACACAAATCACCTTCTGTCTATCCCTGCCACGGATAAACTCTAGACTCTCACCCTAGACACATGCCAGCCTATACACCAGGCTAAAGCTACCCTACAAACCAAACACTCTCTAACATAACATTTATCCTTCCGCCCGCCCCTGCCACAGGCGAGCCTCCAGGCTGCCACCCTGAAGCATGGCTTGTGATCCTGGCGCAATACTAGACATCCAGGAAAACAACAGAATCACCATACCTATTGAGAGAATTCATAAAACCGCTAACCACTGCTGAAATATCACCACTATGCCTACATCACGAATATATACAAACAAATACAACAAAAACGACTAGGCCAGAAGAGCCCAACTCAACCACACCAAGATAAACAGATCCTACAACAACTCGAAGATACTGGCAAGGCATCTCCAAGACCACCAACAAAACAGTGGGTTGGACTAAACGCTCATCTCAATGGCAGCACTGACAAGTCCCATAATCCTGACCTTGGGGTACCTTGGCCTGGATTTACATATAACACAAAAAGAAAACAACTACAAGGCAACTCTTCATCTTGGACAACATATTTCCGTTTAGCCAATGTTACCACCAGAGGGCGTCCCCAACCAGTACAACAGCTAATTCTAAGATAACCACTACCACATCTTCATCCAACAAAACCACCTGTCCATTTCAGATGAGAGTTGACTTCTTCTAACAGTGCACTACTACCATTCCTAAGATCTTCCTAAAATCACCCGACCACAACTCCCACTCACCTTAGTGCACTTCTCCACTCACTCCTGCACCTGAAAGGGCGCTACCCCCAGGATTTACCTCACACGTCACCATAACCAAAAGAGGACTTTACTCACCATGCTTAAGTAAACAAAGGCGCTACCTCCGTAACAAAATACCAAAATCCACAACTACTATGGATCCTACCTCCCAGCAACACTCGGACATCTTAAAGAAAATGTCCATTGCCAACCTATTGACACCTTATTGAGGCGCTACCTCAATACATAAATAAAATCGCTACCTCCATCTCAATACTACACCTAAATGAGGCGCTACCTCAATACAGTGCATTTAAACAAACGCGCTACCCCCATCTAAATACTCATAGACGGCAATACTAACCGTCCTGCCTCCTAACCTACCCTTCAGAATAATGCACCCAAAGTGATTTGAATAAGAACTAAACTCACATCACTCATAACCAGATACATATCCATTAAGTTTCAGATTCACAGTCAACCTTGTGTAGAGTGTATATACCACAATTGACTTTTCTTTAGGCTTCACAGATGACAAAAAAACATTTCCTACATAGTTCCTTTGCTTGTCCATGTCCTGCATTAATCCTAAATGCCTAAACGTCCAAAAGTCTATAAAACACTTTGAACCTAAAAATCCTCAATAGGTTATGCTAACTCATTCACACACAAAGAGCTCCACACCGTATCACATTGCATTTAATTATGCACCTCTCGGTAAAATGTGTAAAAAGTCCATAAACCTGCAAATGTTAAAGAAATGATTAAATTCTAACAGCAGTGGCTTAACCCTTTCCATACACACTCTCATCAGACCAGCATTTTTCACCAAAGCCCACACTAATGTTCAGTCATTTTACCAATACAACATCAACCAACATTGCATTAATTAAGTTCTTAACTTAACTCGCCCAAAAACCAGTGTTTCACATACAGCGGTTTCCACTAAAGCTCACGATAATGCTCACAGTTGTAACACCAATGAAGCATTAACCAGCAATGCATTAGTTAAGTTCTTGTCCTAAATGCAAAACGAAATGAACTCCATCTCAACATGCATTTAAGCATCATACAGTCTCATACAAGTAGCATTGTACAACAATTTTACCAACATGTTGGCCGCTGCATAGCGCCTCAGTAGTGAGGCGGAGCGGCGTTACCTGCACCCGACCTCATGAGCGAAGGTTGCCTTCCACAGTTCTTCGCCACGTCGCCCGCTACATCGTACCCCTCACGGGCGGAGGATGTTTGCTGCATACCGAGCAGTACAGCGTTCCCCCCCACACAGTAAAATGAGAGCGCGTTCCCGAAACGCGGGATCGCTTCTCCCTTCCTAGTCTCCGTTCCATCTAAATCCAATTTAAACTCCTGTGCTCCTCCTGTGCTCTCTAGTAGACCAACGGTCCGTTGAGCTCCTGTGCTTTCTGCTCTACGCGCTGTTTCTTCACGCACCAATGAAAAGAGATCCGCTCAAACTCCCCAAGCACTGATCATCCGTGCACTGAACAGTCTCAGAAAACATACTTGGCACATATATATTACGTCCATTGTCCTTCCGTTATGAAGCACATAAAGAAGCAATTGTCCTTTCTTTACTTCATTTCTGTTTATGGGACCCTTCACTGCGTGCACACAAAGGAAAGGCTTCACTTCAAATTAAAAGGGACCCTTCCATCTTATTGGCAAGCCTTTCCTCACTTCTGCAGTCCCTTTAAGTTCCTTATGGCTCCAGACACAGCACTCCCTTAGACAGCAGGCTGCTGGTCCGTCCAAATTAGTCCAGGAGCACTTTTACTAAAGCGGATCAACAAATCTTCTTATTATTATATCCCAAAATCCAGCACTCTAGGGGCACCCTTCTCGTATAGACCCCTTTCACTTCTATGGCTATGGGCTGCTGGTCCAATCTGCTATGGTCCTCCTCCTCCCTTATCCACCCTGGGTGATGGGTATGCTTACTTGGGGGTAGTGATGTCTTCTTCTTTCCTGGGTCCTGATAGTTCCTGCACCCCCTGCAGCAGGTCTCTGCAGTCACCTTCCTTTCCAGCTTTCCTTTCACCAGGGTTCTTCTTCCAGAGATCCTCGTCGCCATTGTAGTAAAGCAATGTCCATGCTTGAGATAGGTTTCTTGTAAGTAAGTTTACTTCCAGTTCTTCAGTTACATGTCACAGGACATAAAGACATAAGATAGATACTAAGATAGATAGATCACTGGCACCCATCACCCAGGGAGGGAGGGACCAACTGACCCATAAACAGAACACTCAGCACAGCCTTCTCTCACTCATACATCAACATTCCACTTGGTACTTGCATGACATCACACTACCAAGTAGCTAGCTCAGCTGGCTCAGGCAGTGCCTGAAGAGTGTGTATTGGAGATCTTCTGTATAGACAGAAGATCTCCAACACACTTCATGCCAACTTTCTAATGCCATTCCTAAATGTGGTGTTTGGTGAGGTTGGGATAGCTTCTGTTTGTGACAACTTGAATTATTTAATCCTTTGTTAGTATTTTACAGTTGAAAGAAGAAAAAAAAGAACTTCAGTTTACTGACAATAAAGATTGTTTATTTTAGATTTTTGTGTTATTTTTCTAATTTCCAGGTTACAATAGATTCTCTCTCCACACCTATTTCACCATTCAAGAAATATAGAATGCATCATCAGGAGAGATGTGATTAATAGCACCTGAAATATAATTGCTAAAATAAAAAATTTTGATCAGAATTTAGCTCCAATTCATTTTCATCAAGTGACAGTTGTTACACAAGCAAAATAAAAGCAGCAAGTGATTAATTTGTAAAGCTAGATGGCATAACCTTTTTTGAGGCTATATTTCTTAAATTTAGAAAATGTTCTTCCCAAACTCCAATATTACCACTTCTTTATACAAAGGATCCACTTCCTTTAATGTTGGCTGTTTTTTGTCAAAATAGCTGGCCATTGTTCTGGCTTTCACCCAAAAAAGAATAGAGGAGAGAGGGAAGGAAAAGGGAGAGGTTGAAAAATGTAATTAGTCATAAGAGGAAAATGCAGGAGAAATTGGGTGCTAGATAGAATAATTCTATCTCTTCAATCCTAATTCTTAGGTTTATAAAGTTTAAAATCAGGATCTTACCTTAATTCAAGGTTTCTCGTGGACATTAGAGGTTAAGGCTATGGGTCCGCCTGGTAAATAGCTGTGATGCTTCTTGTAAGAGGCACGAATATTGTGAGTCAAACCGCGCTATTTATATGCGCCAAAGGAGGGACACAATGACGCATTACGCCACTGCGTTCGCATGTCTTGGCGTCATGATGTCATCACGTTTGCCTGATTACATAATTGACGACATCGCTAACGACGAGCGCGCTTGCAAATTAAATAGCAAATTATACTGCTTATTTGGAGAGTGACGCTTATTTGAAAAATATGTCATGGGAGTAGAACAAGCCTAATAACATTATATTTTGTATGTTGACCTTGTTGGAAAGAAAATGGGGGGAGGAAATGACAATATGAAAGATAAAGAAAGTCAATATTAATACTTAGAAAAAATGAGGAAAAACTGAAGAAAAAAGTGTGAATAATGAGAACACATGACTTTCTGAACACCTTATCCACACTTTTTTCTTCAGTTTTTCCTCATTTTTTCTACTTTCTTTATCTTTCATACTGTCATTCCCCCCATTTTCTTCCTAACAAACTTGTATTTTTTTCAAGAAATGAAAAATAAGGTCAACATACAAAATATAATGTTATTGGGCTTGTTCTACTCCCATAACATATTTTTCAAATAAGCGTCACTCTCCAAATAAGCAGTATTGCTCTCTATTTCATATGCAACCGCTCGTCGTTAGCGATATCGTCAATTACATCATCACGCAAATGTGATGAAGTCATGACACCAAGACGTGCAAACGCAGTGATGTAATATGTCATCGTGTCCCTCCTTTGGCGCATATAAATAGCGCGATTTGACTCAAATATTCGTGCCTCTTACAAGAAGCATTGCGGCTATTTACCAGGCGGACCCATAGCCTTCACCTCTAATGTCCACCAGAAACCTTGAATTAAGGTAAGATCCTGATTTTAAACTTTATAAACCTAAGAATTAGGATTGAAGAGATAGAATTATTCTATCTGGCACCCAGTTTCTCCTGCTTTTTTTACCAATCACACCCTCCATCCCAAAACAAGTAACTGAACATTCAAGGAGGTAGGTTGCTCAGAATTCACTGCTACATGTCAGCTGGTAGACAATGATGGACAAGGGGGTCAGGCGAGGGAATTGGGCAAACAAAGGGTTTTATTAGCAAAGATGTATCGGTTTTGCCAAAATAACAAGATTGTCAGGGATCACCATTGATAAGGCGGTCAGGCCTTAGGAAGGCAGGAAGACTTTGCTCCTGACAGCGCAGCGTAGGAGTAAAATTACAGCCGAGCAGGTTGGTCAGGTGAAAAGGTGAGAGGAATGATGCGACATGGATCTCTACATTGCTGAAAAAAGAAGAAATTCTATGACAAGACTGGAGGCGAGCATTATGCTTCAACTTCTTTATTTACTACTCCTCAGCAGTTTCAACAAACTAACAAAACCAACAACAACACTGAAAAAATGTCTCAACAGACTTTTCTTCCTCTGAACTACAATCCCCAAAGTCTCTGTAGTCCATCTCACTCCAAGCTCAGTTATGACCACATCCTGTCCCAGAGCTCCTCCTCTTCTTTTACTGCTCTTCAAGCAGATAAGTACTATTTCTGGTTATCTCCCTGCTTAATATGTATTATTTAGTATACCATTGTTTAGGGAGTCATATATTTTCTATCTGAGATGTATAGTAGTATGCATGATCTTAGCCTTAGATCGTATTAAATACGCAGCAGCATTGATCTTATTTTAATCTCAGACCTTTATCGGCATATGCAGCGGCGACCGTGTCCGTGTAGTTTACTTCTCATCTTTAGGATAGATTTGACTACCGCCGTTCGGGCGAGCGCTACCCACGGCGTGACCGCCCCGTGCCATATGTCCGGCACCTTAGAGGTGGCTGGCCGGCGCCATGGGTGTTCGAGCGGACGGAGAGCCGCATACTCAGGAGCCCAGAGAGGCCCGCACGGCAGCCCCCTCCTTCATGGAGGCGGAGCCAGCCGTGCTCAGGGACAGCACAGTCCCCTGACCCCCTCCCCTGGAAGGGAGGAGTCTACCGCAGAGCTCACTTCCACGTTGCATATTTTTGGCAACACAGAGCAGAGCGGTCCGTAGAAACCGGGCCCGGCGGTGATTGTGATAAAAGCTACGTCGTAGCTCTCCCTTTGGGCGTAATCGCTCACATCAGCAAAGCGGAGCACTTTAAGCAACACGCCCGCCTCAAGCTCATAGCAGAGCCAACGGCACACGAAAAGTGCATGCAGACTCCAGCAGGCTCATAGCCTGCCCAATACACGGTGCCCCTCGCAACCAGAGGGCTAGTAGAACAAAACGCCTTCCCAGGCACTCAAAAGAAGTAATTAAGTCCAGTGCAGCCACAATTGCAACAAAAAAAAGAAGAAATAATAATAATAATAAAGAAGGACAGTATATGTACCTGATATCCTGGTGTTTCACGCTCACCAGAAGCATCTATAGAGTAAGGGCGTGCTAAGACACCTTTACAGGTATACCAGGAACACAGCATCCTCACAGAATGTCGGAATTTGAGTTTAGTGAAGAGAAGCAGTCATCAGACTTAGCTGCCAGCTTCAAAGAGGTGCTGGGAAGTTCACTCATAGATGCAGTGGCTCAAGGGGTTAAACCCCTGCATGACAGGCTGGAGTCCTTAAAGGCTATATTATATCAGCCAACAGACAACATCAAGCGGACAGAACGCACGCCCACAGAACCCTCTGAGTCAGGGTCTGAGGGGAGTACTAAGGCCCGAAAGAGGAAAACCCCTCTTGACACCCAGGGCCCTTCGGATGGGGCAAAAGAGAAGGCTTCGGAGGTCGTTGACACCTTCGCAAAGCTCAGAGAAGCGTATTTGCAGCGTCAGACAGTGCCAGACCTCATGACACCCGCTCCAGGGGAGGATGATGATGGAGAGGAGAACCCGGGGTCGGAAGAGGAGCCGGAAGAAGGTGAACCTCCCTCCAAAGACACAGAGGAATTAAGGGAGGAGGAGGAAGATAAACCCAGCGGAGGGAAGAGAATCCGCAAGGAGAAGCACCTCAAAGAGGTGGAGGAGGATATGTTTGACCCAGACAGCATCCAGAATCCGAGGTTGACTGATTGGCAGCCGTCACCAAGAGTGACGCAGTATATGACCAAAAGATTGAGAAAAGCATTGGACAAAGAAGTCCGGCAGCGCCTGCGAGTGGAGTGCCCTAGACCAGATCTTCCAGGGAAAGTAGCCGAAACACCGGAATTAGACCCCAAGATGCTGACATTCGTATCAAAGACGGCCCAGGATCCCCGCAAGGGTATCGATAGATCCTGGAGAAGTTGCCAGGAGAAAGATCTTGACCTGGCCGGTCCGCTAGCTAAAATCATGGACCTGGCAGAAAGGGCCAGAGATACGGAGGAAGAAGTAGACCCCGACGCGCTAGCAGGCTGGGCGCAGAGAGCAGTATGCCTCCTAGGGAATGCGAACTGCGCCATTGCCTCAGAACGCCGTAGAGGACTGCTATTGAAGATCGATGCAAAGCTCAGTGATCTTGCCTCTTATGAGGCCGGTGAAGCAGCACAAGGGCTCCTATTTGGAGAAACCTTCGGTAAAGAAATGGGCCACTTTGTCGGCACTTACACGTCACTGGAGAAGGCACAAGCCTTAATCTGTAAGATCTTTCCCAATCGAGTTGTTGGCGGAGCCAGTCGCCACAGGGGTCGTTCGACTGGACGTAACCAAGAAGGAAGAAGACCCCCCAATCCCAGAGCACAATACTGGGAGAACAGGCAGCAGGACTCCTTCTTCCCGACTAGAGGGCATTTCCACAGAGGGCGCAGAGGAAGAGGATCCGGCCATGGACAAGGGTTCACCCAAGGTGAGAGTTGCGCATTACTCCCCAGTACGGGGGAGAACTGGTATGTTCTGGAGAAACTAGCGTGAGTTTTCCAACGATGCCTGGGTACTGCAAACAGTTCTAGGTATGCATTTAGAATTCGTGAGTCCACCCATGCAAGAGCGCAAGCCTCACCTACAGCGTTTAGAGCGCGCAGAGCAGACGCTCCTAGATCAGGAACTTTACTTCTCAGCACAGAAGAATGCCATAGAGAAGTGTCCGAAGGACCCCGAATTCATAAGCAATATGTTTCTGGTGCACCGGAAGGAGAAAGTGTGACCAGTTATAAACTTGAAGGAGCTAAACAGTTGGGTAGTATACCAGCACTTCAAGATGGAGGGCATCCACCAGCTACGAGACTCTCTCAGAGAGAACGATTGGCTGACGAGGTTGGATCTGAAGGATGCCTACCTAACGATCCCGATAGCGGAGGAGTTCAGGACCTTTCTAGCTTTTTGCTGGAAAGAGCAGCTCTGTGGCAATTCAAGACCATGCCCTTCGGGCTTGCCTCGGCTCCCTGGGCCTTTACCAAGCTGATGAAGCCTATAGCAGCAGCTATAAGAGAGAAGGGGATAAGATTGATCATCTACCTAGACAATCTTCTGTTATTAGCTGAGGACCAAGAGGCACTCATTTATCAGACGAGATGGGTCCAAGACCTGTTAACTTCGCTGGGATTCTTAGTAAATGTAGAAAAGTCAGACACAGAACCAGCGCAAAGACTGGACTTTCTGGGCTTCGTCCTGGATACCAGGAAAGCAACCTTCGAGCTACCAGAGCGGAAAATTTGCGACATCAAGAGGAACTGAGAGGGTGTTTTCAGAGAAAAGTAGTGTCCCTCAGAACCCTAGCGAGAATAGTGGGGCTTCTAGCAGCTTCCATTCAGGCCATATTTCCCGGACCATTACATTATCGGGCCTTACAGAGGCTAAAGATCAGACACCTTTAGCAGGGTTTGAGATATCATCAATCAGTGCCATTGGATCTAGAATCCAAGACAGAGCTGGAATGGTGGTTGAAGAATATGGACACCTGGAATGGGCGAGCCATTTTCGGAGACCGGCCGGATCTAATCATAGAGTCCGACGCCAGCCGACTGGGCTGGGGAGCAAGATGTGGGGACCGGCAGACAGGAGGGAAATGGAGCGAAGAGGAATTCCGCCTCCACATAAACTGCCTCGAGCTGCTGGCAGGGTCCTTTGCAATCAGAGCCTTCACGAAGGGGAGGATGAGGTCGTGCGTCTTACTAAAGATGGACAACATATCAGCAGTGCGATATATAAACCATCTTGGCGGCACCAGATCCAGAATGCTAGCCGAGCTAGCGAAAGATTTCTGGCATTTTTGCCTGCAATCAGAGACCTCAGTCACTGCAGAGTACCTGCCCGGATCGATGAATGTGATAGCGGATTAGAACTCGCTCTACCTCACGGGCTCCAGCAATTGGAGGCTGGCTCCGACAGTGTTTCAGAGGGTGAACACGAGATGGGGTGCGCTTCACATAGACCTCTTCGCATCCCGGTTGAACGCCCAGACAGCAGCGTACTTCAGCTGGAGACTGTACCCGGGTGCTCGAGGGACAGATGCGTTTCTGCAAGAATGGAACGGAGGTCCCCATTACGCTTTTCCCCCATTCATGATGCTGAGCAGAGTTCTAGCGAAGTGTCGGAGGGAGAAGGCAGTGCTGCTATTAGTGACGCTGCTCTGGAAATCCCAAGTGTGGTTCCAAACTATCATGGAACTGGTAGTGGACCTTCTGAGAATACTTCCAGAAGGAGAACACCTGCTCACGGACCCAGTTGGGTCGTTTCATTCTCTGAGAGTGAGAGGGACATTCCCGCTCATCGCATGCAGGATATCAGGAGACGCTGGGCTCTGCCGGGCATTTCGCCGCAAGCTGCTCAGCTCATCGCAGAATCCTGGGCTCTGTCCATGAGAAGGAGCTACGACGTGGCTTGGGCCAAGTGGACTAGCTGGTGCAAGGGGAGAGGTGTTCATCCCATTTTTGCACCTGTAGTGATGATTTTAAATTTTTTAGCGCAGCTATTGCAAGGCAGAAGAGTGTTCCGTACCATAGGAGTGTACATGTCCGCAATTTCTGCGGGTCACCTTCCTATTGAGGGTTTACCAGCTGGTGAGCATCCAGCGGTAGTCAGGCTCATTCGAGGAGCCAGATTTATAGCGCTTCCAGAGCCTCAATATAAGACAGTCTGGGACATGCTGGTCGTCCTTAAGCTATTGGAGCGCTGGCCCGGAAACAGATATTTATCCCTAAAACAGTTGTCAGGAAAATTGGCAATGCTGTTGTGTCTAGTATCTTGTAAACGCGTTTCAGACGTGAGAGCGTTAGAGGTAGATAGGAGGTCATTCGGGCCAGAAGGGGTAACGTTCACAATAGTTAAAAGAACTAAGACTGGTACTTCTACAGTACACTACCCATATTTTCCAAATAGGCCTAATTGGTGCGTTGCAAGCTGCGTCAGAGAATATGAAAGCAGAACAGCGGAACACAGAGCCGCACATGCCACGCAATTGCTGATAGCGCATAGAAAGCCTTTCCAAGGCATATCCACAGCCACTATTGCCAGATGGGTGAAAGAAATCATGCAAGCAGCTGGGATAGATGTGGGGAAATACAGGGCCCACTCAGTATGTGGTGCCATGGCATCTAAAGCTTTTAAGGCAGGGGTATCCCATAGAGATATTATGCTAACAGCAGATTGGTCGAATGATCGAACATTCAAAGAGTTTTATTTCAAGCCGACCGAGAGTTTAGCAGTCACAGTGATGGAAAGCTTTGAACAAGCATAATGCTCGCCTCCAGTCTTGTCATAGAATGAAGATTACCCCAGCTAACTTCCAGGGAGTATTAATTCTATTAAAGTCTAGGAGGCGAGCATTAAATTCCCACCCGAACATGTATTGCACAGAAAATGTTTATGTTGACATGTGATAAGAATGCTATGAGATCGTCAATACATGGATGCCACCCTGATTTCTCTGCTTTCTATCATCCTTAGGGGAAGAGCAGAAGAACAATTGATGTGGAGGACTAGCAGACGTATTCGCCTGGAGTTAAGGATGTTCGACATTCGGTTGAAGTGGTTCAAGTCTTCGCCAGTTGCAGGACTTAGTGTGGAGTTAAAGAGTGACTTTTTCAGAGCAAGCAAAAGAGAGGAGGAGCTCAGGGACAGGATGTGGTCATAACTGAGCTTGGAGTGAGATGGACTACAGAGACTTTGGGGATTGTAGTACAGAGGAGGAAAAGTCTGTTGAGACATTTTCTCAGTGTTGTTGTTGGTTTTATTAGTTTGTTGAAACTGCTGCGGAGTAGTAAATAAAGAAGATGAAGCATAATTCTTGCCTCCTAGTCTTTAATAGAATGAATACTCCCTGCGCAGTTAGCAGGGGTAATCTTCACTATTAGCAAGATAGTTACATAATGCCATCCAGTCAACAATGTCCCAGCACCTTTTACCACATTCCTTCACCACAATCCCAATACCTAAAAGAAAATGTGATAACTCTGGGAACCTAAGTGCGTATTTCTCGCTGCACGGAATGTCAGAGCCCATAGACTAAGAAAGCCCACCTGTCAAGGTTGCCAGTGGACACCACAAAACAGTCTGATTGCGGGCATGACCTGGGCAGCATGAGGATGGAAAAGTAAGGAAGAAAAGTAAATAGTTCCACTAGCCACACTGTTTCAAGGACCCGGGGGGATATGAAAGGCAGTAGGTCGCAGACAATAATTCCAGAAGAATGTCCAGCAAATAATCTCAGTTTCACAAGAGAAATAAGTGCTACAACTAAGGTAGAAGGATGCTAAAGAGAAAAGCTGTAGAAACACCAACCCTTTGGAGCAAGGGGGTGTATCTGAGGCTGTTACATTTCTGGAGTTAGCAGTCACTGCTTAATGAACAAAACCCCAACAGCCAGGTTAATGGTGAAAAGGGGCAGGTAGACACTTTCTTACTAGTTCTCGCCCCTCAAAGCCGTCATACTGGAACAGCAGGAGAAGAAAAGTAAATGGGACCCCCTGTATTGTTCCCATACCGTATTGAGTGTATGAGAGCCGTTATGCGCTCAGCCATATCGAATGTAACCTTGCACTGGAGGTGTGAAAGGGTGCTACATGGAAGGATGTCAGCACAAACCTATGGACGTTTAGTGAAATCTTACAAGGGCAGGGTGATGTCATAAAGAAGATATATGAACCTATACTGAAACAATATGAAAATACTTAAGAGTGACTTCGTTACTGAACATCAACAGAAACATGTACCTAAAGCTAAAGTAATCATGGAAACAAAGAAGATTAAGTAATTTACTGGCCAATAACTGTAAATACGCAGTAACGCAAGGTAGAAAGGAAGCATATAGAGGCTTGCTATAGAGGAATATATAATGTGGATAGGACGGCCATAATAGGAACAACATGGACGCTGACTCATGTCAAATTCAACCAAGCTGCATCAGAGACAAACTAAGGCTGTAGAATCAGGAGACATGGGAGAACAGCTCTGTGTGCAGAGTCGAGGATGTGTCAAGGTTGGCCCAGAATTAAGGATGCTATTTTAAGGAATAAGCATGGAGCACAAAGCGAGCTACATAGATAAGTTCTGAATGTGGGTCATTCCTCATAGACTGAAGAAAAAGAAAACATCTGCAGGCCCCAAATGTTGGTCAATTAAAAATGTACAAAGTTCATATGAAATGGAGTGAGCAAGTCTCTAGAGGCCAAGAGGAGTAACAGCACCCTGCATAATGAAATCAAATATCTGTAAATAGAAGGCAGAAATGGACACATTCGTGGTCTCTTCACACGTGACTCTTGAAGTAAAAAAACAAGGGCTATTCATTAGAGCCTCAGATGAAGATAGTAGTGTGCTCACAGTCACGCTCCCTTGATTGTGCCATGACAGTGAGCAGGCTACAAGGTCAACTATAAACAGAAGATCTCCAATACACTTCATGCCAACTTTCTAATGCCATTCCTAAATGTGGTGTTTGGTGAGGTTGGGATAGCTTCTGTTTGTGACAACTTGAATTATTTAATCCTTTGTTAGTATTTTACAGTTGAAAGAAGAAAAAAAAGAACTTCAGTTTACTGACAATAAAGATTGTTTATTTTAGATTTTTGTGTTATTTTTCTAATTTCCAGGTTACAATAGATTCTCTCTCCACACCTATTTCACCATTCAAGAAATATAGAATGCATCATCAGGAGAGATGTGATTAATAGCACCTGAAATATAATTGCTAAAATAAAAATTTTGGATCAGAATTTAGCTCCAATTCATTTTCATCAAGTGACAGTTGTTACACAAGCAAAATAAAAGCAACAAGTGATTAATTTGTAAAGCTAGATGGCATACCCTTTTTTGAGGCTATATTTCTTAAATTTAGAAACTGTTCTTCCCAAACACCAATTTTACCACTTCTTTATACAAAGGATCCACTTCCTTTAATGTTGGCTGTTTTTTGTCAAAATAGCTGGCCATTGTTCTGGCTTTCACCCAAAAAAGAATAGAGGAGAGAAGGAAGGAAAAGGGAGAGGTTGAAAAATGTAAATAGTCATAAGAGGAAAATGCAGGAGAAATTGGTTGCTAGATAGAATAATTCTATCTCTTCAATCCTAATTCTTAGGTTTATAAAGTTTAAAATCAGGATCTTACCTTAATTCAAGGTTTCTCGTGGACATTAGAGGTTAAGGCTATGGGTCCGCCTGGTAAATAGCTGTGATGCTTCTTGTAAGAGGCATGAATATTGTGAGTCAAACCACGCTATTTATATTCGCCAAAAGAGGGACACAATGACGCATTTCGCCACTGCGTTCGCACGTTTTGGCATCATGATGTCATCACGTTTGTCTGATTACATAATTGACGACATCGCTAACGACGAGCGCGCTTGCAAATTAAATAGCGAGTTATACTGCTTATTTGGAGAGTGACGCTTATTTGAAAAATATGTCATGGGAGTAGAACAAGCGTAATAACATTATATTTTGTATGTTGACCTTGTTGGAAAGAAAATGGGGGGGAGGAAATGGCAATATGAAAGATAAAGAAAGTCAATATTAATACTTAGAAAAAATGAGGTAAAACTGAAGAAAAAAGTGTGGATAATGAGAACACATGACTTTCTAAACACCTTATCCACACTTTTTTCTTCAGTTTTTCCTAATTTTTTCTACTTTCTTTATCTTTCATACTGTCATTCCCCCCCATTTTCTTCCCAACAAACTTGTATTTTTTTCAAGAAATGAAAAATACAGTCAACATACAAAATATAATGTTATTGGGCTTGTTCTACTCCCATAACATATTTTTCAAATAAGCGTCACTCTCCAAATAAGCAGTATTACTCTCTATTTCATATGCAACCGCTCGTCGTTAGCGATATCGTCAATTACATCATCACGCAAATGTGATGAAGTCATGACACCAAGACGTGCAAACGCAGTGATGTAATATGTCATTGCGTCCCTCCTTTGGCGCATATAAATAGCGCAATTTCACTCAAATATTCGTGCCTCTTACAAGAAGCATTGCGGCTATTTACCAGGCGGACCCATAGCCTTAACCTCTAATGTCCACCAGAAACCTTGAATTAAGGTAAGATCCTGATTTTAAACTTTATAAACCTAAGAATTAGGATTCAAGAGATAGAATTATTCTATCTGGCACCCAGTTTCTCCTGCTTTTTTTTCTTCTTTCAACTGTAAAATACTAACAAAGGATTAAATAATTCAAGTTGGCACAAACAGAAGCTATCCCAACCTCACCAAACACTATAACTTTATAGTTGTGAAGCAGTCTCGCACTGAAAGTGTCGAAGGATGTTACATGGAAGGATGTCAGCACACACCTATGGACATCATGGAATATTAAGGTAAATCTGACGAGGGCAGGGTGATGTCCTAAAGAAGATACATTAATCTATGCTGAAACAATATGAAAAGAGTGACAATGTAACTGAAGCACCAAGAGAAACATGTACCTAAAGCTAAAGTAATCGTGGAAACAAAGAAGATGAAGCAACTTACTGGCCAATAATTGTAAATATGCAGTAATGCAAGGGAGAAATGCAACATATAGAGGCTTGCTATAAAGGAATATATAATGTGGCTCGGACGGCCATAATAGGAAAATGGACGCTGGCTCATGTAGAATTCAACCAAGCTACATCAGAGACAAACCAAGGCTGTAGAATCAGGAGACACGAGAGAACAGCTCTGTGTGCAGAGCCGATGATGAGTCAAGGTTGGGCCAGAATTAAGTTTGCTATTTTAAGGAATAAGCACACATCACAAAGGGAGTTACATGGATAAGCTCTGAATGTGGGATATTTCTCATTGATTGAAGAAGTAGAAAACATTTACAGGTGCCAACTAGTGGTCAATTAAAAGTGTACAAAGATCACATGAAAAAGAGTGAGCACGTCTCTAGAGGCCAAGAGGAGAAACAGCACCCTGCATAATTAAATTAATGGACAAATTCGTGGTCTCTTCACACGTGACTCAGAAGTAAAATACAAGGGCTATTCGTTAGAAACTCAGACGAAGATAGTGGTGTGCTCACACTGCCTTGAATGTTCCAGGACAGTGATCAGGCTGCAAGGTCAGCTACACATGGAAGGCTTTGGCTTATAGCCGACTGATGAGAGATGATGGACTAATTGGGAAAACAGGGAGTAGTCTGACTGGATTCAAACACATAAGTTTTGTTTCACATACTTGCTGCTAAAGTGCCAAAAGTCCAAGGTTGGGATAGCATGCCAACCAATCAGTGCGTATGAGGGACAACCTAACATACAATGTTGCATAGACCAATCCACTGCTATTTTGTCTGCTATAATCAGTACCGTATGTATTGTGAGAAACCTAAGGGTGTTCTCCCTAGGAAACCCTGAGGATCCAACACCCAGGTGGCCAGGGGTGGACCATCGCTGTTGGATTCCAACTCTGGGCGAGGACAAGCGAGGGAGGATCGCCTGGGTTACAGAACTCTGGGGACATTGGGAAGAACACCATTAGGCGAGATATGGTAGTCCCCTTCCCTACATGCAATGCCCTTAGCCTATATCCCCTCAGCTTTCATAGGAGTTTGTCATTTTACCTCAACATCATCCCGACCATGTCCTTCTCGATGCAGAACTGTTCCCACACACATCCATAAGAAGTCCCCCACTCACTATTCCCAATTCCCCACTCCAAGGCAGAACCCTGAGAAACATTATCTGAAAGAGTCATTCTATTTGGAACCCTTTCACGCTCATTTTGCACCCCATTATACAAACCACTACAACTCCCATAATCCTCACCCTTCCTACCCTGCTGACATGACTGAGACGAGGAAGAACAAAACACGGAGCAATGGGGATTTCCCAGGGGAATTCCTGGGCCATTGACTTCCATGGACAACCGTTTTGTCACACTAACAAGGCCAGGCAGAGTCAGGCAGGCCCAACTCTAACCACACTCCTGCAGCCTGTTAACATCACACATGTGCTTAAAAGGAGCTGCTAGGAGAGAAATCAGTTGCTCTTGGGAAGCCAGGAGGGAGTATGCCTGGCTGAGACCGGCAGAGGATCCCTACCTCAGACCCAAGCACTCAGGGTGCAGGAAGAAAGGCAGAGCACACGGCGGATGCAAGGTTTCCCAGGCAGCAGCTGAGCCCAGAGAGAGAGACAGCGGAACCAAGACAGAGTGCCGGGTGGGTGGAGCCCTTGCCCCATATCCTGGATGATCATAAGTCTCAGAGAGCATAGCAGTTTGCGCAATTGTTACATAGACTATGCCCGATGTTCAGGGCCCTCCGGTACAGCTAACCCAGTCAGGGAGGGGATGCAGCCACAAGATTATCATCCTTGGTTCCATGATAGAGACCATAGACCAAGCCTTCAATACAGCCGGTGAGTCAGAAGAAACTGTGTGATACCGGTCTTTGTGAAAAGAAGGTTGCGAGCGGCAAAAGTGTTGGAAAGACATCCTTTGAACTGTACACAGAGGGAGCACCTTATATCAGAGTTGTCCAGTCGAAGGTCTCTGATAAGAATATTACTGAGGGAAAGTAAAAGTGAATGTGAAAGTGGAAGTGAACTGTGAAAAGGGATTGAAGTGGTTATAATGGGGTCAAGCAAAATCCCACATACAACAGAAAGACTTCGATTGAGGAGGTCCGAGCCCGGCAGTGGGAGATCTACACAAATTTATAAAGGCCCTTGACATGTCCCAGCCCGGCTGAGGGAGAGCTGTGAAACATGTGGCAGGAAAGTGTAAACTAGGCTTGAGCCCGGCTGAGGGGAGCCTATAGTAGCTGTGAAGTAGAAAAGGGATCTGAGCCCGGAAGAGGGGGATCCCGGGTGAACAGTAATACACCCGAGAAGATTGTTGTGGCAAATGTGAACCAGACTGAGGGATGTCTACAAATTGAAGTTGGTTTGAGCCCGACTGAGGGAGGCTAACAGTGAAAGAAGAATCAGAGCCCGGATGAGGGGGATCCAGGGTGAAGAGTAAATCGCCCGACGTGAATATTGGAAAAGGAACTTTTCTTTGTTGTTTATGATACATCAGGTCCTCTGGGGCAAGAGAGTTTGCCCAAAAGAGACTTGGGCACAGAAGGCCCTGATGTTGGTGAAAGGAACTGTGACCTTGTGCCAGAGAAGCCCAGGAGTGTGCTGTGCTGTGCTTGAGTGCCCCGCCTTGTCCCATGCTAAAAATGTGGGGAAGGGAGGCCAATGGCCTAAACATCCTGACTTATCATTTTGTGAACACTTATTCCTTTTTTTGAACATTATCCCACACTATTTTATAGCATAGCAGTAAGGATTGGTCATAGTTTTCCTTTAGTATAAGCCCTTTTTATTTGACTAGACTCCACTAGGACTGTATTATTATTATTATTTGATGGTCGTAGCTTACTACCTTAGATTTAGGTTTAGATCAGGTATTTATCTCACCCATTTTACAGTTGAATAGACACCCTTGAACTGTGATGCTTTGTGCCTGTTTTACATTGATACCATGCCTTCCTTACAGTTTGTAGAGGTAGTTCAAGGTGTGCCCTACAGATAAGGGGGTAGCCAATGTTGCACTAATCCTTATATGTTCTGTAAGTAGATATGTTCCCTTAACCAATCCCTTCCCTCGATAGATTTTGTATTTTGCCATGTAGAATGACGTCATAGATGACCTTGCCATATTCCTTGAGTCTGTCTGATTATTTGGTCTGAGATCATTATTTGTAATTCCATCTAGCACAAAGGATGCTTCAAGGTGCTAGAGCGCAATGGTAAGAGTCACAACAAAAGAGGAAGCCAGTAAAGCAATTTGTGAAAACAGTCCAAGGCAGAGTACCGGATCAGAGCATTCAGGCAAAGGGGATCCATAAGGCATGATAAAAGAAAAGAAAGCATTGGTCGAAGGGTGGTGAATCCGAATGCAGCTTGTGGAAGCAAATGTGTGAAAGCAACACAAAAACTCTAGAAACACTTGATGAGGAGCAGGGGAGCAATGGTGGTGTCTAATTTTACTCTCTCTTTTGCAAGCTTTCATAGTGCACGAGCAGCAACATTGGTGGAGGACATGTACAGTGTAATGACTTCATGGACTGTGGGGGTTGGTGTTCAATGTATAGTGCCTCCGGCCCAGATGCTGCGGAAAATGCCAAGCAACATAAAATGAAAATGGACTCTTCCAGATGAAACAGAATAGCTCATGATAAAGACTGGTTGGGTTTGAATTAAACCAAAGGTTTTGAGGATGGTTATTCTCCACCAGGGGTGGGGGGTTGGGTGGGGTGAAGGGGGATCTGGGACAACATAGCAAAATAAACTGTAGAAGCGCTCAAACAAGATGTTCTTCCTGTTCTTAGTAAGTGCGGGACTACTTCTCTCCCACCAATCAATCCAATAATCAAAGAGTTTACAATCTCATGCTTTAGGATCTGCCAAACCCTTCTATAAGTCCATCTCATTGTGGGCTTCTGAGGATTCTAAGGGGATTCTAAACCCTCACACCACAGTACACCCCTCCTTAACTCTACATTGTGTTTTTCAATTGTAGACGCGGCCATGAGCGGAGGGTGGGAGCCACAGGATGGCAGGAAGCTGTCCTAAAGCTGGGGCAGGGTCCTCGCTATATTCCTCAAACAGCCTCCATCTCTCCCATGTATTTGCGCCAAAAAACAATATGTGTATCCATGTCGATTGTTATCTCTCTGTTCTGTGTCAGGGTAATTTTCCCCTTCAAATGAACTGTTATCAGTAGACTCAGAACAAAATTAAATCCATTGTCTTCTGCCTGTAAAGAAACTCTCTATCTTAGTTTGTTTTTCAAACCTTCGTATAGGTACAAAAATCAGCGGAGAGTTACAGGTATAACATTTCATTACTGAAATCACAAGTATCCTTATTCAATGTGTGTACTTAAAAAGTAACCAGGAGACATTACATTATCCACCTTACATTGAGGAGCCTTGTCATGCTCCCTTTCAATAGGTTGAGATCTAGGCCACACTAAGAAACATGGAGAAATCAAGATCCCCGGGCCTTGATGGATTAGCCAACATAGTTGTTATCCAGCAGACCGAGATGTGGGCAAAACTTGCTCTCCAACTCTTTAATAAAATAGCTTTAACTGCGATTATTCCAGAATCCTGGAAAGAGGTGCTGATTATACCGATTTGTAGGGAAGGGCTAAGATCAGACCCAAGTGTATATAGACTTATTGCCTTATTAGACTCTCTTATCAATACATGTGCAGCCTTAGCCCTCAGCAGAATATAAAATGGGCAAAGTCACACTAAAGAATTGGCTTTCTTGAAAGCTGTTCATCCATACACAACCTGTTGACACTTAACTCGTTAGCTAAAAGCGCATCAACCACCATTAATTGTTGCATGTATTGATGTTTCACATGACTTTGATACAGTCCCACATCAATGTCTTCTGACAAAATTATACAATGTATGATTTGCCCTTGATTTCGTGCAAAGGTGTTCAGAATTAGATTGGACAAAAAAGGAGGTTTTAGAAGGAAAATTGACACCTATGCAAGCCGGAAGCAAGGTTGTGTGCTGGTCCTACTTTTACTTTTAACATCTATCTTTTTGTTAATTAAGCCATAATAATGTATTTTTATAAAAGAAAAAAATATATTTTTTTATTTTTCTTTTTTTATTTGTTTTTTGGTATCAACACTTTTTTTTGCACCTTTAACAAAAACAACATCCATAACATCATACCTATAAGCATACAATATTACAATATTTTATAATGTGCAACTCAATTAAAAATCCATCACAACGTATAAAACATCGAGTAAGACAAAACATTTCATCAAACACAGGATACAATAAAAAGAAAACATGATTAAAAACAAGTTTTTTCTTTGAATTTCTTTGTTTTGCATAATATTTACTTTTTACTATACTACTTGAAAACACTTGTTGCTGTTGGAATTACTTACTCACTCAACAAGCGGGGCAAATGCCCGATTAGATGTCAAAAGGATAACCCCAAGTTGTATCAGAGGAGATCGAAACATTTACCTCTCCCTTAATAGTGGGAGACCTCAATAGAACTGATTACAATATGATTATTGGTAAAGAC
The DNA here is from genome assembly GCF_040938575.1 of Ambystoma mexicanum. Lineage (NCBI taxonomy): Eukaryota > Metazoa > Chordata > Amphibia > Caudata > Ambystomatidae > Ambystoma > Ambystoma mexicanum. Next base: position 816,480,614 of record NC_090933.1, on the reverse strand, counting down.
CATTACGCTTGGTATACCAGTTAGGCATCTATAACCTTCCTCATCTGTATCAATTTATTTAATTGCAAAAGATCTTTCTCAATCTCATTCACAAGTCTTACCATGGCTAAAATGATGGAATTAGACTGACCCCACATACAACGCAGCCAAACCAACTGGCGTTCCACCCTAGAATTCGAGACAAGATAAGATCCCAAACAATGAGAACTTTGATGAACAAAGTGGGTACAATACATAGTCAAGTGTTCAAGGGTTTCTCACTCCCCAACCAAAGAACAGAATCGACAACAATCCCACAGCCACAACCCCTTGTAGCCTGTCCAGTTGCTAATGCGTGCTACCGTATGAATAAGATCCAAACAAAATCTCATATATGTCCTTCTAGCATGGTGATCAGGAAAGCACAACAGATATGGCAACTGAGGCGAGACAGCCTGCCTAAATTTTGCATAGGTGGAGAATGAGGAATAACCAGAAATCAAGTCTGCATTGCAAGCCCATGCATTCCTGAAAAATCTAATTTTAACTTTCCGTGGAGAGTCGATTAAATCCTGTTGGGTCATATTCAAAGATCTCAAAATCTCTGCCATCTGTAACTTAAATTCAGCTATCGATGCAGGATGATCTTCGTATAGCATTATGCTAAAGTCCTCGTATAGAGAGTTCGCTGGCGGCGAGATCATTTTACTAAATGAGATTAGCATGCGCCAGGTATGTTTGTCTGCCAAGGGATAGAGGCCCAATTCATGCAAGAGAATTGGGTTAGGCAGATAACCAGGAAGACCTAAAAGCCCTTTCCAAAGTGTACCTTGGAGAAGATTTAATAAAGGCCCCAGCTTTACCAAGCAAGCATCCAATGTTTAAAGTAGAATAGGTTCTACTTTCATGGTGTAATAATTCAACAAAGGTAATAGCGAATATCTGCAATATCTAGAGAAAATAATCCTCATCTGTGCAGATAGCTGATTGAGCTTAGTCTCCAACACTAGACGCCACTTACCGACAGACATACCACTTGATATATGGTAACCCAAATAAGTGATCTCTTCCCTCATTATGATACGATGGGAGTTAATTACATACTTAAATCTCAGGTTTTTCTTTTTAGGAAAAAAAGCTATGATGTGAGATTTATCTGTGTTGATAGTCAAGTTATTCTGCTTGCAATACTCGTTAAAAATATTTAATTTGTTTTGGAGACCAAAGGGTACTTTATCAAATAGAATAACGTCGTCGGCAAATGCCAACCAGTGGAGACGCAGCTTACCCACGGTTACCGGGAACGTATTTGTTCCCTCCCAAATTTGCTCAATGTCGGCCAGATATAAATTATACAGTACAGCAGCCAGATTACAACCCTGCTTTACACCAATTCTCGTTGGGATACTGTCAGATAGCAGGCCTTCTTGGTTGATACGCACCCTATAGGAAGTATCTTGATGGAGAGCAGCTATTATCGCAACTTAGTCAGAGGGAATGCCGTAAAACAGCATTTTCTGCCAGAGATGGTTGCGTAATACGCTGTCAAATGCTGCTGATAAGTCTAAAGATGCCATATAAATCGTACCATTAGGCTTTAGGCGAGAAACAGACAATAAATGGGCAAGAATAGATGCATTGAGCTGCGTGCCCATATCTCTACGAAAGCCAACCTGGGCTTTTGAGAGGATGCCGGCGGCATGGACGTAAGATTCCAATTCACACAAGACCAATCGTGCAAAGATTTTAGCTGAGATGTCAATTAAGGCTATTGGCCTAAAGTTTAACGGGTCATTTAATGCACCCTTTTTGTGAATTGGAATTACGATTGCCGTGAGCCACGAGGGGGGAATTTTCCCAGTTCGGAATATTAGCTGATAACAAGAAAGCAAGTGCTTAGCCCAACGCTGGGGGTTAACCTTAAATACTCAGGACGGCAACCCATCCGGCCCAGCCGCTTTTGAAAATTTCAGTTGTGAGATTGCCCATATTATGTCCTTGATGTTCCATGGACAAACAGAGGGGAACTTCAACTGTAAATTAAGAGACTCCCGTCTTAGATGTAGTTCAGGCAGCTTAAATTTCTTGAGAAAGAATGTCTTCCATTCGAAACCAGAGATTGTGGCCGCCATTCGGTTGTCCACCATACCCAAGGGTTGCGCAAAATAGACCATTGTTCCCTCGTGTTTTTCTTACAAAGCAATTCAACCATGCGTTGGTTGGCTAAATTGTGGGCAGCATAGCGCGCAAGCTTCAGCTTTGATTTGAAGCGAGCAATGACATCGTTTTTTTCTCTTTTTAAGTTTTCTAAGCTCAACATACTGCCTCTTAAATTCCGCAGTTCTCTTTTTTTTGTGTTTTTAAGTTGGCGACCTCTACCAAGTATGGGCACGTAGCTTTTAAATGACTTTTTTCAGGGCATTCCTTGGATAAGCACACCAAATGCGTGCGGATCATCTTCAGGTTTAATTCATTGATTTCTTCCATGTTCCACAACGCTAGGTGCGCATCGTTGATCACCAAAAGATCTCGATTTACATGAAACGCCATTTTGCGACACATAGAGGGATGCCATCTGACAGACAAAATATGCCTGTCACTTTCCACCATGGCAGCAGACTCCATGGTTTCATATGCATCAACCCTCAAATGTAAGCATGTGGTCAGCATACGATGGTCACTCACCCCCACACTCGAAACTGTGATGGGGTCGAGCAGACCAGAACATGCTACTGATGCAAACATATAATCAATGAGAGACGAAGAAGTCCCACGCTGCCAGGAAATTTTAGTGGCGTGTGTGGCAAATTGAATAGGATAAATACCCCATGCTTCCAAAAAGTCTACCCATCGTTTGCCTCTACAAAATGCTTGAAGCGCATACGAAGAGGAATAAACAGAGGGACGACCAGTTCCTTCCAGTTCAATGTACGAATTCAAGTCGCCTCCAATTAAAATGTCATGCTTAGGACAAAGCTGGGTTGCAAAAGCCAAGGTTCGATTTATATCAGCTAAAGCCGAGTCCAAAGAGACAACACTCGGATTCCAATAAATGGACAGCACAAGTAATGAGTGAATTGTACAATTAGTGAAGGTCAACTCCACCAAGATGCATAACTCTGTGATTTTCAAGGTGCGTGAAACCACCTTCAGAGCATTATTGATGAGTGTAGCAATGCCACCAGAAGGCCGTCCCAAGCAAGGACGACATGCGGGTGCACTAAAAAATGTATACCCATCAAGCGCAAAAACCTCTAACGCCATCGTTTCCTGTAACAATAAAATGTCTGGCCTGTGCCGATTCACTATAAGCCTATGCCATACCTTGAGATTGTTCACCCCACAACAATTCCAGGATGCAATAGTTAACCCGTGCTGTTATGAGACCGATGGTGGAGGTTTCATAGATGCTGCCACTTTAATCAGGGGCTTAAGCCACGACAAACCACTTAACGCCTGCGTCAATGACGCAAGTTGCAGGGATAATTGGTTAGAATGGGACTCAAATGGAACCACTGAGGGGCCTACTGCTCGTGCGATCGGGACTGGCATAACAAAATCCAAGAAAGCCCAAGCCGTCTCCATATCCATAAATAGATAGGGACTGAGGCCCAGTAATTCAAAGTCATCTTTAAAGTCCAGAATCAGTTTCGTTATTATCTGAGATTGAACTCTGCACAGCACTCTATGATAACTTGGGGTTATCCCTCCAAGGTTGATATAAAAGGCAGTTTCTCAAGGCCAATATTTGAGATGGATACAGGACCCGACATGCCAGTAGCCTGCATACCCACTTTTTTGCTTTCAATGTTGGCAAAGAAGCTATGAAGTTGTGGTTGGGACTTGGCTGAAGGAGTCCTAGGAGGTTTAGGGACAGGTACCTGCACATTGCCATCTTTTAAGACTTTGATCTGAAGATGTTTTTTACTCTCCTCATTCAAGTCACAGAGATCCAGGGCCAGATCGTCCTGGCCATTCTCCATGTTGGTGCTCAATCCTGGCATAATCTCTGTGCTAGACTGGGGGCCCGAGACTTTGGGCACTTTTTTTTCTGCCACTTGCTTCTGTGAGGCCTTCGCCAGATTTAGGTGTTTTTGCGCTCTCAAGAAAGTCCTCTTCGCCTTACGAGACATAAAATGTCCTCCGGCTTGCTAAGAATGTTTCACCTCCAGCTCCCCCGGGAGCGAAGAGACTCCAGATTCTGAGGTGGACTGACTGTCAATAATGTCCGTCAGTGCAGAGGGGCTATCAGGTGTATGGTGTATTATCTGGCTTATTGGCAGGCTCTGTTCTTCCACTTGGGTAAGCGGGGTCTTCGAGAGAGTGCGACTTCGCAGCCAATTTAAACAGTAGATGTTCCACCTGCAATAGCCGATCGTGATGGAGTTTGGCAACTGCCAGCAGATCTATAGCCTCACAGCCGGGCTGCTCCAATCCAACCTTATGCTCCCCTTATACCACCTGCGAGTACGATCTTTGTGGCAGAGAAGCATTCAAAAGCACGTTTTCGGTCTGGGAGCCCTGTGCCCGGGAGGGCGGCAGGAACAAAGCAGATGGTGGTGGCACTGCCTTACTTGCCAACATTTTTTCGAATTGAACAAAATAGAAAGCCTTGGATTGCTCCTCCGCAAGGATAAATCGTTCCAATTTGGCCATCTTTTCTTTCATAAAGGCTAGAGAGCCTTGCATTTCCCTCAAGGAACAATGGGTGAGCTCATGGCCCTTGTCCAGAAGGTTTAGTATGCGTGAGATGACAGGGAAGTTAAAGGGATCATTCGCAAAAGAGCCAGAAAGAGAGACTTCTGGAGTTGAGGAGGCCTGCACCTCCTCTTTAGGTGCAGTGGAGCCGGTATCGTCATTTTCTAGATGAAACTCATCCAAGGAGCGAGGGGGAAAATTCCCAATTGGTTCTACGTGAACAACATGGGCATTGTTATAACCAAGGGGCACATCCGCACCCACTCCCCTCGCATAAGTACGTGGCAAGTCACTTCCAGAATCACTGAGATTTTTATAGCTCAATTCCTCAGGGAGACGGAAATGGACTTGTTCGCAAAAGGGAAACGACTTAGCAGCAGGTGAGGAGGGGCCCAAAGAGAACCGTACTCGTTTACCCAGTTCACTCATAACTGTCGGCACCAACATTGAGGTGTCCGAGACATGAGGAAAACCAAAATATTCTTGCCTGATGGTGCAGTTATTGTCATGGACATGTACAACATCACAGCCCACTTCCCCGTCATTGTCATTAGCTTCCTGTACAGAAAAGGTAGGAAGTGTTGTAACCATTGGGAGGACTGTTGGTAAAGGCCCCAAGTGCGGGACTAAAACCTCTGTTTTCATGGCGTCTAGTGTGCCTTCTTGTTCCATAGCAAGAACTTACACATCAGCTGGAAGAGGCATTGATAATAGAGATTTTTTATGAGAAGCAGACAAAGGTGGGGTGCTAATTGATGAGTTGGCCCCCCCAGACTTCCCAGGAACTTTTGAAAAATTGCCAGGCTTAGAGCTGCTTCTAAGTGCGCGGCTCATAGTATGTGCCCAAAACAAATGCTGGCAGAAAAAGGGATACTGAAATAGTGTAGTCGGTGAAAAAAAAGATAATGCAGTAAGACAGCCTCAAACAAAAACCAAAAAGTGACATCCCACCCACCCTCTCCTTGGATCAAATCCTATATAAACAAGCAAAAGAAAAACAAAACACGACAAAATACAAGGCAGACAGAATATATAAAAAGACAAAAGAAAGGAAACAAATAGCAATAAACTCCAAAGTGGGCAAAGTTATCAAACGGGACTGGGCGATATTAGCGAATGCCCATACCAGACTTCATGACAGAGATTTTATGAGATTGATCGGACAATTGCCCAGAGTGTACCACACACTAGTCCTCACAGGGCACAGACCATTTCTTTGTGATAAATACCAAAAATGCCGGAAATCAACCATAGGCGCCAAAAGACCGAAGATTCAAGGCTTTAAGCCCACAATCTCCTAGGGGAGTGTTGATTACACGTACGTTCTATCCGGCATGCAAAAGTCCCATTACCACCAACCACGATGGCCTGGGACATCCAAAAACCTGGGTCGACCTACCATATGGTAAATCTATTACCAAAGCTAGCACAGAGCTTGGCACGTAGGCCCCCCAACACCCCTAAGCCCTCTACAATAGAGATCTATAGACCCAATAAATCACTACCTTAGGGACCCGGCGACCCGCCCCGCGCACCGTGAACAGAAAACAGTACTTAGCAGGTACTTCGCGGTGCGCGGCGCGGGTGCGCCGGGATACAAATATTTAAACAGCGTGATTAGACGTCACACGACAGATGGGGCGGAGCCTCCTCCAAACGGGAAACACCTCTGCAAAGATGAAAAAGGGATGTTTAAGCACACTGTCTACCAACTTGATGTAATAACACAACAAGCCACACAACTTCAGTGGCATACAACTTCAATGCGTTCCTATACGGCAGCAGAAAAAGGCTCACAATCACCTCCTTACAGGACCAGGCAGTCTGGTGCAACCAGTTAAGACGTCCTCCAGGCGAAAAAGTCTGTGGTGTAGCACCCAAGCTGCTCCAAGCAATCAAGGCTGCAAAGCAGCAACGTCGCGTCCCAAAGTTCCAACAAGGGACTGAGAGCTAAGCACAGGCACAGGCAGCCAACAGCACTTAGCAGGTACTTCGCAGTGCCAGGCGCGGGTGCGCTGGGATACAAATATTTAAAGAGCGTGATTAGACGTCACACGACAGATGGGGCGGAGCCTCCTCCAATCGGGAAACACCTCTGAAAAGATGAAAAAGGGATGTTTAAGCACACTGTCTACCAACTTGATGTAATAACACAACAAGCCACACAACTTCAGTGGCATACAACTTCAATGAGTTCTTATACGGCAGCAGAAAAAGGCTCACAATCACCTTTTACTTCCTCCTTACAGGACCAGGCAGTCTGGTGCAACCAGTTAAGACGTCCTCCAGGCGAAAAAGTCTGTGGTGTAGCACCCAAGCTGCTCCAAGCAATCAAGGCTGCAAAGCAGCAACGTCGCGTCCCAAAGTTCCAACAAGGGACTGAGAGCTAAGCACAGGCACAGGCAGCCAATAGCACTTAGCAGGTACTTCGCGGTGCCAGGCGCGGGTGCGCTGGGATACAAATATTTAAAGAGCGTTATTAGATGTCACAGTACATATGGGGCGGAGCATCCTCCAAACGGGAAACACCTCTTTTACTTCCTCCTTATAGGACCAGGCAGTCTGGTGCAACCAGTTAAGACGTCCTCCAGGCGAAAAAGTCTGTGGTGTAGCACTGAAGCTGCTCCAAGCAATCAAGGTTGCAAAGCAGCAACATCGCCTCCCAAAGTTCCAACAAGGGACTGAGAGCTAAGCACAGGCACAGGCAGCGAACAGTACTTAGCAGGTACTTCGCGGTCCACATGATCCAATTTCTTCAGGAATACATTGGATCTCTTCTCCAGTATCCTTCCTCCCCCTGTTTTCCATGCAATAGTTTGCCTACTGGGAGAGTTTCTCGCCTTGATAATCCTTCAGGATTTTTTTATGGTAGTCCACAGGGATGTTAGATGATAGGTGAGTGGTATATGATTACCCCTCACGTATACCGTCAAAATGTCATCGCCCTCCCTACTTGACAAACCTCCAATCCTTGTTGGTCTAAGGCTGTTAATTCTGGTTTATCATGTGTAATTGCAATGGCACAGTAAGTGTTTTGCTGTCTCAATCTCATTCATCCCGCATAAACTGAATTTACGTTCTTTCCTTGGTTGCTGGCATCTAGCTCCAAACATTTCTAGGGTGTCAACTAAATTTTATTCTACCCTCATATATTCAGTTAAGAGATAAGAATTGGGAAACTCCTTTACATATTTCTCTATTACTTCAAATGGGGTGCTCTGTTCAATGTAGTTACAGCTGCTGGATTTGGTTGACTGATTATCCCAGTTCTGAGGCCTATCAAGAGAGTTATTGCCCTCCTTCAAATTCAGCTAATATGAAAAGGATGATGAATAAGCAAATATGCAAAGGGAACATAGGACAATCTAAAGGTGTATAAGTACTATAATGTAATAAGTAACCAAGATAACAAATATATTAGATGATTTGACACAAGCATGATACCTTAATGGAAGGCCGCCCAGAAGAGAGCTTTGTTTGGTTTGAGGTTATTCTGTGCAGTAGTTATTTAAATATTTGACAGTAAGGGGTGCCCCATTCACCCAAAAAATGGAGATATCTCCCATGGTGCATTGCAGGATCATGATTTTCAGAAATGAAACAACCGCCATCTTGTTTTTCTCTCGATGCGAGAGATTTTCGCGGCTATAGCAGAGGATGTGGGAAAATGAAATGCTGTAAAACCACCATTTGCAGGTCAAAAAACATGAACATGCCATCAGTCTTGTGATGGGGGGAGGGAGGCTAGAGCGCACAAGTGACATTTTTGTAGTTGAATGGGGTCTAGGGACTCAGTTTGCAGCAGAAAGCTTTCCATAGCCTGGGCTATAGCCATGAATAGCCGACACCTGAAAGCATCACAGAAACAGTGTGCGTTGTGGGGGGAAAGTGAGAGGGCAAGGGAGGTGAGGAGGCCATCTGGGGAGTGGGAGGAGCTGGCACAGATGAGGGGTACAGTTGGTGAGGTGCTATGGGGGCAGGAAAGCATATATTTTCCCTGGCTGTTTTGCTGGTATTCGTGGCTACACAGGAATATGGATAACCGCAGGTATGTGTAGTTCAGTACCCGGTTTCATTTTTTAAATAGTTTTTTTAAAAGACATTTTTACAGCTATAGTGACGTCGGGGGTGAAACATTACTGCCCCTGGCCCGGGACTCGATTGCTATCCAGGTCTCCAATCCATGCAGTAACCAGGACAGACTCTGCTTATTTTTATAGCGAGGAAGGGGCCAGACGCCTCAGGCCCTTTTACCAAATAAATGAACGAAACTTACAAGACCACATAGAGGAATGGCCCGGCCCTTTCTTTGCTTTGAAGCTAGGCAGGGTCAGCCCCCGAATTGAAGCTAAGCAGGGTCAGTCTCTGTTACTGCATGGATAAGCGCCCGAATGGGCATCTGAATTGTTATTTTTTTAAACCATGCTACTCTAACACTTGAAGGTTTTGCACTTAGAAACAATGTTTTGCCTTTCGCTGATTTGCATTCTGCTATTTCTAGTCTCCCAGTCAATAATAATTAAAAAATAATAGATATTTTTACAGCAACAGTGGGTTTCATATCCCTGCAGTAACTGGGACGAATTCTGCGTAGCTTTTTAGTGTGGAAGGGGTTATCCCCCGAAGGCCACGCTACCTAATATATGTGCCTACCTTACAAGACTACTTAGAGAAACATGGCCTAAGCGGGCTGGATCCTTCCTCAGTTCCGGTTACTGCATAGATGGCCGACAGCCCACGGTCCTGAATGCTGTGTATTTGCTTAGTTTTAAATATCTCATAACACACAGCATCTGCATTATTTTATTTTAAACTGTGCTACTGTCAGTCCTTGAAGGTTTTTCACTCAGACACCATTTTTTTGTGTTTTGCTGAATTGCATTCTGGTATGTGTTGTCTCACAGTGAAGATGGGGGGAATAATGCTAATGCCACAATTGTACACTTTTGTCTAACATAGTCCTAGAAGGATTTATATATTTGAGTGACACTATGGTATGTGTACTTTTCAAGTTAGCTTTATAAAGCAGAATATTGTTGAAAGCCAGACGTGGGGGTGAAGAGGGGAAATGATGAGGGCAAGTAAGTCATGAGTATCTGCCCATGATGTGTCAAGAGAGTTTGTAATCCTGGACACTGGTGCAGTTATTTTCCCGTGACTGTGGCTGCTTTTCAGGGCACCAGTAAAGGACACATCTGGGTGGACAGCATAACTTTTTTCAGAGGGCAAATGCAAATCCTTGTGTTGTTTTGAGGTTGGTAAGCTTGCTCAAGTATTTGGATACCAGGAATTTACTTAGGTTGTCATGTTCCCAGTGCAGACGCTTACCCACAAGACCACAGGCACTTGTTTCATATTGGGATTTTGTTTTACATGGAATATTTCACTACAAATTGCTAGGTTTAAAAGGTGAGCACCTTTTATACTTTGCCACCATATTTGTTGGAAGATTTCCTCTCTCAGGTTATTTTTCTGGTGTTCATTACTTTTTTTTAAAGTCCAATGCTATTTTGTCTTGCGCACTTTCTTCTAAGGAGAAGGTCAATTGAATTGCATTTGTATATTTATCTTTAAAATATATGGTCACTTACTGTGTGTATTCATGGGTGCCAGCTTTTGATTTGTGATTTTCGCAATGGGAGCAAAAGTACCTGGGCATATGTTATTCTTGCAGCTGATAATGTTTTACCCTTTTCCCTGCTGCTTAAATGCGGTTAGTTGGGGTTGTGCATTGTATCACAACAGTCACCAAGAGAAAGTCCATAAAACAAGCGGTTTGTAGCACGCTGCTTAACCAGTGTGTGATGCTCAGCAAATGATTGAATCACACAGGTACATTAACTAAAACATTGGGAGCTCTCAAAACCTGCAATCTTTTATACATAATAAAAAAAATAGATATTTTTACAGCTACAGTGACACAGAGGGTGACAAATCACTGGTGACCAGGGTCTCCCATCCATGCAGCAACAAGGACTGGCCCTACTTAGCTTCAAAGTGAAGGAAAGGCCAGTCCTCTAAGGCCATGGTGCCCAATGAGTGAGACAAAGTTACAAGACTACTTAGATCAACATGGCCTGTGGGGGCTGGCCCCTGCCTCACTTTGAGGCTAAGCACTCACTGTGCATATATTCACGGGTGCTAGCTTTTGATTTTTGCTATGGGTGTAGAAAGTACATAGACATATGTTATTCTTGCAGCTGGTCATTGTTTTCCTATTTCCATGCTGCTTAAATGTGTTTAGTTGGGGTCGTACGATGTATCACAACAGTCGCCGAGACACCAGCCATAACACAAGGGGCTTGGCGCAGGAGACAGGGCATTTTTCAGCATGGCCAGTTAGGCGGATGCTTTTATAGTGCAACCGTTTAGCCGCAGGTTCCGTTCGGTGTGCCCAGTTAGACGCAGCCAGTTGGGTCCAGGGACCTCTCGGCGCAAGGATGTTTTGGCATGAGAGGTCACAATTGGTGCGGTATGAACCTGCAGGCACTTTGCATTTTGTACCTCTCTGCGCAGGGATGTTTTGGCGTGAGACGTCACAATTGGCATGAACCTGCAGATACTTTGCATTTTGTAATATGGATTAAACGTGAAAGACATTTATTTACTGCAACATTACAAAAGCAGGATGGGACATTTATTACACCATTGTAGCAGAATTGAAGACATATTAAACATGAAACACATTTATTTACTGCGACATTATAAAACAGAGTGGACCATGTATTAAACCGTCTCTGGGCAGCATTATAAAACTGAAAAACATTTATGCTGAACGCTGCCTTTGAAAAGCCTGGCCTGCAGGAGCTTGAGACGCAGCACTTAACCATTATGCTACAATTACATTAGTGCCAGAATTCTCACAAGTTTCATACTTAGTCTTTTACAATTGGACAAATGAAATTGTAGGCTAAGTATGAAATGTATGCCCCATCAAGTACCAAGCCATTGTGGCCTAGTGGTTAAATACTAGGCCTTTTTAAAATTTTTTACTAGTTTACTTTAATTAAAAGAAAAGCAATGCAACTGGGAGGCTGCAATGTTAGCCACGTCCAAACATCCCTTGCACCAAAATAACAACACCGGAATGGCTTTCGTGCCGAAATGGGCACTGCGGCGTAATGGCCGTGGCAAATCGGCCCACGTCAGAATGATGGCACCAATAAAAAGGTAACAAATTCAGAGGAAAAAGTTTGTTAAAAGGTTGTTATCGTTATAAGTAAAAGCGAAAAAAAAACCCAGAAATTCGCCAGTTATACTAAGGTAAGCAAACATAACTCGCACCACCATTGTGCACTGATAAGACTAAGACCCAGGACATCAAATATGACATGACAATTTTCATTAATGACATCACTGATGACCTCAGAAATCTGAGCCACTTGGTTTTGTTCACTGACATATGAAAGTCAACCGGTTTTCTTACCTGACTGTAAAATGTTTAAATGCAAGAGTTACAATATTTGCAGAGGACATTAACCTTCTTGTATATTGTAGAAGTATTTGGGTTAGGGTATGGTGTCAGCCAGCTCATGGTGCACAGATATGAGCGAACGAGCAGGCCATACACACACAATCCATGTGAGTACTTGATAATGAAGTATAATGTTATTGACATATTGTATTGATGTTGTTTCTGTCTTCTGTGCCGTAGTTTGCCGGTGTGTGCCTCTAATTTGTATACATTGTGGGTCTTTGTATGTATTGTTTGTAGTAACACACATATGTAGTAGGTCTTGACCTATTACCTATGTATTCCATGCTTAACATTACTCAAAACTCTGCAAGGATATCTTTCATTATTTTACAGAGCAAAATTAGCATTAGAAATTCTACTTCTACAGTGTATGCTGCACCCATTTCCTATGTGTATGTATGAATAGCTTCCTGTATTAAGAAGAACGCTGTAATATAATGGTTTCTTTTCATAAGTACATTTGTTCATATGTTAAGTAGTTTTGCATAGATCTCCCTATCACCCGTAACACTTTGTTACCAAAATTATAAACAGAACCCTTTGAAAGGATTTGAAAATGGTCATGTCATCTTTTATGTCCTGGGTGTTAGTCTTAGCAGTGCACAGTGGTGGCACGAGTTATGGTTGCTGATCTTACCTTAACTGGCGAATTTCTGGGAGTTTTCGGTTTTACTTGTAACAATAACATCCTTTTAACAAACGTTTTTCACTGAATTTCTTACCTTTTTATTAGTGCAACTTAACCATAACGTCCTTCTAACAAAGATTTTTCACTGAAATTCATGGGTTTTTACCAGGACACTCTTAATTTTTCTACATGTTCCTTATATAATACTGACTCCCTCTCTGGCCACGGTCTTCGGACAGCATTCACACTGCCCAAAAGCACAGGGGTAACCTTACATTGTTGTATCCTGCGATGGGCAAATACATGTACATGAAACAATAAGAGAGATGTGTAGCACATCAAAAAATAAATATGTATACAAATTCTGTATTTGAGAAACAAGAAGTATGTTTTTATAGGTTGCACAGCATAATGGAATGCACCAGGTACAACGCTTAACTGTACACCTAACAGTATTACCTCAGTGGAACCTTCCTTACACACTGACAAGCAACTGGCAGTTATTCCAGAAGAAACCCTTACAAACATAGTAAGTACACTGTATTTCTTTCAGTAACATTACAATTTATTATGTGTACATAACATGCAAGAAATAGCAGTATTGTGTTCTTTGAACAGAAATGGCAAGCACACTGTGGTGGTCGGAGGAACAATGAGTGAAGGAAACAACTCTAATGGTACAAAATACATTTTTTAAAGCAGAAAAAGTGATGCAATTTGTTGAGATGTCACTAAAGCAAGGTTTCCATTTTAACAGTACATAGTGGAAATGAAGAAAGTGGGCCTGAATTTCAATTGAGTGAACCTGAAGATGACCACAGATAGCTCTCAATAGCAAATGCAGACAGTGAACTAATAAACCTATCTGCAAAAATTGATGAATTAAATAATAATTGTAATTAGTTCAGGGACTCCCACCCAGTCCTACGGACCCTAGCATTCATGCGTACAGGTGTCCACAGGACAGCCGCGCTGTCCGCAGCCGTCAGGGGACGTCATCATGTGACCGCACCCACGCTGCACATCGGAAGTATCAGAGTATCGGCAGACACTGTCTGTGCCCCCGGAAAGTTAAAAAGTATATTCTTGGCCAATCCAGGGTGTTTGAAGCTGAAACTTCATCCTTGCATAGGTCTAGGAGCTCTGCAAGGGTGAGGTTTCAGCTTCAAACATCCTAGTTGATCTGGCAACATTTTATACGTTTTTAAGCCCTGTCTGTGGATCGACTGTCCGCAGTCAGTCGCACCATCCCCAGACATCCCCTCTAAAGGGACCCACCCACTGCTGCTCCTCATTGTGTTTCTGGCTGTCCAGGAGAGAGCATCTGCTGCTGATTTTGGCTATTTGGTATATCTACTTTGTACTTCTTGGAGACAATGGCATCCATGGCCACTGCAACTGCCCCACCACCACCACCACCATCACCATCTGGAGGACCTGGAGAGGGGAACAGGTGTGGTGATACAGAGGTAGATCAAGAGGACGATGAGGATGTGGTACTGGAAGTCCCTCTCTCCAGCTCCCGATGTGAATCTTGGGTTTGCAGCGTTTTACCACCATTGGGGGTGTACCTAAGGCTCGGGCGGACAAGGTTAGATGCACTGAGTGCATGTTTGTACTCAGTCACGGAAAACCAGATCTGTACAGCTTACTGGACCACCTCCATGCAGCACCACCTCTAATCCAATCACAAAGCAGCAGTTCAGAAGGTCGTACCTCTTCGAAGGGATGATTGGCTGATGGCCAGTCCTGCACCCTCATGCTCCATTCCTGCCACCACAAGGGACACTCTTGTGGGGCATTAAGATCCCTGCGGAAGCCTCGCATGCCATACATGATACATGACACAGTCGACCCTTATCTTTCGAGGGTGACAGTGCTCTGTATGTACTGTGACACACTGCTCTTTAGGGGGGAGCAGTTTCGAAGTGCTTTTGAGACTGTGGTCAAGCAGCACGAGAAACACTGTCCCCTACCTGATTAAGGCCCACCCAACATCTTCCTCTCTCCACCTGCCCTTTCGTACCTGTGGTTGGTGCCCCTTCCCTCCCTTCGTTCCCCTCCCTTGTCACTCCTGCGAAAAAAAAGCCAAAAGAAATACAAAACACCAAAAATAAGAACAAAAAGGTTCTTTTCAGAGCCACCTTTCACAGTTCAAAAATAGAAGTACCAAAAACAGTTACATGCCCCTATGCGCCCTGCGAAGTCTGCAGACAGTGTGGTAGTCCGCAGACATCTAAAAAATGTGGGTGGTGGTGCCATCAAAAACATTGCACTCTTTTGCGTGGGAAAGTGGTGGCTCTGAAAGACCCTTTTTTGTATTTTGTGTTTTTAAAGGTTTTTTCAAGTTTTAAAGTAAACTAGGCAACATTCTACTGAAATAAACTTTTTCTTTTAATTTGCAAAACAGTAGGCATTTTGTTTTTGCCGTGATTCCATGCATTTTTTCTTCACCTACTGGAAAATGCTTTCTATATTTACAAAAAATGCTTGAAAGCATTTTGAATATTTTGCAGAAAAAGCTGATTACCGGCATCAGTCAGATGTACATCTCTTTGGAAAATATTGGCAGTGTCAAATTTAATATAATATGAGGGAAGACGTCATGCCAACAACTCGCAAAAATGCACACACAGCCTTGTTGACATTGTGCCTCACTTTCGCCATTTGAGGACCAAATGAATGGGAGCGCATCCACATCTGTCTCTGGGCAATACGAGAAAAAAATTATTCGAGAGTTCGGGAACATTTCCTTCATTTAGCCAAATGTCTCCTTCTGTCATGCGGAACAGGTTCTGCTGGACATTATGGCATCGCTGGAAACAGTTCAATCTAGTCCTGTCGATACCACCCAAGATGGCTCATGTAGGAGAGCGCAACAGTGCAGGTGCAGGCTTTCAGGGAGTGTCGTCGTCACTTAGCTCCACCCCCCAGCCAGAGGACTGCTTTTCTGGTAGCCAGAATCAGTTCTCCCCACGTTGCTACTGCTTTCAGCAAACTCCCTGTAAGTTTGCTTACCTTTGTATCCTGCATTCTGATTTCCTTCTGTCTCACTTGCCTTTACTTACGTATCCCTCCCTCTCCCTCAGAGAATTCTCACACACGCTGCAACCCATCCACTTCAAGCAACCGAAGCTCCATGTCGTCAGCTTCCGGGTAGAAAAGCATTGCCGGTTGCCTTAGCAATGTATAGTTAGTTCCGTACCAAAACTAATGGCCTCTTTCTCATAGCTGCCCTGTAGGTTACGGTGGGTAACTCTGCTACCAGTGTCTCAGGGATCAGGTCTCTCCTCACTCCTGATCTATCTACGCTTGGCAAGGATTCTGGAGACAATGCAAACACTCCGTGTCGATGCAACGTGACATTGCCACCGGGTAGGCAGGATTAAAAATCACTTACTCTCTAATAGACACTGCATCTGGTCTTACATTCTTCTTTTTTCCATGCGTTATTCAGAATATCTCACAGCCCCCTTTCTGATTGGAGCCCAGATTCCATGTTGGCTTCTCACCTTGACGAGCATTGACTTAGGTAATATTACTGGTGCTTCCCCACATCCTGAGAGGTTTCTTCTTAGTTCTGTTCTGCTACTTATTTCAATCTATATTCTCCCTTCCTCCTTTGTAGTTCCTGCACACTGTAGGCAGATGTTGAGACTTCCAAGACACGTCCGAAGACCCCTTGAAGTTTCCAGCACAAATCCAGAATATTGCAATACAGACCTCAGAAGCCTTTGAAGTTACCAGCAAAGACACACAGGGGTTTCTTCGCCAGAGGGTTTCCCTGGGGACCCTGTAATCCTGTTACTGTGCTTCAGTGCAGGGGCTTTGGGTTACTGGGGGAATTCTTTTTTTTATCTTGCTGCTGTCTCTGATGCAGGTCATTGACAAGGTGGGTCCTAACCATTCTTAAAGCATATTTGTATGTAAATGATCACACCTTCATTGCAAACTGCAGTGAAATGCCAGTTAAGTACCCTAAACTGTTCTCCTCACAATGAACAATGATAACGTCCGGATGTTGCAGTGTGACCAAATTGACACAAAATGGGACCAAGTCTACCCACTTCATGACACACACTCCATGCCATTGCACATGAACATTATGAAATCCAAGATTTTCAGCCACTCCACACTGCTCTGCATACACCTTCAACCAATGGATCCACCAGTCCGCCAAAATCCACACACTCTGCCTCCTGAAAGACATAGACATAGCCATAGCCATCTGCACTCCTCTCAGCAAACACACCTTCTGCCAAACTCTTTCCTTGCATACCACACCCTGGAAAGCTTATTGGCTAATCCTCTAGGCTGCACAGTCCCATTTCCATGCCTGGCATCCACAAAAGACCCAATGTGGCATGTGCCATCCGCGGACTACCACGGTGTCCACAGACAGATCGTCCATTTCAAGGGGGTGCGGGAGAGAAATTAAACGCAATGTAAGTTACATACTCTTTAGTGGTGGCTCTGAATAGAACCATTACCTTTTTAAGGGGGTTTGTAGACAAACACCTTTTTAAATTCTTTTTGTTGCTTTTAAGTTGTTTTTTTTTCCTTATAGGAACCTCTTCAATGCATTCCTTACATTATGAAGGAAAATTGCATTTCCAATATTTGAAAAGTGAATTCCATCCGCAGCAAAAAATTCACACCGTGAGAATTGATATTATCATTCTCAAAAGATGACATTCCAGAACCAAACAAAAAAGCATATACACCTTTATTGACAATATGCCTTTATTGTGTCATTTGAGGACTGAAAAAGTTTGTTGGACATCTCCATGTGTGTCTCTGATTCATTTCTGAAAAAATTATATTTGCCCTGGAAACAGTTGCATAAGGCTTTTAAAAAAATCCTTCAATGCAACATGCAGAGACATTGGAGTCACAAACCCCAAACTGTCCCCTCCACGATGGACAATCACAATATCTGGACTTTTAAAATACGCCATACGGAAAGCAAGCTTGCCCAGTTTGAGCCACAAACTGCTTGCCAGGAAACTTCCACTTCTGGCAACCCAATATTTCAGAGGATGCCATGACTCTCAGCATGTACCTTCTGACTAAGCAAAAAAGCAACCTTGGCTTGATCAGTAAAGAAGGCCCAGCTTCAATTTTAAAAGTGTTCACAAGTGGGATGGGCTTTCAAATGTGCTGAAATGAGGGTCATCCCCCTGCACCTGTGGGAACAAGTGCAGGTGGATGCGCATATCACTTGCACCACCAAATTGCAAAAAACATTGTTACAGAAGAGAGAGAGAGAGAGAGAGAGAGAGAAAGAGAGAGAGAGAGAGAGAGAGAGAGAGAGAGAGGGAATGGGGGTTCTGAACAGAGAATATCTGGTTGGCATAGCAACATGCAATGCCATGGCATGAAACTGGCATGAAACTACCAAATGACTAAAATCTCTTTTTCCAAACTCATCCGCCATGCTACCCAAAGTTCCCCAAAAGTAGTAAGATAGGTGGCAGGCTTTCAATTATTTTCCAGCTGCACAGTGAATTCATATTGGGCTATTTTTTGTGGAAAATTGGTCTATTTCTTGGCTACTTTTGATGGCAGATCTATTGTGTTGTCCTCCTGAGGCTGCTTTCTACATCCACCTATCCACACAGTAGCCCCTCTCTCGACCCTCCACCCTCACTCTCCCTAGCCCCACCCTCTCCACCCCCACTCGCTATACCCCCTCCCACCCATCCCAACCCCATTACATGTGCTGGTTGGGTTTTGTTTGTGCTATTTTGGGCTAATTTTGTCAAATCCGAGCCTGCTTTGTTCATCGTGTTTTTGTTCCAAACAACAACCACCACCCACCCTAGTCTCTCTTACCCCACCCAGTTACCCACCCATACCCACCCTACCCCACCCTCTCACTCTACCCACCCCTCTCTAACTTCACTCAATCTCCACTCATTCTATCCCCACCCACCCTACCTTCACGCTCACCACCCCCACCCATCCTACCCCCACCCTCTCTGCCCCCACCTACCCTAACCCTACTTGCATTAAACCCACCCACCCTCACTCTCTCTGCAACCCATGGTCTCTCTCTATCCCCACCCCCAAACCCATACTCTCTACCCCACCCACCCTACCCCAACCTCTCCACGAGTCACGTTTTGAATTATTCTGCTCAGCTTTTATTAGGATTTGAGCTCATATTAGCACACGTGTTATTACCCTCTCTGGCTACTTGAGACTTGGTTGAGCTATTCTGCAATTTTAAGATTTTTATTAGCCGGCACCTGGCACTCAAAGGTTGTTTGTCTTTTCTTAATCTATGAGAAATATACTTTGCGCTTGAGAATTATTATATTCTGTTCTTCTTTTCTCCAGTGACCTTGTAAGGGAGTCACGGAGCCACTGTCTGGGCTTCGCAGTTCTGTGTTTCAGCTAATTCAGCAAATTGAATTCCCTGCAGTGTCAAGGCATCTTTGGGTTCTCCATTTCTACCTTAAGCAAGCTATTTTTGTGTATCAATCATCTTGCGTTTCAGCATATACATTGATTATGATATGTTTCTAGTGTCTATTGAATGCAGGTAACATTCTTCATGTCCGTTTGACCGTTTGTACGTTTCACGTATGTTTGACCTAATGTCTGCGTTTCTTCATGGTGAGTGCATATATGCTTCATGTCTCTATCTACGTGCATCAGTTTGGCAGTGATGTCACTTGTTCTCGTCATCTTTATCTACACCATGTTCAGTTCATCTTAAGTTTGCAGGTTTATCTCTTCTTCGATGGTTCCAGGACACGGTCAGTAGGGTTGTCTTAGTGAGTAGCGTCTCTCGTGCTTGCTGTATTTAGTTGGGAAAGGGGCTGATGCCATTAATGAAGTACTCCTCTTGTTTCTATGATATGGAGCTGGGAGAGGGATGGACATTATGAATGATGTAGTCATCTGTCTCTTGACATTCCCCCCTCTGGTTTAGTCCTAGAACACATCTCCTGCAGGGCCCTCCCCTCAGTAGGGCACTTTGGCAGTCCATATCTTAGTTATCCCCTCACGTCACTTAAATTATTTATGTGCTCATCCACGTTCCAGGTCATATAGCAGCACTCCCCATCTGGTTTGTAGAGTACACAACATCCCACATAATTACACGGGTATCAGGGATAACAAAATGTAGACCCTGGAGGGATGATAGGGCTTTGTCTTATGTCCATATTGGGTAGATCAACAGTCTGTGTGCATTCATGCATTCTAGTGACTATGTTATCACTTTTTTCATCCCTGCCGCCTTTTTAGCAGTCTTTTTACATTGACATATGCTATTCTTGGGATGCAGAATCCCAATAGCACTAATACTAGTATAGCTATCAGTATTTTGAATGCATTAGTCAACCAGGAGGGCATCTAGGAAAATAAATAAAGAGAACATGTCGGTATCCTCAAATTCTTCCACTGCCTCTGTCAGTCTGAAGAAAACAAATCCCTAACCATCGCCTTGCCCCTCCCCCCCGGGCAAGCATGCTCTGGTCTCAGACAATCTTTGACAATCCCCTAGGGGGTTATGGATCACTATACCCCCCCTTGCTGCATTCGTATCTCAGGCCCTATGTGCACTGTGTTACTCCTAGATTACTTCTAACAACAGAATAACATAAAATACAACACAAAGATAACACATGAATCGATTCAATTATAACAACGGAATACATTTATTTAATGATCACACAGAATGCAAAGCATAAAAATGCAGCCAATCCTAATGCTCTAGCTACTCTCGAATTTGCACCTTGTATGCTTCTGGTGCAAAGCTACCATGAAATAACTATAAGCCTTTCAGGTCTCTAATACAAGCCTGTAATGTCTAATGCAGTCTAAATGCAAGCGTCAGCATCCATCTCCTTCATACAGGACCAAATCCACACCAAATCCACACCATCTTTACACTCTCACTCTAAACAACCCCTGTCTGATGTCCCCTTTACCCAAAGCTCTTTGTGTGTGTGTGTGTGTCTGTTCTAATCAATCAGTTTAGTGTAGGCCAAACCCATACTTCCCATTTTGCATGTGTTTCCAGCTCTGTCTTTGCCTCTATGCACGACTCTACAATCAGCCAGTCAGTGGCAGGCCTCAATTCTGGTAACTGCCAACTGCCAAGCTCTCGATCTCATCAGAGCCAACGGATTCTGCTGCACCAAGGCATCTCTCTCTCATTGCATCTCATACTCCGTCTTGCACCATCTCCAGCCAACTCTCTGCAACTCTCCCGAACTCCTTCAGCAACCAACTCCTACCAGAAAACACCAGGAACTCTAACGGGCTCTCCTCTCCCCCTTGGTTATAGTCTCCAATGACGCACCCATCCCTATGGTTACTTGCATTCTATAAACTTAAGAATGTCTCTCTCTTTGTGTCAGCATTAACAATGCCTGCCAGTCTGTGTTTGCGTGTTCCTGTCTCGTGCGTGTGCTTTCACGGCATGTCCTGTGTCAAAGAGTGTCAAAGTGACATTGAACATTATATCTCTCTGCCATGGCCATCTGAGTCTGCAGTGCAAAATACCATCTATTTCCCCATTCATTGCCACTGTTGTCTCTCTCTGAATTACAAAATGCTCTTTTAGGCCCCCTTTTCAAAGCAACTCCTTGTGTGAAAAAGGCTTCCCTCTCTCCTCTCTCTACCCACTCCATGTCACGCTCCCTATGGCCCCAACCCTCGTGTTGTCTCCGCGAAGCTCAGAGCTCAAGCTGATTAGGCTCCTTCTCGGACAAGGGTTCATGTTATTTCTGTCTGCCAAGCAAATGTTTACAAATTCCTGGTACACTGTTCCATAGCATCTTCGCGCTAAGCCCAGTGCGAACAATCTTCTGTGTGTCTCCATCAGCAAATGGCTCAGGCCTCGTGCTAAATGCTTCTTGGCGTTTACGATTTCTCTCGCAATGCAAGCGCTAACTACATGATGCAAACTCATTCTAAGTACATACATACATACATACATACATACATGACAGTCTCTAAATGTATAACTACAAAAGTATAACAATCTGAATGGCGTTTCATGTCATTTCAAATATGCCTGTGTGTGTCATTTCCAGGCCTACTTCATTCGTTCTGCTCTCCTGCAAACAATAAGTTTCTCTCAGCCTAAGCGCTATTTCTAATGCAAACATAAATGCATAGCAAATCATGATGCAAATATACCGTGTCTCTAAAGTACTACATGGCACTTCAAAATATGGTGCAAGTGTCATTCTATTGTCATTCTATTCTATTGTCAGCCGTTTCTCAAAGCAACGAGCTGGGGGTAGATCTCTCTCCGCGGCAGGGGCCTCCCTCTGGAACAGCCTTCCTGCCTCCCTGAAACTTGAGGAGAACCATCTCCGGTTCCGGAAGCACCTCAAAACCTTCCTCTTTGCTTCTGCTTTCTCTCTCCCTCTCCCCTGCTGAACAGCTAATATTCTTCACTGAAACTGCACTGACTCTGCAACTGGACCACTCTTAACGGCCTCGGTCCTGGGCCCAGCCACTCTCCACTTGCACTGATGCCCTGGAACCCCTCTGCACTGCGGGACTGTCTCTGTATCCCTACAGCCCCCCCCCCCTTTTCCAGCACTTGTCCTGCACTTACCTTGCACTTGCCACCAGCTGGCCCTATTTATTTATTACTTTACGCCACTTACCTTGTACTGCACTTCCCCCCCTCCCCTTCCCTTTGCACTTTTCCCCCTCCCCCACCCCTGCACTTGCACGATCTGAATGACACCTGGCCTAGTAGGATCGTTGTCTGTCTCCCCTTGTTCCTCCCCTCCCTGCCTCGTCGCGCCTTGAAACACCTGTGTATAGGCGCGTTACAAATGCCATATCATATCATATCATATCAAATGGCAAAATGTCTAGCATGTTTCTCTCCTAATGGCAAGCACTACTTGCAAGCATGGCAATCTATAAGCAAATTGCAAATGCATACAAAGGTGGCAGTCTAATAATGTGGATAGTGTCTACTTCAGCACTGTACCTATCAGAACTAGACAGAATGCAATAATGGAATGATTCCATAGCAAAGAGTAATGATTGGGTAATGGTGATTCTAATGATTCTCTAACAGCGAGTCTAATAATGGGTAATGGTTCTCTACAGAGAGTACTGATTCTAATAATGGGTCTTATGATTCTTCTAATGATAACAATCCAGGCTCCTCATTTTCACCAATTCCACACCTCTACCATTTTAGTGTGGAGATCTGTTAATGTAATGGCCTCTGTGAGGGTCCCATTTTCCTCATCATGGGCAATTATGTATTTGCAACAAGACGGGACAATTTTTGTGCACCGAGCACCCTCGATGGCGGTTATCAGATCAAGGACATACCTGTTTTGGAAGGTCAAAAGTCGTATTGCCCTTAGCTCCTCTCTTATGGCATTAAAGCCTTTCACTGTTGTGTTAATTATTTGCATCAGTTCCCATCTCGTAATTTGAAGCCATTTCACGTTTGCCGCTGTCTGTATTCCAAGGAGGAAAATAGCAGAGAAAATTGCCACTGTTTTGCTAAAAATGTATGCTCGTCTGGTGAGTTGTTGTAAGCATCCTCTGATTTTGCTGAGGAGCAGTTTTCCCTTTTCTGGCAAGCAAGAGTGATGGGCCTTTTCATTCTCAAATATGCATCCATCTTAGGAAAGTTATCAATCTGTAGGTCTCTCTGGAGAACTACAAAAGCATGTGTGCCTACTGTTATTAAGGAACAGTGTCCTCCCTTATTTGGAGGCAATTTCAGATAGGCTCTCGACACAAAGGCCGAATAGTGGTCCATTAGTACAGCTGTTCTTACTTTAATTCCGGGAAAATCATACAGTTTCTTACACCCCCTTTATTTCTCCTACTTTTACTGTTCCTGTATTTCTTATGCATAGGGACGCATTTTTCACAAGGAGTATGTGTAGCGGGCCTGCTTCATCCTCCACCCACATTAATATATATTTATCCCAATCCTTATGACATTCATCATTTACTTTGCAGACTCGTGGTTGTTCTGTAAGCACTTCTGCCTTACAGCTGATAAGTCCATTGATCCATCCTTCTCTTGTAAATATGTGACCTTTAATGTGGAGTTGGCCTCTCTGCCAACACCCAGGGATTTCTTTCCCCTTTTAGCCTTACAGTTTACAAATTGGTGCTTTTCTGTTATTATTCCCCTCTTCTCGGGCCTAGTAATATATATGGTATTACTTTGTTGTTTTGATTACCATTGCTTGTGATGGATACTGCTTTTATGAAATTATCCACCAGTGGAGAATCTTCCTTTGTCACCAAAAGCAGTTAGGCCATCCTACCTTAAAAGTGGCCTCTTGGCATACATGTTGCAAGATAGGTCAGGTAGTGTGCAAAGTGCATGGATAATTCTCTGACTAAAATGTTCTGGAAACGCTCATGGAGTAGGGAATGATGGAGCACACATAGCAGCTCTCATCTGATGTCCCTCTCCCCACCTGGCTCATGTGCTAGTACCACATATTATTGGTTACTTGGGCGGAATCGGACACATATGCATTCATGTGCTAGAGGTTATTTCTAACATTTCTTTTAAGCCTTTTCATCTGGTTAGTGGCAACAGAAAAGTGTTGTGCTCTTGTCTCATCCAGTATGGGAATGGGGGAATGGGGTCACATTGTGATATATTGGCTTAGATATGTTATAGAGGACCATTTCTTGCAATGCTATAAGAATAAAAAAATACAGACAGCAGAATGTATCAAATGTTGCTACAAACATTACTGCTAATATGTCCACGTGTTGCAAAGGGCCATGTGTGTTGCATGCCAGGGGTGTATATCTCACAAAATTGCAAGCCCAATTTTCAACTTTTTTTCCTCCAACACATCCTTGTTTTGTTACAGAAATGTCAATACCTGAAAAGGAATTGCACAATTACAACAGAAAGGACTCTATCCTGATGTTTCCACACTGTTGGCTTCTACAAGAAAAACTGCACAATGATGGCAAGAAGAACTCTTTCGAGGATAAAGTAAGTCTTTGGGCTACCAAGGAGAGTGGCAACAGTGGGGTGGCAGAGCAGGATAGGAATTGACTATATAAGAGAAAATTGAAAATAGCAGTGTATGTAGGGAAAGCATTGAATGATTGCTTGGACAAGTGCGATTTCTTATTTGTGCAGGTAAACTCCTCAGGGAAATGTTTTATTCACTTCTTCTCTTTCGTTGGTTGGGGATTATCAGTTTATTGTCTCTCTCAGTCTGCTGGTTGCTGCCTGCTTCTGATGGCAGATCGTGTCACCTCTTCTTCACCTTCAACATCAGGGACTGGATGCAGGGGGGACTCTCCTTTGTAGGGGTTGACATCAGCAAGGTGGATCCAGGCTCACCTCCCCTGTAACTTAACTGCAGTAGGCGAGCCTCCACAATGAGATGGGGCCCTTCAAATAGAGGCTTGTGCCAATGATGCACATTTTTAAAATAAGAATACAAAACCAGGTTATAAGGTGAGGGGTCTGAGTAAGCCTTGGGGATTGAACTGTTCACTGTATTTCTAATTCTTCTTTGACCCCTCCTGCCAATCTCAAAGCTGTTGAAACATAAAAGAGACACTTGCCATCAGAGCAGCCAGGTATTCATGCATTTCAGAGCCATGCACATCAGCAGCATTATGGGCATCTGTTCTCGCTCAAGTGGGAGGAGCAAGAGGTATAGGCATATGGCGTCCCATCACCAGATCATGAGGCGTCAGGTGATGGTCTGAGCTGTGCTGATTGCATAATGCAAATAGAGCTAAGGGTAGGTAATGCCATCCTTTCCTTGGGGTCATTTTTAGCTTAGCAATTCATTCTTTAAGAAGGCTGTTGAGGTGCTCCCAAACCATGTTTGCCTGTGGGTGATAATCAGAAGAGAATGTGTGCTTAATCCCCAGTAGGATTGTGATATGCTCAAAAACCTCGTTCACAAAATGCGGTCCATTCTTAGACTAAAGGACTTTGCACACTACCCATCTCGGGAAGACCGCATGTACCGGGAACTTTGTGGCATATGTGGCATCTGGATTTGTTCATGGACCAGCTTGGATCCAAGACATACGACTACTAGCATGAATCTGTAGCCGTAACAACTTTGAAGCCTATCTACATAATCAATATGCAAATGCTGAAAGGGCCCAGTAGGACGGGTTATTGCTCCTCTCCTCTCCTCTCACTGTTCGCAGTGTTCGCAGTGTGCAACCTGCTGTAAACCTCTGACAAACTATGCAATTTATAATAAACACTACAACGTGTTTGATCAAATTGGGCACAAACCATTCTTTCGATATCAAAGCTGCAAGACTGTCTCGTTTGGTGTGTGATGGGTAGTGAAGTTGATCTAATGCTACTTTAAGTAATGTAAGGGATATAACACATCATTTAAAGATGAGAACTTGGATGCTACGCGCCCAATAACAGTACGGCGGACACACAGGTAAGATCACAGCTGCTTCCCTGCGATTTTACACACTCTTTGCCGCCGCCGAAATGATTTTCTTTCTCTGAACCCGATCCCACTTTAGTGTGGAAGTATCGGGTTTCAGAGCAGGGGGTTCCTGTACACTGTGCGCTCTCTAAGCTAATGGAAAGTAATGCTTTCATATTCACTGTCAAGCCACTGCACACTCACAGCAGCTTCTTAGTGAATTAAATGGGTCCTGGCTCTAACCAAAGTATTGGGATTCAGAGCAAGGTGCCCCTTTATACTGCTCTCTCTAAGCGTGTGTAAAGTAATGCTTTTATATTCACTGCCAAGCCACTGCATATTCACGGCAGCTTCCTAGTGAATCTAATGGGTCCTGACTCTAGCCAACTGCGGTTTTCTAATATATGACCCGACAGTTTAAAGAGGCTGCTATTCAGACCCGCTATGTACGCTTCAGTGACAGCTCCTCCTTTAGATCAAGGATATTACATGAGTAAGGCTATCTGCCGACAGTTTAAAGAGGCTGCGATTCAGACCTGCTATGTACGCTTCAGTGACAGCTCCTCCTCTAGATCAAGGACATTACATGAGTAAGGTTATTTGCTGTTCAACCCGACCTCCTTTTTTTATCTATGGATAGATGGGCTGATACGGATCTTTCTATATAATTCTATATAATTCATGATGCACTGAGGCTTATGCTTTTGCACTAATTGACGGGCCTTGCATTTATTAAACTCTAGATTGATTTATTTATCCCCGGTTTTTCATTGCTCTTTTTTCTGCCCCCCCCCCCCCTTTTTTTTCTCTTTTTTTCTCTTTTTTGTCTTTTTTGTCTTTTTTTTTTCTTTTCTTCTCTTTTTTCTTGCTATGTCTGTAGCGCCATACATCGCGCAGGAGGCACTTACACAGAGTTCATTCATATTGGAACTCCATCTCATTAAGACATCTGTGCTCCGGAATAGAGGGGCTTCCTCTCCTCTTTTGTTCTCCCCTCTGTGGCCCCACTCAGGAAGAGTGGTTTTCTTCAATTTGGAAGGTATGGACTCTTGCCTAGCTGAATGCTGAACTGTTGGGGTGCTCTATTTTGTAGTTTAGCAGACATGCCATTGGGATCGTAGTGAGTACCCTGAATAATTTAGGCTCTCCTCTCCCTGTTATCAGCCTGGTCAGATTCATTTACTGTATACTCGCGGCATGGAATGAGGGAAGGTATGTTTTTATAAAGGTCTCCACATTTTGACTTTAAGCTTTTTGTATATGTTTTTGAACTGCTGTCAAGAACAAGATATCTATTGCTTGTATGGAGTTACTGTGGGGTTGCTAGGTCAGGTCAAGGATTTTTTAACTTTGATGTTTTTAACTTTATTATGGGTAATTTTATTCTTTCTTTCTCCTCTTCCTTTATTTCTTTGATGTAACTTAGTTATGAATCGGATTAAGATGGGACGCATCAACCATTCATACATACAGAGGAAGAATCAGGCTATGAAAGGACACATGAAACAGCATCAAGATGTCCATCTATTGTCTGTTTAAAACAGTTTTCTTTCTTAATAAACTATAACAATTTCTGTCCTGTCCTGAGGAAGACGTCTGTCAAGCCGTCTCTCTCTTTCGTGGTAAAGAGAAAGACGCCTTAGACAATTTGTGCTGGTCGTCGAAACTACCTATTTTCAGATACCAGTGCAGCACATAAGATTGATGATAGCTGCACTAGGTACTGGTGGTTGACTGTTTAGGTCGGAATGGTGCCAAGTAATGCATTGTTTTTTCACTTCATTGCATAATTTACTTGTCAGATTATTTTAAACATAATTTGGAATTGGGGACTGTATTAGAATCTCATAAGGGACACTATTGTGTGCTTATATCCCCGCTGTGTTTTGTCCCCTCCCGATTCCCCCCCTTTTTTGCATATTGTTATTTTGAACTTGCTGTCATTTCTATTGACACTGGAGAGTGCTTTGGTGCACCATATTTCTAAATTGCATCTGCACTATGCACTTTACGTCTACCCGGTATTACAGGAGACTCATTAGATAACTATGCACCTTAATTGTAGATATTTGACATTGATTGATTGTTTGTTTTTATGCTGTTTTTCTATGGATTCAGCATTATGTTTAATGCAATTTGATATGAGAACAATAAAGATTGATTGATTTTATATTATCCTTGATCTGGTCTATCCCCTCATTGAGCTCCTATACTGTGAGCAATTTGCCCCGTTGATTTGATTAGCAGAGTGGTTCACGTGACCCCTCCTTTTCCTTGTGTTGCTTGTCCTGCTGCCACATTACATCTTTGGGGGACAATGAACACTCCCTACGCTTCCACAAATCCTGTTCTTCGGGTGGAGCGCGTCAATGTAGTTCAGAAATCTGTGCTATGGGAAGGTATTAAAGTCTTACTTTATTACC
This sequence comes from Ambystoma mexicanum, assembly GCF_040938575.1. Lineage (NCBI taxonomy): Eukaryota > Metazoa > Chordata > Amphibia > Caudata > Ambystomatidae > Ambystoma > Ambystoma mexicanum. Next base: position 816,452,003 of record NC_090933.1, on the reverse strand, counting down.
ACACTGCACACTTGTGTGTATTTGTTAGGTGCGGTGACAAGCTAAGATTTTTCTGGAAACTATGCTGCTTTTTCGGGCTCTATGTTAGCAGTTTTGTTGCAGCAGGAAATTAAATCTGCACCTTTAATGTGGGCTGAGCACTTCACCATGGCGATGGCTGATGGTAGCTGTAGTGTGTCTATGAGCCTGTCCAATAATGGCGCATGCTGACTGTTGTGCCATCTGTGCATAGGAATGCCTGCCTTTTCCAACATGACAGTCCTGTGTGCACTGTTCGCATCACTTAGGCTAGTACACTTTACTTCCTCTTACACTGGAAAATGTAAAGGCAATCTCACACTGTCCACTGTTACCATTCAGTTTTACTTTTGCCACTGCGGTCCCCTTGTGTCTTTCACCCGTGCTCTGGTCGATCGACGAGGAACCGCCAATGAAGAGTACCCCCTCCCCTCCTAAGGCATTTTCTCGAACATATGATATATCATTCTACAGTTTAGCATATGTTACGCTCACATGGTATCCACGGAGGTGCCACACAATGCTGGATGGAGGTCTAAGCGCTATTCCGGACCCCTCTCTGCTTGGTTATGTGCCAGACGTTGGGTAGCGCCTTAGGTTTTTGTGTGTTGAACTCTCCATCCTGTGTCTCTGTGCAGGGGCGCGTGGTTGGTGGGGGCATTCTGTGGACCTAGTTGCTTCACTGGTCCATGTGGCCGTATGTCGGGTCCAGACTGGCTGTGACTCTGACTCTGCTTGCTGTCTTCCAGGTGAGTTATAATGTCTTTTCCGTCTGTATTCTGTCTCTTTCTTTCCCTCTGTTTTCTCTGTATTCTTGGCGTCTTGCTCCAATACGCTGCTTGCTCCACCAAGCGTTTTCCCTAACAATGTCTCTTTTTGTTTTCACAGGGATGGTTGCGATCTCAGAGTTGCCGCGCCAATGGCGAAGACCACGATGAGTTATTGATGCACGTAGCTCTGCGCTGTTTATTGGTGTTAATTGCTAACCTGTGTTCTCTTCTCTTCTTTGTACAGGTTGCAGTGGTGTTCAAGAGTGATGAGCGATCGAAGCGTTGCTTGCCCAGGTAAGTGCTTTGTTAATGCTGACCTTGTTCCTTCTCCCTCGCAGTTTGCAGTGAAACCTGGAGATGGTTGAGGTAAGAGAAGCACAGGGTGCTGCCAGGACTCCTTGCTTGCCCGGGTAAGAATGGTTATTAATGCTGTCTTGTTTCTTTACCTTTGCAGGTTGCGGTGAACTCCGGAGATGGGCGAGTTAAGTGAAGCACAGGATGGATTCAATGCCGGTTACTTCACAGGTAAGTGTTCTTGCTTGCTAATGCTGTTCTTGTTCTTCTAGGTTATTAATGAAATCCGGATCTAGGGCTTCAGGATCGGGCAGCCGTAGAAGCAGATGAGCAGGAGCTGGACACAGTGAGTGAGCGTTACGCTGCAGGAGTGCGTGTTCTGCTGTTTGGGTGTGGTTTAAACAGCCCAGGTAAAGTAGTTCCAGGACAAGTAGTTCCAGGCCCAACCACACCCAAAACACTAGACCGCATGGCTTGGTTCTAAAGAACTGAGCTGTGTAATAGGCCTCCATGTTGGATTAAGGTCAAAAACTGGTATTGCTTTATTCTTGATAATAAGCATGGCGCCAAAGGCGCCAGGACTGACTCCATGTATGTTTCTGATGGAGTTTTAAGGCCCTTGGGGCCAGTGTGAAGGGCTTTTATACCTTAGGGGGTCAGGGGCATGGATTGTGACAGTGTACTTGATGCAGTCATGCACGCTGTTTCCTTTCCCTGCTGGTTCTGCTATGAATGTTACCAGATTCACTACTCTGCATCTGACAATTTTGATTGCTGGGTTTGAGATAATCACCTTATACCCTAATGCTCTCTGTGTGGTCCATTTGCTTTTGGGTTTCTCAAGAATGGCAAACAGGGCATGTTCCGCGTATAATGTGAGTGAACAGCCCATCGTGATACTGGCAGACTTCTCAATTGCAAAGGCTGCTGTGGCCAATGATTGCTCACAAGGATAATGGACTCTCATGACTGGATATAAGATCCTGATGTAATATGTTAGTGGTTTGTCTCCCAAGGAACTCTTCTGTGTGAGCAATTCTGTGATTACCATTTCATTTAAATGTGAGAATAGAACGAATTCTGCACTGTAAACAGGGATCCTTAGAACGAGTGCTGTCCATAATGCTCCTTTTAATTTGTTGAAAACTTCTGTCATTTCACCTAGCCAAGCTATGTCACTGTCATCTTTCTGAGCTTATTTGAGTCCTTTAAAGAGGGGTCTGATGTATGTACTCTAGTCAAAGACCAATGCTCTGCCGTTGTTGCATATCCCAGAAATTGTTGCATTTCTTGGTTTGGTTGTTTTCATAATCCTTACTGCTCTCTCAAGGGTCACTTTTCTGCCTTCTTGGGATTTTAGCTGCTCTTTGTATGAGACCTCTTCCGGGCAATATGGTAATTTCTCCTGTCTACTTTGTACCCCTTTTTTCTGTCAGACAGAGTAGTATCCCAGTTGGGCATTGCTAGTGTTCTGAGGCTGTGATACAAACAGCAACACGTTACAGGGACTCAAGGTCCACCCAATAGTGTTCTGGTTTTGGAGCGCCAGTAAAAAGGCTCCCCTCCTTTGGGGCACACAGAGTGAGTGGAGAGTGCATGAGAGGGCGGAGTACATTCAGCTGGAACCAAAACAGGAGCCGAGGAGCATGTTACCCTAATACCCCCTTCCCATCCACCACCTCTACCTGACCCTCTTTCCGTTTTTCTTGAAATCCCTCTACCCATCCAATCAACAAACCCTAACCCTCTTTCCACGGCATGTTGCGGCGGCCTGTGGTTATACTCTCCCAGGTACCAAGACCCTACGGTGAGGCAGGTGTTTGTTCTGCCCCTTGCGCCAGTCAAGATGGAAAAGGAACCTTGACAGGAAGAGCCACGTTTTTAGTAGTTTGCGGAATGACAAGTAGTCTTTGGTTGGTCGGATGTGGGGTGGAAGCGAGTTCCATAGAGTGGGGCCCAAGGCTCAGAACGAGGATCCTCCTATCCTGACTGAGTTGGTGGTTGGTATCACTAAAAGGAGGGTGGAGCTTGATCGGAGAGTGCATGGTGGGTGGTAGGGTTTTAGCTTGTCTTGCAGGTATAGAGGGCCGGTCTTGTGCACTGCTCGGTAGCTGATGCATAGGGTTTTGAAAGTGGCCCTTCATCCAACTGGGAGCCAGCGGATAGTTCTGAGAGCTGGAGAGGTGTGGTCTCTTGGGTCGAATGCTAGCAGCATTTTGGTGGCAGCGTTTTGTGCTCTTTGTAATTTAATGAGGTGGTATGCCCGGACTCCGAGATAAAGGGAGTTAGCGTAGTCCAGTCCCGACATTACAATAAATGAAAGGGAAAAATGCATCTAAGAATTTTGAGGTGGTAATGACACGACTTGGATACGTTGTTGATTTGGCGAGAAAGGGTTGGGGCAGAGTCCAGAGTGCATCCAAGGTTTTTTTACTGTGGCTGAGGTGGTGGGTGGATTGGCCATGGATGTGGGCCAAGGTAAAGGGTGGGGGAGAAGCTCAGTGTTGCCACACACCATGATCACGTACTGGATCACTATACTGTCAAGGTGTACTATCTCACTCCTGGAAAAATGTCTCCTGGCCAACGTTGGCCTACTCCTTTGAGTAGGCCAATGTTGTATGGACTGCTGTTCCACAATGTACTTGGTACCTGTGCCAAATCTTCTTGAAAAAATGATGTGGTCTTTTTTATCAATGCCATTCTCTGCGGTACTTCCCTGCTACAATTTTCATCCAACAAGTGATGCATATGAAAAACACTACCTCATCATCTGAGTCATTGTCACTGAACAGTTCCTCATCTGTCAAATCAGTCAGTCTATGTCCTTTGTCATGTTTGTTTATATGCTTCTATAGCGCCGTAAGCCCGCAGGCCTCAGGGCGCTGTATGTCAAGGGCTATTACGGCTTGCCATGCATTCCCTTCATCATCGGTCTCATGAATAATCACCCTTTTTTCTCTCACTATGAATTGTTCTATTCACCCATACCTCCTCATCATCCAAAGATACTTCTGGTCTGGATAAACATTCTGCAGGTATTTCCAATTTGTTACCCCTTATCCCAAGTAGCCAGGCTAGAAAAAGGTGTACTCCATAATGAAATACTTCTGGGTTTAATGGTATGCCCCGCTGTGCTTTCTGGCCACAAAATGCTGATATGAATTCTTGTGCATTCATGTAATGAATCATTGGAGTGGAGCACACTATTCCATGGTTAGTGAAAGAGATGATCATGTTGAGCTTGCTCATCATGTCCCTTCCCATTATATTGACTGGTGTCTTGTGGGAGTATAATAGTGGCATAGAAAAGTCATGCTCTCCTATATTGATGGGTAAGCCATCAGTAAATTAATTAATATTTATTGTGTTATAGTTCAAATTATAAACTTTACACAAACCTTAAAAATAGCTTATAAAGTTAATACATAATCCAAATACATATCTAAGTACACATGCAGAAAATTCGTAACCTAAAGAACGAAAAAGAAGACTAATATATAACATCTATACACATAAATTACATACATTCAGCTGAGAATTGTCTATACATCAATTGAGATAATCACCTAAAGAGTTATGCCCAATCTAACTTCAACTCTCAGCCAGATGGTATATAGTGCTGTCAACAGGCGCATACTGTTGGAATTCATACAATGGTGCCAAAACAAATCATCCTTAATATACATAGTTTCATGAACATAGCTGCCAAGGAGGGGAGTAAATGTACTGGCCATCACTGGGCATTCAGTCAAAAGATGCTTTGCCGTCTCCAGCTGATCTTGAGTTTTACATAGGAGGCATATTCGCAGCTCGACAGCAATCTTGTCTTTTCTCCCCGTGATCATTATTGTGGGTAGTTGCTCCAATCTGAGCAATACGATAAACCGCCTGAGTCTGGCTGATGGGCAGATGTTCAAATATCTCTGGGGTTTCTTAAACTCATACAATCTGTGATGCACAAATTGATAACTTCTCAGGCTCCTAAGGTGTTCAAAATTCTCTAACCAGTCCCAGAGATCTATACGTTTGCTCAGGGCTCTATTTACTTCCTCTGAGTAGCAACCATCCCTAGGTTGCCAACCTATTTCACAAAACAGATTAGTCATCTGATCAATGGTTGAGCATACCGAGTGCTCCTTATCCATTTCTTGATGGACCGCTGTTAATAATCCATTACTTGCGTCACAGGTCATTTTTAGATATAACGAGGCCTGCTTCTTTAATACTAATGCCTTTTAACGAAGTCAGGCCCAGTTCTAATCTAACAATGACCATAGGAACACAGGGAGGTAAGCCAAGAATGCAACGCCAAAATGTACCTTCTATCACCTTATTACCCTCTGCATTAAAGGAGAAAAAGAAAGAAACTCACTTTTTTTGTTGTTTGGAGAAAATAATAGTTTGTTTATCTATGCAGTTGTAAAAATCAACATGGAGTGAACAGTTCTCCAAACAACATAACATCACACGGTTTAATGAAACCAACCGTACAGGCTTATAGGATATATTTACAAACACATGGGGTCACATAGTTTGACACAACAGTCGTGTAAGTAACGCAAACTCAATCAAAATACATAGTTTGTTATGGTGATTCATATACTTCAGTATAAAACAACACAATTAGACAAAGTAAGCAACAACAGAAATAAAAGGGGTTCGTGAATTGACAATTGGTAGTGGACAGTGACAATGCACTGTTGTTCGGGGTGCGTCTACACCAAGGTGTTTCGGCCGTTTAGGTGGACCAATTATGTCCCAGTATATGTACGGCCTTCATCAGGATGAAGTGCTGCACGGGGTGGAATAGGTGCTGCAGGGGAAAGGGAAAAACTCGTCAGGGGAGTGTGTTCGAGCGTGTATCATTTAAACAAAGGAATAAATCCAATACTGTGAGACCACAGCTTACCTGTGGATAATTATTTCCACTGGCACAAATTTCTAGTATTACGCCAGGCGTGGGAAGGATCTTAGTGTAATCCTATTAAAAAGCAAAGAAGGGCACTCAATAGTGATCTGGTGTCTTACAGATACTTAAATAACAAATGAGTTATAGGTCAACCAATCTTACCTCACTTGTGAGGATCTGATTTTAAATATGCGGTCCTCGCGCGGAAACCTGAACACATAAATGTTGCTAGTAGCCTTTTCTATTTATACGGCGGCCATTTTGGATCGAGTGCGTCCGAAAATGACAGATAACTCAACCATTAGGGCTCGGACTGGAAAAATACACTATTATCAGTCTTGGCCATGGTATGGCCAATCTAAAAACGTAATTTAGAATGTAAATTTGAAAAATGATATCTACGTCGGCCATGTTGGATCGAGTGCGTCCGAAAAAGACAGATAACTCCACCATTAGGGTTCGGACTAGAAAAATACACTAATATCAGTCTTGGCCATGGTGTCTACGATGGTTCATTCTACAAAAAGTAACACCTGCAAAGCGGGGGGGAGACTTAAATAAAACACTGACGCAATTAGAACAGCGTTGGGTCCACAAACTAAACACTGTGCACGCAGGTTTGAATATTGCGGTAAAATGGAAATCTTTTCTGTAGATCCCAAACATTGGCAGCGTCATCATGTACATGCACCTGTAAAATGCTTATGACCTGCGGTCAAGAAATGTAATATGAAATCTCTACCAAAGGGCTATGAATGAATTAAGATGCCTATCAGTGTCTATGAGTTGTAAAGATTTCCAACAATGTCGAATGGCATGCATAACACTGAATTGACTGGGCCACTTGAACCTGTGTACAAATTGTCCCTTGTCGAACATGTGTACAAAATGTGCTATGTTACTATGTGGATTTGTTTTCCATTACTAAAAGCATGTCAACATCACGTCATGTCACTACCCTGCCAGTCATTTCAAGCACAAGGAGCGCTTTCAGTGTTCTAATTTATTTTAATTTCCCTTTAGTTTCACTAATACGCCCTGTTCTTCAACAAGGCTTCTGAGGTTACCATGAAAACCATTTTTCAAGTTTACACTTCTAAATCACTTTTTTAGACAGGCCACACCATGGCTGAGACTGATAAATATTAGTGTATTTTTCTAGTCCGAACCCTAATGGTGGAGTTATCTGTCTTTTTCGGACGCACTCGATCCAACATGGCCGACGTAGATATCATTTTTCAAATTTACATTCTAAATTACGTTTTTAGATTGGCCATACCATGGCCAAGACTGATAATAGTGTATTTTTCCAGTCCGAGCCCTAATGGTTGAGTTATCTGTCATTTTCGGACGCACTCGATCCAAAATGGCCGCCGTATAAATAGAAAAGGCTACTAGCAACATTTATGTGTTCAGGTTTCCGCGCGAGGACCGCATATTTAAAATCAGATCCTCACAAGTGAGGTAAGATTGGTTGACCTATAACTCATTTGTTATTTAAGTATCTGTAAGACACCAGATCACTATTGAGTGCCCTTCTTTGCTTTTTAATAGGATTACACTAAGATCCTTCCCATGCCTGGCGTAATACTAGAAATTCGTGCCAGTGGAAATAATTATCCACAGGTAAGCTGTGGTCTCACAGTATTGGATTTATTCCTTTGTTTAAATGATACACGCTCGAACACACTCCCCTGACGAGTTTTTCCCTTTCCCCTGCAGCACCTATTCTACCCCGTGCAGCACTTTGTCCTGATGAAGGCCGTACATATGCTGGGACATAATTGGTCCACCTAAACGGCCGAAACACCTTGGTGTAGACGCACCCCGAACAACAGTGCATTGTCACTGTCCACTACCAATTGTCAATTCACGAACCCCTTTTATTTCTGTTGTTGCTTACTTTGTCTAATTGTGTTGTTTTATACTGAAGTATATGAATCACCATAACAAACTATGTATTTTGATTGAGTTTGCGTTACTTACACGACTGTTGTGTCAAACTATGTGACCCCATGTGTTTGTAAATATATCCTATAAGCCTGTACGGTTGGTTTCATTAAACCGTGTGATGTTATGTTGTTTGGAGAACTGTTCACTCCATGTTGATTTTTACAACTGCATAGATAAACAAACTATTATTTTCTCCAAACAACAAAAAAAGTGAGTTTCTTTCTTTTTCTCCTTTAATGCAGAGGGTAATAAGGGGTGAAACAGCGTGTTTTCATTAGAGCACTCTTCTTTGTACCTATTCAATTGTAATTTTTGTCTTAAAGTAACCCTCCTGGGTAGAATAGGTCCATAACCAGGAGCCCATTTTTTGAACCTTCTATCACCTGTAACCACTTTAAATCAGACTCAAGGAGGGCTTCCAATCCATAGATTATGGCCGGGGCAAAAGCTTGTACATAAAGTTGGTGTGTACCCCACAGAGTAAAGCCACCCTGTTTAACAGTAAACCTATAGAACAGGGCAGTCAATTGTGCCGCTCTGATGCTGCGTGATTGTTTACAGGCCACATAATCGCCAAAGACTTCAAAGTCTATGCCCAGGTAACGGTACTGGAGAACGTAGGAGATGTTCACCAAGCCTACTTTAAGTTGCACACGGGATATCTTCTTTTTAGTGTATCTCATGACCTTAGTTTTTCCTAGGTTAATACTAAGGCCATTCTCCTCTGCATACTCCCACAGTGCAGCCACTGATTTACACATCCCACTGATGGTATAATCAACTATCACCAGATCGTCTGCGTACGCTAATACTGGACAAGTGGCTTTACCTATTTTGGGGGGCAGTTGCTAGCAACGGTTATTGCTTCGAGAATGTCATAAACATATAGGTTGTAAATTAGATGTGCTGTGACGCAGCCTTGTTTTACTCCCCTATTTTGGGCGACATTATCAGTTGTATGACCTTCCTGATCTAACTTCAGTTGGACAGAGTTATTTTGATCCAAGAGTCTTAGGTAATATATTAAACCTTCCGGACATCCCATTAGTTGCAATTTTCTCCACAGACGGCTTCTAGGTATGGAATCAAAGGCTGCTGTGAAGTCTATATAAAGGGCATAAAGTGGGGCCGCCCCTCCTTTTAATGCTCTAGTTCGTAAGATGTCCATTACCATAATACTATGGGAGGTAGAATATCCCTGTCTGAACCCACTTTGGAATTTAGACAGTACCCCGGAACCAATCAGTAAATGGAACCATACTTGTGGCCCCAGAGAAATCTTGCACATTCATGGCAATGCCTGACATTGGGTACTTCCCTTCCCTAACACAGAACCTGGTCGCCCCCATATCTACAAGGAAGAAAAATGTCTTGTCACCTATGGTCACTCCAACCCGTGGTTCCTGTTGTGGGTATGGTGTAACTAAGAGGATTGAACATATCAAGTCACTCTGTGGCCTGTCCCATTGTGAGTATTAATTCATCCCTGTCCCTTTGAAAGGGTTTCCACCCACCACAGTTACACTCCCTATTCTGAGTGTAGGTGTCTGTGCTCCTGTATTTGTGCTCCATGTTGCTACAGTGTTCTGTTGTACCGGTGCCTGTGTTGCATCTGAGTTTGCTGAGTCTGCATAGGGGCTTGCTGTGCTGGTGGCTGTTGTGCTTGCACTGGTGCTTGTTGTATTTGTGGGGCATATGTTTGATACTGTGTGTGATCTTTGGCATAATATTCAGGTGGCTCTGCACTATATGGTGGAGGGTATGCCATCCCCCTCTTGAATCTTGCCAATTCATTTGCATCCCTCCCCTGCTTCTACATACTTGGCAGATGTGTCCCATTTTCTCACAAATACAGCACTGCTGCGGCTGTCCTCTAGGTCTAGGCTGTCCTCCATTAAACATTCCTCCTTGCAGAGTCTGAAACCCAACCCCTGTTCCTCAAGGTGCAAACCCTCTTCCTTGGGCCAGTAATTATATTCTCCTCTTCCTGCAAAATTCCCTCCAGCCATTGTATGTGCCTGCTGTGTATTTGGTGTAACCACTCCTTCCCCACTCGTCAACATGGCTCCTTCCACTGAAAACTTTGATAGCTTTTTCTGAACTAACCTCACTTCCTCAGCTTTCTTTACTCGTGTTTCTTCCTGCCATTCTCTTGCATTAATCGACAATTGTGAACAATAGTTAATCAAATTTTTGCCCAAGGTTTTGCTTCCATTCCCACCAATCGTTTCAGTTGTCTCTGCACTGGCTCGGGTAACCCGTCACACAATATATTATAGAAAATAGCTATTGTTTTGTCGCACGGTTACCTCGTCTGAAGACACAGGGCCATTTTAAGCATTTTTGGGCCCTGGGCATGGACATTTTTGCGGCCCCACTCCACCAAACCAAAGGAATTAAGTGACCAAGAATATCTGGTGGCACCGCCCCCTCCCACCGTGAGCATAACCCATAGGTTGATATGCCGCCTTGCAGCATTCAAAATAAGCATGTTTACTCCCTTTAAGTCCCCTTACCCTCTTCATTCTTGCTCTAATCAGAATGATAAACAAGTAGCATTTGAAGGCCAACATTAGCAATCTACGAAGAGGTTACTTCTCTTCTAGTATAGAAACAAGATACTTTTTATCAATAGAATCCGGGAAGGTATACAACCTGGAGTATTAATGCAGGACTGTATGTAAAAGGTACATGTAACCCAGAATAGGCAGAGAACTCACATTAGCTGCCTCAGAGAATGCAAAAGTGTTCAAGCAGGGATAGAGTAGACCAATTATAAGGAAGGAGAAATTTACACATAGCATATCATGGATAGTGAATGCAGATTAGAAGCTACCAGGAAGGTGTCTCTATCCAGACAGACTGAGATTAGAAGTGGGACATGGTTTTCAAATAGCGTTGCCATTAGAGATCAAGGGGACAAGTGCTTGTGGTGTGCTGTATATCAATGCTCACTATTATAGTGGAACCAACCCTATAGCCAGTGAAACCATTAGTGAGGCTTTTATGTAGATCATACGCTGAGGAGGAAATCACTCTGAAGGGCTGACAATTTTGAAAGGTTTAGGGACTGGCAATTCTGAGAGGTTAGGCAATACAAGATTAAATGAGATGCCCAGGATCACACATTGCTTAAGGGGTTACGCTGGGATTTCTGCAAACTCTGAAATCTCCGCATTTGAACACTTTCTTTTCCAGTTCTTACCATGTACTAAAACAATCTCATTTTATAAAACAGACTTGCAAAGTACACAAATCACATTTTCAAACCTGACAATTTTCTAAAACAAAATATTACAGAAGGGTGTTACGCAAAATGGGAATGATTCTAGCTTCATTCACTACATCATCAACGGAAGTATATAAGTACCAGCACACCAATCAATGTGATTAAATAGATTTACAAGCCGATTCATGGAATAATTAGCGCGGCGCAAGTGGCCAAAAACGTGCGAATCGCAGTGGAATAGCGAAAATCGCAGAGGAATAGCGAAAATCGCACGAAAAGCAGCGCACATCGATTCATGGAAGGCCGTGCGCGAGAAAACCATCGGACGTGCGATAAGAAAGTGCGCGGCGCACGTTGGCGCACAGGCCATCTAACGGCGTGCGCCAGGCCACAGCGAAAATCGCACAGTCCACAGCGAAAATCGCACATAGCGCGGCGCACGCAACAAAAGTAGGCGGAACACGGGGCGTAACACTCGGAATGGGGAACAACTTGCCAAAATGTGGGCGTCACGGGGGAAGCACAGGGTAAAAGTGCGCGGAACGCCCACACGCTCGCCTACAACACGTATTCATGGAATAGAATAGGGCAAAAAAGCGCACGCTCAAACCAGCGCACAGGCACAAACACGACCGCCACAAGAAAGCAGGCGGTAGCGTCTCTGCGCCTGGAAGAAATGTGCGCTAAAAGGTGCGCCAACAAATAGCACCTATATACAGCCATGATGAATGTCCAATACTGTGGCCCTCCAGGATAAATGACGTACAAAGGGGTACCCACAAACACAGACACGCGCTGAGAGAAAAAATAAACGTGTGCGTGTATACCGGGGTGCGCGGGAAGTTGCACACGCGATATGGCCGGGTACGTGGATTTCAGGGGTGCGCGGGAAGTTCCACACGCGATATGGCCGGGTACGTGGATTTCAGGGGTGCGCGGGAAGTACCACACGCGATTAGTCAGGGTATGTGGATTTCAGGGGTGTGCGGGAAGTCCCACACGCGATTAGGCAGGGTACGTGGATTGCAGGGTTGCGCGGGAAGTTCCACACGCGATATGGCCGGGTACGTGGATTTCAGGGGTGCGCGGGAAGTACCACACGCGATTAGTCAGGGTACGTGGATTTCAGGGGTGCGCGGGAAGTCCCACACGCGATTAGGCAGGGTACGTGGATTGCAGGGTTGCGCGGGAAGTTCCACACGCGATATGGCCGTGTACGTGGATTTCTGGGGTGCGCGGGAAGTTCCACACGTGACATGGCCGTGTACGTGGATTTCAGGGGTGCGCGGGAAGTTCCACACGCGATTAGGCAGTGTACGTGGATTTCAGGGGTGCGCGGGAAGTTCCACACGCGATTAGGCAGGGTACGTGGATTTCAGGGGTGCGCGGGAAGTTCCACACGCGATTAGGCAGGGTACGTGGATTTCAGGGGTGCACGGGAAGTTCCACACGCGATTAGGCAGGGTACGTGGATTTCAGGGGTGCGCGGGAAGTTCCACACGCGATTAGGCAGGGTACGTGGATTTCAGGGGTGCGCGGGAAGTTCCACACGCGATATGGCCGTGTACGTGGATTTCAGGGTTGCGCGGGAAGTTCCACACGCGATATGGCCGGGTACGTGGATTTCAGGGGTGCGCGGGAAGTTCCACACGCGATATGGCCGTGTACGTGGATTTCAGGGTTGCGCGGGAAGTTCCACACGCGGTATGGCCGGGTACGTGGATTTCAGGGTTGCGCGGGAAGTTCCACACGCGATATGGCCGGGTACATGGATATCAGGGGTGCGCGGGAAGTTCCACACGCGATTAGTCAGGGTACGTGGATTGCAGGGGTGCGCGGGAAGTTCCACACGTGATATGGCCGGGTACGTGGATTTCAGGGGTGCGCGGGAAGTTCCACACGCGATATGGCCGGGTACGTGGATATCAGGGGTGCGCGGGAAGTTCCACACGCGATTAGTCAGGGTACGTGGATTGCAGGGGTGCGCGGGAAGTTCCACACGCGATTTGGCTGTGTGCTCCCAGGCATTACCTGTACACCCTCCACGGCCCCTGCAGGCAGCACACACCACAGGGGACTACCCTGCACACCTGCTCATGTCTCCCACCACCCCCACCCCCCAGCAGTGCAGGGGCACCCTCCACCAGGCCCCCACCCATGTCTCCTACCACACCTACCCTCCCGCCACCAGGGGTACCCTCCACCAGGCCCCCACCCATGTCTCCCACCACCCCCACCCCCCAGCAGTGCAGGGGCACCCTCCACCAGGCCCCCACCCATGTCTCCCACCACCCCCACCCTCCCGCCACCAGGGGTACCCTCCAACAGGCCCCCACCCATGTCTCCCACCACCCCCACCCCCCAGCAGTGCAGGGGCAGCCTCCTCCAGGCCCCCACCCATGTCTCCCACCACCCCCAACCCCCAGCACTGTGGGGAACCTGCCAGCAGGCCCCCACCCATGTCCAACCCATGTCTCCCACCACCCCCACCCCCCCGCCACCAGGGGCAGCCTCCACCAGGCCCCCACTCATGTCCCCAATCACCCCCACCCCCCAGCAGTGCAGGGGCAGCCTCCACCAGGCCCCCACTCATGTCTCCCACCACCCCCACCCCCCTCCCGCCACCAGGGGCACCCTCCACCAGGCCCCCACTCATGTCCCCAATCACCCCCACCCCCCCAGCAGTGCAGGGGCAGCCTCCACCAGGCCCCCACTCATGTCTCCCACCACCCCCACCCCCCAGCAGTGCAGGGGCAGCCTCCACCAGGCCCCCACTCATGTCCCCTATCACCCCCACCCCCCAGCAGTGCAGGGGCAGCCTCCACCAGGCCCCCACTCATGTCTCCCACCACCCCCACCCCCCCGCCACCAGGGGCAGCCTCCACCAGGCCCCCACCCATGTCTCCCACCACCCCCACCCCCCAGCAGTGCAGGGGCACCCACTACCAGGCCCCCACCCATGTCTCCCACCACCCCCACCCTCCCGCCACCAGGGGCAGCCTCCACCAGGCCCCCACCCATGTCTCCCACCACCCCCAACCCCCAGCACTGTGGGGAACCTGCCCGCAGGCCCCCACACATGTCCCCCTGGCCCCAGGTCCTGACGATACACAATCATGGCAGTAATGGCCAGCATACCCAGCACAAACACCCAGGCAAGGATTGCATCCACCCACATAGTGAATGCAATCACATGACACAACCCCAATGGCAAGTATGCAAAAGAACACATGTCCGTCACACACACATACACAAAGGGTGCAAGTGAATGTCAAAACCCATATCATGACATGTAAGAAACCAATGAGAAAATAACACAAGTGTAAGAAAATATAAAAAAAGTATTAAATAACAAAAATAAGTTAACTTTTCAAACATACAACTATGTGGCTAAGTAAAGAAATGGTCCATGTCCGAGAACAAAAGTGATAAACAAGAAAACAAAGGAATGAAAAAAAAAAATAATTGTCCAAAGCAATATCATGTAGTAGGAAATTAAAGAAAAACCATTACGTCATGGTGAAAACAATAAGAAATTAAAAAAATGTATCTCCCAAAAAAACAAACTATATACAGGAATGTACCAGGGTCCATGAGCCCAACACCATAAATGAAACCTACTACTAACTAATGAAAAATATATGTACAAAAAAGTGGCCATTGTCCGAGCGGTCCAAAATAATAAAAAAAAATAAAGGAAACCTAGCACTAACTAACTAAATAACTATATACAAAGGCAGCGGGCAAGTCCTGCGGCTCACTTGGTGATGTTGCTGGCCAGGGCATCATCGAACTCCATGTCGATGTCCTGGAGGCGGGACTCTGTCCTGGCCCCGAGGTCTCGCAGGGACAACCCCATGTCCACCTCAAACTCCCTGCGAGCTTCCTCGAGGCACTCAGCCCGCCTCAATGCCCGACACATGGAGAACTCCGCCCTGACCATGGCGAGCCGCTCCTCTTCCGCCCGCTGCCGCTCCGCACCTATCCGCTGGCCAAACTCCTCCCACACGGAAGACACCACCATCCCAGGGTTGCCCTGCCCTCCGGCCGATGCCTGCCCCTCTGCTCTTGATGGCCCCGAGCCATGATGCCTCCCACGTCGAGCCCGCTGCTGCCTCCGACGCCACTGCCTCTGCCAGCACGACGGCATCCAGGCTGATGGAACGACGCCGTCGTGCACGTGCCCTGCCCGATGATGCCGTCACATCTTCCATCTGCTGGGGTCCACTTGCTGTGTTGTCCACCCCTGCTGGACCTCCGACTCCCAACTGTGGCAGGGATGGGATCCCCACCGAGCTGGCTGCATTGGTCGGGGCAGGTCCACAGGGGGCCCTGGTGGCATCTGGGCCGGAAGACGGCAAGGAGAACGACCGGTGGATAGCCTGCACAGAGGAGGAGAGGGCCGTCAGATTGGCCAACACATGCAGGAAACCCCCGAACATGGCCGATCCCAATTGGGCCACGTCGGCACGGTGCACTTCGTGATGACGTGCGTGCTCCTCCCGGGAAGCATGCACGGCATCACGAATCACAGCCGTGCGCATCGCGACCCCAATCAGGACCTTCTCCACGCGGCCAGGGGTTCCCACGTCCGCAGGTGGAGGGGAGTCAGGTGACATGGACATCCCCTCTACCTGCGGACGGGCCTGGGACGGGGCATCCCTGCTGGTGCATGGTGGTGCACTCACAGGGTCAGGGACAGCGACATGCACAGGCCCCTCCACGGTGACCTGTGCTGCCTCCTGGCCCTGGCCCTGGACTGCAACACTTGCACCAGCAGGGATGCTCCCACCAGGCCCCATGTGTGCACCAGTGTCGGCCTCCTCCTCCTCTGTGCAAACCACCAACCTGGATGGCTCCTCACCGTCTCCCGCCGTAGCAGGCCCCTGTGGGGGCTCACCCACCCCTTCCGCTGCAGCCATGGGGGCATCCCCGCCGCGTTGCTCCACAGCGCCGTCTCCGCCCTCTTCTTCACTAGCCGCTGCGTAGAGGGAGACAAAGGACACAAGCATCAGGCTACTGTAAAATGGTCCCCTAGACAGGAAGCAATAGCAGATGAGCACCACTGTCAAAGTACACTTCCATCATGTCCCTCCACAACACATGGGTCAGTCCAGGCAAAACACACACAGTAACAGGCATGGTGCATGCCATGGACATTTCCATGCATGTCCAATGGACTATTGAAACATTCAATGATATGTAACTCACATGCATCATGGCTCATGCATATCACATGCACACACTTCACCTCAGTCACATCCATCTGGCCCCAAACACACCAAACACAGGGGAAACAAGGGTAAGTTGGGTGCGTCACTGAATCTGTGCATTGTCACACACATGTGTCATACATCCATGGCATGCACAAGTCACAGACACACAGGTCAGGCACACAGACATGGCTACCATATATGTACCTGGCATCAGCACCCATCCTTCACCCCCATCCATGTCCAGGTACAGAGACTGGCATGCTCTCATGTCCAAAATCTGCATAGGGCTCCCCATGCCGCATTTCAACAGATGCAACAACCATGTGGGTCACACATCACTGGTCGCACATGCATTACCATGATGTCCCTGCACACATACATGCATACATGGCCCATGGCACACATACAGGCAAGTATCATAGAACCAGCACATCGCAACATGCCCTGTCTCACACAGTAATGCTTGGACACTTACCGCACAACTCCAGACGGGCCTCCCTCTCAAGGACCTGGGCGTGGAGCGCTGGGCGTACGCGTTCCAGGACCCTCTTCTGGATGGAACTCATGCGGCCCCGGCCCCCCTCCACGAGGCGCCGGGCCTTCACAAGGGTCCTCGACCTCAAGTCCTCCCAGCGCTTCTTGATCTTCTGGACGTTGCGGGTTGCCACCCCCTCCGCGTTGATGGCAACCACACAGTCGGCCCAGATCCTCTCCCGTCCTTCCTTGCTGGCGCGGGACGATCCAAAGAGGGCATCATACTGCCCCAGGACATGCTCCACCAGGACACCAACTTCGGTGGCAGTGAAGCTGGTGCCCCTCTGCCCCTCTGGCCTGGGGTTGCCACTGGTGCCAGATGTGGAAGTGCCCGACATGGCAACCCCAGAGGCAGGTGTGGGTGGGCAACTGGGTCCTGGGGCTGGGCTGTGGAGCGATGTAATCCCAGTCGGGAGTCTTCAGTTCCAGCAGGGGTGGACACAGCAACTGGACCCCTGCAGATGGCTGATGTGCAGGCACCAAATGGCAGGGCACGGTGGCAGCAGGCAGGCAGGCAGGCAGGCAGCAGCAGATGGCACGTGGGAGGCTGCTCGGGGCACTGGGGGGCAGTAACTCGGCCTTCTGGGCAGGAGCGTGGTCTTCCGTGTGTTTTCAGGTGGCCAGCTTGATACGGAGTGATTTGGCACGTGAAATTCCTGCACGTCAGCGTGAAATCCGAGGAAAGGCCCTTAGCGCGTAAGCGCGTCAGCACGCATACGCGATTCTATTGGACCAGAGTCCCTCAGCGCGTAAGCGCGTCTGACGTGACCCGCACGGGTGTTCCCCACTCAGCACGTGATGACGGAGCACACGTGGAAATACTGCACGTCAGAGTGTCATCGCGTGTAATTGGACAAAAGTGCGCGTACACGCGATTGGCCTATGTACATGTATTTCAGGGGTGCGTCATCGCGTGTAATTGGACAAAAGTGCGCGTACACGCGATTGGCCTATGTACGTGTATTTCAGGGGTGCGTCATCGTGTGTAATTGGACAAAAGTGCGCGTACACGCGATTGGCCTATGTACGTGTATTTCAGGGGTGCGCGGGCACTTGCACACGCAAGTACGTCAGCGCACTTGATCCCGTGCTGCGTGGGAATTTCCACACGCTATTGGACTGGGAACTAGATTCCAGGGGTGCGCGGGTCACACGCTCGCCTAGAACACGCGCAAAGCATTAATTTGCGCACTTTTCAAATAACAAGCCAGATGCCAGGATGAACATACCGTTCCTAGCAGCAGTGGCAGTGGGCTACCAAAGGAGGAGGAGGAGGAGAGTCAGGGCCAGAATATTCACACCCAGAACCAGCCTTTTCGGGATGCCTGATGACCAGGTGTATGGAAGGTACAGGTTTCCACCACACATAATACTGGACCTGGTGAGTGAGTGGGAGGATGACCTCACATCACCCACCCTGTGCTCCCAAGCACTCAGCCCCCTGGAGAAGGTCCTCAATGTACTGCACTTCTTAGCCACTGGATCATTTCAGCGGACAAGTGCCATAGTGGGTGGGGTGTCACAGGCCACCCAGTCACGCTGCCTACACCAGGTCTTGGACATCATCACTGCACGCCCATCAGTCCGCAGGCACATATACCTGCCCAGAACACCTGCTGAAAGGCATGCTGCCGCCCTGGATTTTTACGGTGTGGCACGATTCCCCAAAGTGCTAGGTGCCATCGACTGCACCCATGTGGCTCTACGTCCCCCCAGGGCATCTGAGCACATCTATAGGAACCGCAAGCACTGGCATTCCATCAACGTGCAGGTAGTATGTAATGCCAAGGGAATCATCACCTCAGTATATGCCAACTATCCCGGGTCCACCCACGACAGCTTCATTTACCGAATGTCCACCCTATGCCGGGACATAGATGCTGGGCGGCATGGCGATACAAGGCTTCTTGGTGAGTATGTATGCCACTGCACATGCATGCATGTTGGATACTGAGCAAGGTCACAACCCCACCAATGATACCAATCACCACCTCCACAGGGGACAGTGCCTACCCTCTCAGCCCCCACATGATGACGCCAATTCGGAACCCCACCACGCCACCCGAGGTAAGATATAACACAGCCCACATTACAACCCGGGGCATAGTGGAGCGCACATTCGGAGTGCTAAAGTCACGCTTTCGCTCCCTTGACCGTTCTGGCGGGCAGCTGTTATACGCTCCCCCAGTAGTGTGCAGGATCATAGTGGCAGCATGTGTCCTGCACAACGTTGCAACACGCCGGGGCCTGCCCGTGGACATGGTGGTGGCCCCACATCCCCAACCACATGCACAGCCGCTGCGCATGGGAGGGGAAAGGGCACGAGGGGAGGCAACCCGTACACAGCTAGTGGCTAATTACTTCACATAGTATACACTCCCCTGTGGAGTGCACACTGGCCTGGCACATTCCATCTGACAATCAATGATGACTCAACCTGACACTGATCCTGGATGTCTGGAGATTCAACCTTGAAAAGCCTATCAGCCTGAGATTGTTCACCTGGAAGTGTTACAATGTGTGCATCCCTACCCACACACAACACCAATGCAGTTTTGTGAAGAAACACATTCAAGCAGCCAAAATGAATACCCACTGGCTAAATGCAACAAGAGGACAGTGCCATGTCACCCAACCCATCCCCAGCACCGCCACACAACACACCGTGCCATGTCATGCTATGTGCAGGTAAACAAAGTAATCCCCACAACATGACAAGTGTTGCGATGTACAGTGTCCCCAATTGAAACTTCCTACACCTGAAATGCTCACTGTAATGCAGGACAAACAACAAACTTGAGCACGTACTACCATTAACATGACTTCAGTAATGTAATAGATCAGTTGTCTCACCACCTGGATATGCCTGCACTCCCACCACTTCCAACTGAACAGTGTTGGTGCCATGTAGAGTTGTAGGTGCACTGCTGCCAACAAGGACCCCATCTCCAGACTAGAGGGCCTTGTGTAGACATGAGGAAGGGACCTGCAAATTGGGAGGCAGACACAGATGATGAGTTACACATCAATGCAACATGCAGTGTACAACACAACAGCAATATGCACTAGGAATGTATACACAGTATTGACTAGACTACCCACACATGTAGTGGGAGTCCAATGTCACCATGTACTTCAATGTCACTTGGGCACACCCTTTGCAAGCCCATGGAAACGGGAAGCAGGAGGGGTGTGTGTGACTCAAACCCAGGCATCTGAACCTAATACATGACAAGCCTGCATGTGCCCAGCCACAATGCAGCGTATGCCCACAGGAACCACGGAAGCCAACAAATTGTCCCAAAAAAATTTGGGAAAAATATAAAAAAAAAAATAAAAAAAAAAAATAAAAGAAATAAAAAATGGCCATTAAAGGGCCCGGGGGGGGGGGGTTGGGGAGGCCACCCCGGAGGTCCGAGGTCAGGGTGCACACCAGAAACCACCTGTGTGGATCCTGGGAAAAAAAAACACCTCCATGGGCTCATGGCCCACACGGCTACCCTATTGTGGGAGTATCACTGCTGTCGCTATTGTCACCCTGTGCAGCTGCATCTGGAGGTGGTTGCACTATGGGAGGCAGCCCACGCAAGGCCCTACTCTGTTCCTCCATGGCTGCAAGCATGCGGGTGTGGTAGGTCTCGTTCTGGAGGATGAGTGTGCGGAGGTCCCCATGCAACAACTCACGGGATGCCCGGACCTCCGCCCTCGTTGCTTGCATCTCAGCTGAGAGCGTACGGGTGAGACGCTCCAGCTGCTGTTCTGTCCTTTGGTGTGTTGAAGCCTCTAGCTCAACAAGAGTCGTCCTGAGTTGATGTAGCTCCTGCCTCAGGGCTTCCCTGTGGCCCTGGGACTCTATGGAGATGGCCTCCTGCAGAGTCGCCAGTGCCGCCCGCCTGTCCCTGTTGGACGCCAACATGTCCTCCCTGTGTGACTGGCAGATGGAGTCGGTTGCCTGCTCTAGTCGCTCCATCAGCCTTTCAGGGGGGACAATGGAAGTGGCCCCCCTATCCATGGCCTGAGCCATCATCTCGGATGATGCTGCCTGTTGGGTAGCCATACCGTAAATGGATTGCTCCCATGCGGTATTGCCAGGTGGCGTACGGCCACCACGTCGGCGGGCACCACACCTGTCTGGGGCAAGGCGGACTGCACCTTGCTGTGCCGGCACTGCCTGAGGCTGCATGACTGCATTCCCCCTCTGATCTGCTGGCCCAGGAACAGGATCAGATGTCGCGGAGTGTGACCCTGCATCCGTAACCACCAAAGGCCTAGCTGCCAACACTGACATCCCCATTGAGGGTTCTGACCCTGGTGCAGGTGGGTGGGACAGAACAGATTCCCTCCCTGGAACACTCACCTGCGACGGCACGTAGGTCTCATCATCCGAGTCAACAGCTGAGTACAGCTCGGGGGAGGTGCAGCCAGAGACACCCCTTGAGAGCACGACCTGCAGCACTTGTGGGTTTTCACCCACCAGCACACCACGTCCCTCACTGGTGGTTGGTCGGCCCTCGGAACCCTCCTGGGTCTGCACCATCTCCACAACCCCAGCAGTATCAGGTGCGTCTTCCCCTGCAATGACATAATGACAAAGAAATGGAAACCCGCATTAGCACCATGGCACACAATGAGGGCTGAGAAGCAAGAGAACCAGTACTTGATTGACACATGTCCCACATGACTAAGACCCTCCCATGCATGCACCCTCACTGCGTATGAAGGGCAGGCAAATGGCACACACTCATTACACAAAGATGGAAGTTGAACACATTTCATGCATGCTGCCTGGCAGTGGCATCACACATTGCCCTGTGATTGCCAGGTGACACACACATGCCATCACACAGATGGCATGTGCCATTGCTATTGAGTGTAGATGGAGAGGAGGGCAGCACTTATTCATTCTGTCCAGTTCCCACATGCAATAGCTTTTCTAATTCAAACAGGTCTGCTTTATCACCTGGAGCTGGCAGTCCAATATGGTCCAATTGCACAGGGACATGTGTGAACATATGATATCCAGGTAACAAAGTAACTCCACTTTACCATGGCCATGCCATACATGTGACTAGAGGACTGAGGAATGCCTAGTATAAGTGGTGGAATGCATACAATCTGTCTGATTTAACATAGGAAAATAAGCAACAATGTTGTGGAAAGGTGACACTTCAAGGCCAACTTGGGTGCTGTTGGCCTAGATGTCTACTGTTGGCAGAAGGGATACTGCAATGGCAAAATGCAGCTGCGCAGGATGTATTGCATGAAGCACATGGCTGACCCATTCGACTCAGGCGCACACACTCTCACCTGGCACACAAACAGATGCCCTCACACACACACCATGCACATGGATGACACACACATGCATGTGCACTCACCGGACAATGCCTCGTAATCAGGCAGATCTCCCACGCCTTGGATCTGTTCCTCCGTGACGTAGGTCCCAGCGACTGACTCTTGTGGAGTGAGTTCCATGTCTTCTACTGGAGACCCACCTCCAGTCACTAGAGTTGCGGCATGACTTGAGGCCAGCTTCTTCTTTGCCCTGCGCTTTAGGTCATTCCAGCGCTTGTAGCAATCATTGGCTTTGCGCCTCACGATTCCAAGGGCACTTACGATGTCCGCAACGGTCTGCCAGTGTGCCTGGCGTTGTGCAGGTGTGGTCTTGGATCCTGCAACAATGACCATCTCGTTATCATGTCCGGACACATACTGGACAAGTGCATTCAGTTCGTCATCCGTGAAGCTGGGCTTCCTCGACGGACCGGACTGTGTAGCCGTGTCTGGGGCATCAGCCTGTGCCGGACGAGCACTCTTCCTCTTCCGCTTGGAAGGTGGTGGTGATCCTGAGTGTCCTGCGCCGCTCTGGACACTAGGGGCAGGAGCCCTGGTGGGCTCTGTATCAGGTGTGTGGGATTGCACACTCAGCATGGGAGTTGGTGCAGGCATTGGCTCAAGTGTAATGGTGTCATGGGGAATGTCAGCAGAATGGACTAGGACGGACACTGTCCTGGCTGGGTGTGTGAGAGCTGGGGTGGATGGAGCCGCAGCTGCCCCTGCAGCCTCTCCGCCCTGCCTACTTGGGGCAGCAGATGACCTTGCTGCCCCAGATCCACGTGGCATGATAGCATCAACGTGCACCAGCGCACGTGTCGTAGCCCTGCTGACCTGGAAGTCAGCCATGGAGTCAGCCAGGTCTGGTGCCACAATGGGCTGGTCCAACAAGGGCTGAGCATGGATGGTGTCAGCCACTTCAGCCTCAACGGGAGGGGGGGAGGGGGGGATGATGGGTGCCCTTGACTGGTCCTCCACACATGTGGGGACAGGCTCACCCTGCAAGTTACGACCACGTCCCCTACCGGATCCACCACGGCCACCACTTGTGGCTCTTCCACCTTTGCCACCCTTACGGAATCCTCGCCTCCCAGCCATGGCACTGATATTAATGTGCGTATGGGAGTGGCTGTAGACAATTGTCCTGGGCAATTGGGGGTCAAAGGGGTTGGGTACCAGATGGTAATTGTACCCTAGTGCTCTAGCACGGCTGATTGTAACCCCTGGGGAAAGATGACGGGTCACGCAACGCACAGGAGGCCCAAAAAAGGGAGATGACGTGCACGCAACCCCTCCTAGACCACGTGTGCAGAAATAAAAACCTGCACTACGCTGTGGCACCCAGTAACACAAGAATGAACGTATGCGTGTCACACGCAGCCTAGAATGACCTCTGAAGGGGTAGGCTACACACGGGGCAAGCACAGAAGTTAGATACGTGCGTGACTCACCGTCTGCCAGGTAAAAGAGCATGTAAAATGAGCACGTTTGGTTGGCAATACCCCCGCCAAAAGAAGATGTGTACGCTGTCTGAGAAGACAGGACAACAGTAGAAGGGGACACTGTTTGAGGGAACAGGCCCAGGTAAACCAGTACAAGAGAAAAAAGAGAAAAAGCTGTCAGAGGTAACAGGGAGTACGAACTGGAAACGCCGTGAAGTAAATCGCGTGTGAAACGACAAGAAGTACAGAATTCACCCACTCGCTCTCCACGAAAAGCACGTACAAGGAAATGGTGTTCTACACGTACCTTATATACAGGCCCACACGTACAGCGTCACTTATGCGGCGTGTACGTTCACCAATCACACGCTTTGTCACTCCTGCGTGTAGATCCATTTTCACCAATCACACGCTTTGTCACTTCTGCATGTAGATCCATTTTCTCCAATCACACGCTTTGTCACTTCTGCGTGTAGATCCATTTTCTCCAATCACACGCTTTGTCACTTCTGCGTGTAGATCCATTTTCACCAATCACACGCTTTGACACTGGGACGTGTCACGCAACATTTTCCTGCACGTGCAGGTGACTATAGGCGCGCATATGCTGGTGACGGGTTTACGCGCTAAGGGCCTTTCCTCGATTCACACGCTGACGTGTGGGATTTTCACGTGCAGAATCACTCCCTATCAGGCTGTCCACGCGTTCACACACGAAAGACCACGCTCCTGGACAGGAGGCCAAATTACTGCCCCCCAGAGCCCTGAGCACGCTCCCACCTGCCATCTGCGGCTGCCTGACTGCCTGCTGGCCACGTGCCCCACAGTGCTGGTGGGTGGGGGTGGTGGGAGACATGGGTGGGGGCCTGGTGGAGGGTGCCCCTGCACTGCTGGGGGGTGGGGGTGATAGGGGACATGAGTGGGGGCCTGGTGGAGGCTGCCCCTGGTGGCGGGAGGGTGGGGGTGGTGGGAGACATGGGTGGGGGCCTGGTAGTGGGTGCCCCTGCACTGCTGGGGGGTGGGGGTGGTGGGAGACATGGGTGGGGGCCTGGTGGAGGCTGCCCCTGGTGGCGGGGGGGTGGGGGTGGTGGGAGACATGGGTGGGGGCCTGGTGGAGGCTGCCCCTGCACTGCTGGGGGGTGGGGGTGATTGGGGACATGAGTGGGGGCCTGGTGGAGGCTGCCCCTGGTGGTGGGAGGGTGGGGGTGGTGGGAGACATGGGTGGGGGCCTGGTAGTGGGTGCCCCTGCACTGCTGGGGGGTGGGGGTGGTGGGAGACATGGGTGGGGGCCTGGTGGAGGGTACCCCTGGTGGCGGGAGGGTGGGGGTGGTGGGAGACATGGGTGGGGGCCTGGTGGAGGGTGCCCCTGCACTGCTGGGGGGTGGGGGTGATTGGGGACATGAGTGGGGGCCTGGTGGAGGCTGCCCCTGCACTGCTGGGGGGTGGGGGTGCAGGGGGACATGAGCAGGTGTGCAGGGTAGTCCCCTGTTTTGTAGGCTGCCTGCAGGGGCCGTGGAGGGTGTACAGGGAACACCTGTGAGGACCCACCCAGCCTAATCGCGTGTGTGACTTCCCACGCACCCCTGTAATACACGTACCCAGCCAAATCGCGTGTGATTATTCCCACGCACCCCTGTAATACACGTACCCAGCCAAATCGCGTGTGATGATTCCCACGCACCCCTGTAATACACGTACCCAGCCAAATCGCGTGTGATGATTCCCACGCACCCCTGTAATACACGTACACAGCCAAATCGCGTGTAAAACTTCCCATGTACCCCTGTAATACACGTACCCAGCCAAATCCCGTGTGATCATTCCCGCGTACCCCTGTGATACACGTGCCCTGGCTAATCGCGTGTAAAACTTCACGCCTACCCCTGTAATACACGTACCCTGGCCAATCGCGTGTTAAACTTCCCGCGTACCCCTGTAATACACGTACCCTGCCTAATCGCGTGTATTACTTCACGCCTACCCCTGATATGCACGTTACCCGCTTTGCGTTCCTTGTTTGGCAGCCCTGTAAACTGGTCCAGGGTTAGCGCAGCCCTTTGCGATGATTTAGCGATTTTGATGGCTTTTCCTTGCGCGAGGGCGTTCTTGGGGGCGTTACTGGCGCTGCTGCAGGGTCGCTGCGATACTCTGCGCCACGGCTGGTTTGGGAGCCTAAAATCCATGAATACGCTGTGCGCGGAAATCGGTTTTAGCGCACGTGCCTGGCGCAGACAATCGCACGCGGACACTCTGCGCCAGCCGCTTGCGACACTTTTCTGCGAAATTCTATGAATTACCCTGTTAATCTAGGTATGTCTTTTGTACTTTTAAGCTTTAAATACTTCTAAAACAATGGCTTGTGAAATTGTCATTCATAAACCTGCAGAAAAACCTTTCACTTTTGTACAAAAAGCAAAACGTTTTTTGTGTCAAATGTGTAGACCTTAAAATATGTTTGCCAAGGCCAACAACATCTGGTCTGCTCTCTCCTGTCTACCACCCCTTCCACTCAAATGGCCTAAATAGGAAGAATGATCAAGTAATGAGCTAAATGATGCCTGCATGCAAGAAGGCAAACCTCACAGAGGACAGCACAGTAATGCAAGAGATATTATATGATTTGACCAGGATCACTGTATCGTCTACTACCAAAGCCAGGATACAAGCATGAACACTTTGGTTCCACAGTCTTTTATTAACCTCTTGGACTAATAGTTTATGCTCATCTTTGGAGGGGATTGCCTAGGTTTTAGAACACCCAATCTGAACACACCAATTTCTAGACCTTTACCATACGAATGGAATGTTAGTTTTTATAGCAACCCCTATCTGGTGCATGAACATTGCTGATAATAGCACCTCGTATGCTGCAAAACCAAGTACATATGCAGGTAGGTTTATAAACTTCAGACATAGGAAAGGTTCAGCCAGCCTTACTCTTCTAATCTTTCATATGAACACATATCTCTGCAATGAGTGCTTAACACACTGAGCTAACTTCTGAACCATTGTGGCACTCAATTTATCAATATGGATTTAAACTGTAGCTATTGCACATGATCAACATAATTCCCACAAGAAGGAAAGAATGCTACAGAAGTTGTGCCGTACGGAACACATAAAATATGTATTCCACTGTGAACACTGAAAGCATTACATGATTAATTGATCATGGCAGAATGTACTTGTCAAAACAGACAGACAATAGGTTTAGTGCCTCAGCAGCATGCCATACAATCTCCAGGCATGTGCTATTTAAGTCTGGTGAACAATGGAATCTTACTTTAGATCAGGCAGCCTTGTGAGGGCCCCCTCCAAGGTGGGGGCTTTCGGCAAGTGCCCCTTTTTCCTTCCCATAAAAATGTCTCTGTGAAGACACCACCTTTCTTGAATCTCTGGAATATAAGCAGCGGGCTCTTCATCATTGCGTGTCTTGCGCATCATAATTGCACCCATGTCTGATGTATCAGGATATTGCACTCTGAGTGCTCTTCATACAACTGCCCTACAATTATTAAATGGTGCTCTGTCATGAGTTGTGTTCTGAGCCATCACCCCGAGGTACCCCATTTGTTTCCAAATTTCAGCCCTCTTCCCAATAGAGGCAGCAAGCAAATTGTTAATGTTGCCTACTGCTAACATCATCCCTGATGTAATTCTTTCTAGTTCATAAATCCATGTACCCACTCCTGATATCAAGGCTGGTAACTTATACCTTGCTTCTTCCAAACAACACCATCACCCCTTTGGACGTTTGGGATATGCTTCAGGTTCTGGGTTTTTTCCTTCTGGTTCTCCCAAGTCAGACCACACTATTTATTTATGTATTTGTTTCTTATGCGCTAAAACATCGACAGGTACCTGTCATGGCCACAAGCCCCAGAACACAAAAACCACACCATCTAGTGATGGGTCACTTGACTCACGTATGTCCCTTTGAGACCTATAAACACAGTGGCCCTGGTTGTTCTCTGTCCTGGCGCCTTTGGCGCCAGGCTCATATAGAGATGTGAGCAGGAGCACTTTATTTCAGTGCAACAGTGCTTTTACTTTATTTCGATGCAGGAGTGCTGTTGTTTAGAAGAACTTTCCAGGAGCTGAAAGCCTTTATTCCAGAGAACATCCTCATGTGCTGACACATCGGGTGTGGCTCCCTAGGCCTGGTCTTCATGTGCTGACTCATCGGGTGTAGCAGGGTGTGGCAGGCAGACTGAACCTGGTGGGCGTGGCTTCAGAAGCTCAGCTATATAAGCTGCTCCATCCTTAAGGCCGGTGCTTCGCGTTACTGTGCACTCACGCGCACCGTGACGCTCACCGCTGCTTGGACGAGTTTACTTACTTTTGGAAACCAGGCATTCTCCTGCATACTCCAGGAAACCGGTGCTTCATCGCTTCATCTGCAGCCTCATCTCCTGACATCCAGTGATCTTGATCCCGACGCTGCAGCACCGCACTCCGCATCCACAAACTCGGACCCTGTGAAGAAGAAGAAAGACAAGTATAGAACATCCGTCCTAGGGCCGTGCCGCATTTGAACTCTGCGCGCCCCCTAGTTAACACCTTACCAGCTACTGTACCGCTGCAGCTTCGTTCCTCATTCCCTCCAGCTGTCACCTCGAGCTCGACAGCTTCTGCCAGGCCGGCAACATCACCTGCAAGGGAAGAAAGCAAAAGGGCAAACATCAAAGTGGAATGGACAGCAATACAAGACAACAAAAACAGAAGAGGGAAGACAAAACCAAAAAGGAACACTTACCTGAAGTATAGTGGCTTGATCGCAGCAGGACTGGACTACCATGTGCAAGGGACCAGTGAAGGAACTCGGTCCAGATCATACAATCACCCCTGCCAGAAGCATCAGGACGGAGTGCTCGCCAGAACTAATCAACAGGAGAGCTTTCCAGCGACAGCGCATCCCACAGGTACCACGGTTTGGGAGAAGGGGTCTGTAAGGGGATCAGGCACACAAGCTGGTGTACTCATGCCCCCTATTCTCCACAAAGGAGCAGTCCTGAGCAGCATCACCTATTACTATTAATCACCACATAAGCGCAGAGCGTGAAGTCGGACCCGAGCAACCTCACCCCCGGGAGGGCTGCAACCGTGCCCCAACAAAGCCCCTTCGAATCTTTGCCTGGGCGTTATGGAAACTTCTGAAACGGACCAGTTGCTCCAATTACTTGGAGAGTTACGGGCTGAAGTTCACGCCTCAAGACAGGAAACCAATGCCCTAAGGAGGGATCTAATTGTGAACTGGGAGCGGACAGATGAACTAGCAAGGCAAATGCTCCAGGCACAGGCAGGCCAGGTCCCACTGCCGGGGTATGCCCCTCCTGCTGTGCCACCACAGCCCATGCCAGTACAGGTGGTTCTTCCAGGGGGGGTTCCCCTGGCCCCACCAGAACGCTTCATAGGCGATCCGAATAAGTATGCCATCTTTATGAATCAATGTCGCCTACATTTCTTGTGCAGACCTGGGGCATTCCCCAATGATCAAGGGAGAGTGGCATTTGTAGTTTCATATTTGGGAGGTAGTGCAGTGGACTGGTCAATGCCCTTGGTAAACCAGGATGATCCTTTGCTTCGAGACTTCGGAGGTTTCCAGCGTGAAATGGAGAAACTATTTGCACAGCATACTCAAGGGCGGGCTCTGGACAATGAACTGTTATCACTACGGCAGGGTAATCAAGACCTACTAACATATATCGCTTCCTTCAATCATCTGATAGCACAAACTAACTGGCCAGAGGAGAAAAGAACTACGCTCTTTTACCGAGGCTTGCAAGGGGAACTTAAGGACGTATTAGCCCAAGTAGTAAATCCCCCGGAAAGATGTGCTGAATACATCGACCTGACAGTGCAGCTTGATCACAGATTGCAGGATCTGAAGATGGATCGGGCCAAGGCCGAGGGGCGGTCGGTCTACATGCGACCCCATGAGAATCAAACCAAATCACACGATCAGTCCCGAGCCAATGCAAATCGGAGGCTTGCGGAGCCCATTCACCAAGGCAGAAAGGGAGAAAAGGAGACAGCAGCAGCTTTGTTTGTACTGTCTTAAGGCAGGCCACTCTCTCCGAGAATGCCCGGTGAAACCACCCAGGAAAGCAGTTGGAGCAACTGACAATGGTGAAGAAGAAAAACAGGACTCAGGGAAACTCCAATACCTGGCGTAGGGGTCCATTTGTCGAGCGTTGAAAAGGAATCTATACACACCTCACATCTAGTCATCCCTGTGCACCTGGTAGACCACAAGCAACCATCGAAAATACATGCCTTGGAGGCATACATAGACAGTGGGGCTGTGGGAAATATCATGGACCAAGATCTGGCTACCCGGATAGGCCTTCCTCTCCGACAGAAGCAGGTTTCGGAAAGTGTCACAGCACTTGATGGATCTCAGCTATCATCCGGCCCAGTGATGCATTACACCGAGAAGGTCACGCTTCTGTGTCAGGACGGTCACCAAGAGGACATAACCTTCGATCACATCTGCACTCCTCAGTTCCAGATGATATTGGGAATGCCCTGGCTGGAGATCCACAATCCCAGGATTGACTGGAGTAAACGAGTTCTGACCTTTACCCAAGACTGCGCCGACATCTGTTATAGCAAGGGATTCTCATTAAAAGGTCTTACCAACCCAGGTTCGTCAAAGAAAGAAACCATACTGGGCCTCACTAGTTCACTACCACCTGAATACCTGGATTACCAAGATGTCTTTCAAAAAGAGCAAGCGAACACCCTGCCTCCGAACAGACCGTATGACTGCCAAATTGATCTGGTACCTGGAGCTCAAGTTTCCTGCAGCTGGATTTATGCACTAACAGAACAGGAAAACCAGTATCTAAAAACCTACCTCGATCAGTATATGGCAAATGGCTTCATTCGTCTTTCCAAGTCTCCTGCATCCTCGCCCTTCTTTTTTGTGCCTAAAAGGAGGGAGACCTGAGAACTTGCATTGACTACAGAGCACTTAACCAGATCACGGTAGAAAACAGGTACCCGTTACCGCTTATCCCCAAGCTCTTGGATCAAGTCAAAAACCTATATATATATATACAAAACTAGATTTATGAGGGGCCTACCATCTAGTAAGAGTCAAAAAAGGAGACGAGTGGAAGACAGCCTTTCGCACGAAATATGGCCTTTATGAATATCAGGTTATGCCCTTTGGACTATGTAATGCCCCGGCAGCATTCCAATTTTTCATGAATGATGTGCTCTGCAAACTGTTGTACGTCTGCGCTCTTGTCTATATTGATGACATTCTTATCTATTCGACCACCAAGGAGGACCACGTCAACCATGTCTGGGCAGTTTTGGAGAAACTGCGACAACACCGGCTATATGCCAAATTGGAGAAATGCTTCTTTCATGTGATAGAGGTAGAATTCCTCGGCTTTATTCTCACACCACGGGGCGTACGCATGGACACACGCAAGGTAGACACAATCCTTAACTGGCCCTCACCGACATCCATAAAGGGAGTACAAAGTGTACTCGGGTTCGCCCACTTTTATCACTGGTTCATTCTGGGGTTCTCCCAGATCGTCCACCCAATCACCTCTTTACTACAGAAAAATAAACAATTTAATTGGTCGGCAGAGGCAGAGAAAGCCTTCCAGGAGCTAAAACAAGCATTTACCACAGCACCAATTCTACGGCATCCTCGACCAGAACTACCATACGTGCTCGGAACTGATGCTTCCAACATAGCAAAGGGAGCAGTCCTGTCACAACGAGACCCCGAAACAGGTCGGTTGCATCCGGTAGCATTCTGGTCTCGCAAGTTTTCAGCCCCTCAATTGAATTATGCAATCACTGATAAAGAACTGCTAGCAATTAAGGCAATTAAGGTAGCGTTCAAAGCCTGGGGACATTGGGGGTCATTACGAGTGTGGCTGTAAGGGGTTAATGGCGCAGGTAAGGATGCCGGTGCCGTTAACCCCTTACCGCTGCATTACGAGGTCTCTTAGCGGGAGCTGCTAAGGGACCAGGGAGTTAATAACGGGCCTCTTATTAACAGGCCCGTTAGTAGCTCCCTCCCCATTCCCATTGAGCCCTATGGGGGCTCGAATGGGGATGGGTATTTTGAATGGGGACTTACCGGGTCCTCCAAGGTTGGAATGACCCAGTAAGTCCCCATTCAAGGAACCCGGACCCGGACACAAGTTTGGAGGCAGCCATGGTGCTAATAGCACCATGGCTGCCTCCAAACTCGTAATGCCCCCATTATCTTCTTGGAGCTAGACATACAGTCACCGTCGTCACGGATCATTGCAATCTACAATATCTGAAGACTGCTAAAGCGCAATCATCACACCAACTCCGCTGGGCTCTCTTCTTTGCGGAATACCACTTTGTCATCACCTATAGACCCAGAGTACGCAATGGAAAAGCGGACGCCCTGTCTCGCATGAGTGAGAGAGAAGAGGCATTCACTACACCAGACCCCGTGGCCATCATCCCTGAAGGACGAATCCAAGGCATGATTGCCACAACCACCACTCTAGACAACTTAAAATCTGACCTACAACACTTGATGAGTCCACCAGCGCAACAGGAATGGCTAGGGAAGTGAGACCTGTATACGATCATGGACAACCTACCATACTACGAAAGATGATTGTACATCCCGGATGAGAAATTACAGAATCAAATCATCGCAAACTATCACGATTCATTAGTAGAAGGGCATCCGGGATTAGCCAAAACCCTAGCCAACTTGGCAAAAGGACATTGTCCAGCTCATCACAAACCGTGGCACCTGTGCACAACACAAGTCCCAAAAACAAAGTCCCGCAGGTCTGCTACGTCCGTTAGAAGTACCCCCAGTACCTTGGCATACGCTATCAATGGATTTTATTACAGACCTTCCCTCCTGTAACGGATACAATACCATCTTAGTCGTCGTAGATCTGTTTTCCAAAATGGCCCACTTTATTCCCCTGAAAGGTCTCCCAACTGTTTCTACTCTGGCTACCGTGTTTTTGGAACAGATTGTCCGGCTACACGGGTTCCCATCAATATTGATATCTGACCGAGGAACTCAGTTTGTCTGTGCATTCTGGAAAAGGTGTTGTAAAATTGCCAAAATTGACCTCTGGTTAACTACAAGCCATCACCCCCAAACCGACAGCAAGACCGAATGGACTAACCAGACCCTCAAGCAATACATAAGGTGTATGCTGCAACAAACCGAGGATACCTGGAAGGACATACTTTGGTTAGCAGAATACACATATTACAACTCCATTCACACCAGTATGGGACAAAGCCCATTTTACATAGTGTCTGGTCGACATTCACGGACATCCATTTTCAACCCACTTGAATCATTAGAAATGCCCGCTGTAACGACCTTACACAAAACCATCACCCAGGTTCTTAAGGAAGCAGCAGAGCATCTTGCCAGAGCCAAAGTGAAACAGAAGCAGTTTGCGATCGACACCGAAGGGAAGCTCCCAACTACCAAGTTGGAGACAAGGTTTGGTTAGCATCCAAAAACATTC
Organism: Ambystoma mexicanum; assembly: GCF_040938575.1. Lineage (NCBI taxonomy): Eukaryota > Metazoa > Chordata > Amphibia > Caudata > Ambystomatidae > Ambystoma > Ambystoma mexicanum. The sequence goes on along the minus strand of NC_090933.1, from coordinate 816,418,786 downwards.
CCCTGAAAGGACCACAGGCGTTCCGTCCCAGATATCTGGGACCCTACATTATCAAGGCTGTGATCAACCCTGAGGCCATGAAATTAGAATTCCCGGCCCACATGCGGATCCACCCAGTGTTTCAGGTCTCCCCCCTAAAACCATTGAGGCCAGGTACGTGGATCGATACTCAACCAGATCCTGAAATAGTTGAAGGAGAACCAAAATACGAAGTTAAAAGGATCCTAGACTCTAAGATGGTCCGGTCCAAGTTATACTACCTTATAGACTGGAACGGTTATGGACCCCAAGATCGGACCTGGGAACCCAGTGACCATGTCCACGCGCCACGATTAATCAGGCAGTTCCACTGCAATAACCCCACTAAACCAGGGCCATGGGGGAAACCACCCATGAGAGGGGCCTTGAGGGGGAGTGCTGTCATGGCTATAGGCCCCAGAACACAAAACCCACACCATCTAGTGATGGGGCAATGGGTCACTTGACTCACTTATGTCCCTTTGGGACCTACAAACACAGGGGCCCTGGCTGGACCCAGGTGCCAGGCTCATATAGAGATGTGAGCAGGAACACTTAATTTCAGTGCAGGTGTGCTTTTACTTTATTTCAGTGCAGGAGTGCTTTTATTTTGCACAAACTTTCCAAGAGCTGAAAGCCTTTATTCCAGAGAACATACTCATGTGCTGACTCATCGGGTGTGGCTCCCTAGGCCTGGTCTTCATGTGCTGACTCATCGCGTGTGGCAAGGTGTGGCAGGCAGACTGGACCTTTTGGGCGTCGCTTCAGAAGCTCAGCTATATAAGCTGCTCCATCCTTAAGGCCGGTGCTTCGCATTACTGTGCACTCACGTGCAGCGTGACGCTCGCCGCCGCTTGGATCAGTTTCCTTACCTTTGGAAACCAGGTGTTCCCCTGCATACTCACCTCCAGGAGACTGGTGCTTCATCGCTTCATCTGCAGACTCATCTCCTGACATCCAGTGATCTTGATCCCGACGTTGCAGCACTGCACTCCGCATCCACGAACTCGGACCCTGTGAAGAAGAAGAAAAACAAGGCTAGAACATCCGTCCTAGGGCCATGCTGCATTTGAACCCCGCACGCTACCTAGTTAACAATTTATCAGCTACTGTACTGCTGCAGCTTCATTCCTCATTCCCTCTGGCTGTCGCCTGAAGCTCTGCAGGTTCTGCCGGGCTGGCAACATCACCTGCAAGGGAATAAAGCAAAGGAGCAAACATGAAAAGTGGAACGGACAGCAATACAAGACAATGAACTTTACAATAGAAAAAAACAGACGAGGAAAGACAAAGGCAAACAGGAACACTTACCTGAAGTATAGTGGCTTAGTTGCAGCAGGACTGGACTAACACATGCAAGGGACCAGTGAAGGAACTCGGTCCAGATCATACAAGCACCCCAAGCAGCAGGACAGAGTGCTTGCCAAAACTAACCAACAGGTGAGCTTTACAGGGACAGTGCATCCCATGGGTACCACTGTTTGGGAGAAGGGGTCTGGAAGGGGATCAGGCGCACAAGCTGGCATACTCACACCCCCTATTCTCCATGCAGGAGCAGTCCCGAGCAGCATCAACTATTACCACCAGTCACCACATAAGTGCAGAGGGCGCAGTCGGACCCGAGCGACCTCACCCCCGAGAGGGCTGCAACCATGCCCTAACACCTCCGCAAAGACCAGGTGAGCATGACAGTACCAGGACGTGACAAAAACACACAAGATGAACATAAAGACTGGACGACCTAGGAGCACTGGCCTCTTCCTCACGGTCAGTAATTATATTCTTCCCTTCCTGAAAAATTCCCTCCAGCCATTGGCTGTGTCTGCTGTGTGTTTGGTGTAACCACTCCTTACCCACTCGTTAACATGGCTCCTTCCACTGAAAACTTCGATAGCTTTTCTGAACTAAATTCACTTCCTCAGCTTTCTTTCCTCGAGTTGCTTCCTGCCATTCTCTTGCATTAATCGACAATGGTAAACAATAGTTCATTGAATTTCTAGGCATGGTTTTGCTTCCATTCCCACCAATCTTTTCAGTTGTGTCTGCACTGGCTCGGGTAACCCCTGACACAGTATATGATAGAAAATAGCTATAGTTTTGTCCCAAAGTTACCTCATCTGAATAAGCCACCTATCTTGAATCGCTTGAATATAAGCAACATGGTCTTTGTCATTGCGCATCTTGCGCATCATAATTGCACTGTCTGACGTATCAGGATATTACACCTGAGTGCTCTTCATACAACTGCCCTACAATTATTAAATGGTGCTCCATCATGATTTGTGTTCTGAGCCATCACCCTGGGGTACCCCGCTCGTTTCCAAATGTCAGTCCTCTTCCCAATAGTGGCATTGAGCAAACTGTTAATGTCACCTACTGCTAACATCATCCCTGATGTCATTCTGTCTAGTTCATAGATCCATTTACCTGCTCCCGATGTCAAGGCTTATAACTTACATCTTGCTTCTTCCAAAGTACGCTAACGCCCCTTTGGATGTTTGGGATATGCTACAGGTTCTGGTCTTCTCCCTTCTGGTTCTTCCAAGTCAAACCACACTATTTATTTATTTGTTTCTTATGCGCCAAGAATCGACAGGTACCAGGACGAGATAAAAACACACAAGGTGAACATAAACACTGGACGACCTATGAACAAAAGGAAAACAAGAGATTTAGTTAAATGATATTGTTTCTAGTTGTTTGTGAAGTGAAGATTTTGTTCCAATCGCAGTGCCGGGCAAAGGGAGTTCCAGGTTTTGGCTGCAAGAAAAGGGAAAGATCTTCCATTTCCCCTGCTGTAATTTGTATTAATGGGGACCAAAAGTGTACTATTGCAGGATTGCAGTTGCCTTTGTGGTTGATCACTTATCAGTCTCTCCTTCAAGTACGAAGGAACTGTACCATGGATCTACTTGTGTGCCAGAGTAAGAGACTTGAAATGTATCCTAGAGCTCACAGGGAACCAATGACATTCTTTCCTATGTTGGAATGTGTTTGTCCTGGGCCAAGTTGTTGCTTATACAAATCACATTGTTCTGGATAATCTCAGGTTTGACCAGATTCCCTTTGGTAGCACCTGCTAAGAGCTCATTAAAACAATCAAGTCGAGAAATATTTGTCGCTCTGGCCAAGGTCTTTCAATTCTTCTCAGAGATTAATGGTTTAACTTGCATGAGCAATTTCAGATGGTATTGTGAGGATTTTACTAAGTTGTTGACCTGTGGGTCAGAGCTCAGAGAAGAATCCAAGTAGGTGCCAAGGGTTTTAATCTTACTCTGTATCGGGATGGTGCAGTGGTCAATAACACAATTTGTGTAACTAGGGTCTGGTTTGGATTTGGCGTGGCGTGGGCCAAAAAGAAAGAGCTCGGTTTTGGAGTTATTTAAGCACATTTGGTGTGCAGTCATCCACTGATTTACGTTTAATAGACACTGTTAAGTTTGATGGAGTCTGAGTCATAGACGCCATCCAAATTAAGTCATCTGCATAGTTAGAAAAATGAGAGCCGGTGTTGGTTAGCAGGTCACACAAAGGCTTTATGTACACATTAAAACGTTCTGGTGAAAGACATGCTACTTGGCATACTCCACATCAGATGTTAGCAGGCCTGACCAGGAGTCACCTCAGTGTGCTGTTGATACCCTACGAGATAAAAGGGAATGCACCCATGCTTCAGCTTGGCAAGAGCATCTGCTGACCCCTTCTAGAATAAGAATAAGGATGTCATGGTCTAGCAGTTCAAATACCGCTGATAGGTCCAACAGCACCAAGAGTCTGCACCTGCTATTTTCGCCCATTTCAAGCATATTGGTCTGAAGATTCGGCAGCTCTGAAACCAGATTGTCTCGGGTGTAATATAGCATTTTGGTCCATAAAACATTGAAACTTACTAGTGGCCATATTGTCCACTATTATTTAGAGAAAGAACGAGTTGGTAATAGGTCTTAAGTTGACTGTATGTTCTGGACTGAGTCCTGTTTTCGTGACAAGGGGTGTGACAGTCACTTCTTTGATACTCTCACGGACAATATTATGCTGGAAGGAGGACTTAACAAAATGCGTGAGGAATAAGACAAAGAGCATTTTGTTATCTAAAATTAATTTGGATGGTAGGATATCCTCAGAGCATGAAGTCGGGTGTATATTCATGAAGAGGAGTAGACTATCCCTCCCTCTGGCGACAAACAGGTGAACATGTCACGTAGGGCCCTTGCCCCACCCTCCTGTCTAAACATGGTAAAAGTTACAAACATTGTCCACTGTACTGTTTTACAAGTCAGTATTCATTTGTCTTGACATTTTGGAATTTAAGGTCTATGTTTTGGGTACGAGAATATAGTAGTAAAGTTATTCTGTTTTGAATCAGAAGTGAATTCTGTCTGAGTTTACTTGATGTGAAGTATGAGGTATGGTATACACCATAGGTGTTTCCTTTTTCTGTTTTGAATCAGAAGTGAATTCTGTCTGAGTTTACTTGATGTGAAGTATGAGGTATGGTATACACCATAAGTGTTTCCTTTTTCTGTTTGTGCAGTGGTTGCTGCCGTGGGTAATTTTAGGAGACCCTTTCTTTAGATTTACAGTTGCCTTACATTTTGAAGCGCAAGGATGCACATACGCACCCAAGAGAGATACCGAGCAGTAAGAGCAGGTATGATGAACGTACAAGTCTGTTTTGTGTGCAATAAGAGCACGTTGTATTACTGTTACCCATGATGGTACAGTTTAGGATTAATATCTTGTAGTATTATGAGACTCATATGTCCGGTGGTGATTGGGTTGTCTTTCTTTTTCACTTTTATAGTGTTTCAGGTGGTCAGACTGGTGTGGAGACCACAGTGAGCATCTGTCAACACAATATGCCTTTGACACAGTCAACCATGCCATCCTGCTCAACCGTCTCTGTGATAACCTGGGTATCACTGATAAGGCCCTGGCTTGGCAGGCTTCTTTCCTCTCTGTTTGACCCTCCCAGGTCCAACTGGGGTCCTTCCTCTCCTCTATCTCTATCACTACCTGTGGTGTTCCCCAGGGGTCTAACCTCTCTCCCTGGCTATTCAACCAATACCTGGAACTTCTTGCCCATCCCATTGCTGCTCTCTGCCCCAGCTTTCAGTGCTATGCGGATGGCACTCAGCTCATTTTCAGGCTCCCTTCAGCCACCTCTTCTCTTTCTCTCATCTCTGACTGTCTGTCTGCTATCCAGGAGTGGAGTGCTGTCAATGACTTCTCCCTTAACACCAGTAAGACTGAGATTCCCCTCATCGGCACACCCACTCGCTCTTTTCCTGTCACTCTCTGGCTGGCCTCTCTTGGCCCTCTTCCCGCTCCCACCTCTGAGTCTAAAAACCTTGGGGTCATCTTCGACTCCACACTCTCCTTCTCTCCTCACATCTCTGGCATCTCTAAGAGGTCACACTACCAGCTGCACCTCCTCAGAGGTATTCTTCCTTTCCTCCCCTGACCCCAGAAGCTCACTGGTTCTCTCAAGGCTGGATTACTGCAACAGACTCTTTCTAACCCTGCCTGCCTCTACTCTCTGCCCTCTGCAACTCATCCAAAACAGGACTGCGAGACTTGTCCTTGGCCTCAAGCCCAAGGATCACATCTCTCCAGGACTGAAGTCTCTGTACTGGTTCCCTGTGGCTGTGAGGTTTAAGTTCAAAACTCTCTGCATTGTCCACAAGGCCTTCTGTGGTAGTGGGCTCAATACCTTCAACTCTCTCTTCCTAAATATCTTCCTTCTCGAGCTCTTTGCTCCTCCGCCCCCAAATCTCCCAGGGTCAGTCGCTTCTCCAAGCAACAAGTTGGTGGTAGAACTCTTTCTTCGGCTGGGGCCTCCTTCTGGAACAGCCTCCCTGCCTCTCTGAAAATTGAGGAGAACCATCTCTGGTTCTGGAAGCACCCCAAGACCTTCCTCTTTGCTTCTGCTTTCTCTCCTCCTCTCCCCTGTTGAACTGCTGGCTGAAAATGACACTGCACTGGTCTCCTGGCTACCCTCTGTTCTTGGGCTCAGGTCCCCTGCACGGCAGTTGCACACCTGCACTGCCCCCCTGGCAATCCTTGCACTCTGGGGCAGTTTCTGTATCACTACGGCCCCCTACCAGCTCTTGACACCTGATGTCTGCACTTACCCTTGCCAGCAGCTGGCCGCACTTCTTATTTATTGTTCTCATTTACTGTTTGTATTTATTTCTGTTTATCCTATGTAGCGCACTTCCCCTCCTCCTTTCCCCTCGCACTTTACCCCCCCCCCTCCTGCACTTGTGCGATCTCAATGTCACCTGGCCTAGTAAGATCTTCCCTCTGTTCTCCTCCCTTGCCTCGTCGCACCTTGAAACACTTGTGTATAGGCACGTTATAAATGCCATATCATATCATATCATATCATAATATTGTGGGTTGGTGAACCCCCTCAAGAATGTTTAAGAAAGTCTAGGGACTGAAACATGTCGGGTTATTTGTATTAGGACACAACTGGGCCAACTTTTATAATGTATTTTGTTTTGCATGTGTTCTGTAAAAAATCTTGAAATTTTGAACTGATTGTGAATGAATATAGATTTTTCTATGTATAGTGGAAGCTTTCTTTATTGTTTTCTAGTTTTTATCAGTTCATGTTGATTGTTTTTAATGTAATATGAATTCTTATAATAAACTGATATTTGTTATTTTTGACAAAATGATTTAGGCTGCGTTTTGATGTATAAGAGTTGGACAGGCATTGCCTAAAGGACATACTTATTTTCTTTTGTGTATATGTAATATATAGTTACCCAGACAGTAGAGAAAAATAATTTTGGGGCCTCTGCTACAGCTTTTTCTTCTGGGTTTGTGAACCATTATATAAACCCTTATCCCAAATAGGTACATTAGGAAGCAGGCACAAAGTAAATTGAAGGTGTCAAAGAATAGATGAAAAAGATATATATGTACACATTTATTTAAGAGATGTGGAACATATTACATGGCACACATTCATTTATGAAAACACAGATTATAGCTCCCTGACGTGATAAATATTACCCAAGCTCAATAGATATTAAAAAAAAACATATCCGAATAAGGCTCATAACACTAGCAAAGGGATCCATTCCTATTAAAATGAACACCAGAACATGCATTAAAAATGGCTACAGGCCTTAAGCCTTAGGGAAATTTAAAAGTACTGAGAACACAGAAAATATAGGGCTGTGTGGAAGCTCAGACAAGTAGCAACTCATGGAAAGGTTATTGAAAAAGGGAGGGCCTGGACAGAAGTCAATGTGCAGTGATCTAGTAGTTTAATGGTAGTAATATACAGTTTTCAGAAGTGATACTCAAGGGTTTTTTATAAATAAAATATGGCAGTAGGCTAAAGTAGATAATGCGAGAAACCGGAAGACGTCTCACTTGCTAGTCCCCAGGGATTTGCCATCCAGGTGGCCAGGACACAGCCATCACTATTGGATCCAGTTCCTGGGGGTGGACCAGTGAGGGAGGGTCACATGGATGGGGGGGTTCACAGGACAGTGGAAGTGGGATGCCGACGGGTGAGACCTGGTATCCCCCTCCTTATAACACCTTTTCCCCAGCCTATCAAGTAGGATACTCAAACGCTGTACCCCCCACTTTTCCAACACAAACACTTTTGGCATACCACGAACCAATGACAGACTTACAGCAGAGCCGTTTACCTGACATGTCCCAACACAAGGGTCAGGCAAAGTCAGGCTATTGACCAGAATCACACACACCTGACAACTCTTTCCCTTGCCCACAGTGATAAAAGGTGGAGCATGAGAGCACAATACAAAGAAAACAGATCGCACAATGAGACAGCTATCCAGACACGGCAGTTCAAGAGGAGGAGAAAGGTAGCGAGAACCGAAAGGGTGACAAGGAGAGAAGCGACCTTGCCCTTTCCGGCCCAGACCTGCAGAGCCTCCCTTGAAGGAATTGTAAGCGTGCAACAATAGCCAGCGTGTGTTGCAGCAGATGTCAACGGTACACAGAGCATGCCTACGCTGATAAGCAGGACAGAGAAAGGTGCCTGCTACCGTGGTACTGTCCTTGACTCCAGATACCAGGTAGCCAAGCGGTTCAACACAGTGAGTGAGTCGAGGGTAGAACCAATAAGAAACCGAACTGTGTTGAATGAAAGTCACAAAGTGGCACAATGAGGGAAGTTCAAAGAACTGTAAACTGTTAAGGGAAACCCAGCTACAAGAGGGGTCTGGCACCACGTGGGTGCTCACTCGAGAGACTCTGGTTGATCCCACGTTGAATCAAACTACTGATACCAGAAGGCCCTAGGAGAGCCATGAGGAAAAGGTCAAAGTGGTCATACATGGGTCTAGCAAAATCCCTGTACAGTTGAAAGTCTTTGACCAACAAACAATTGAGAATGCAAGGGTAGTGAATCCTGCATAGGAAAGTAAAAAGAATTGTGAAGTGGCAAGAGTGAACCTGACAGATGGATGCCAATAAAGAGGGAAAAAGCCTAAGGTCCCAAATGAGCAGTGTGTTGACAAAAGTGAACCCGACAGAAGGATGTCCACGGTGAACAGTAAGGCATTAGGGGATTCCAAGATGACCACTGTGAGGAAAGTGCCATAAATGAGGCTCTCCTGATCCCCCCGGGACACACAGTCTGAAAATTCTAAGCTGAAACATCCTCCCCAGGCGTTTTGATGGCAGAAACAGTGAACAGAGTCAAAGGGGCACCGCACGACATTATCTGCGGAAAAGTGCGACCAGGAAAATACTGCTCCCACCCAGCCAGCCCGTCTGCACCCAGGTGTGGCGGGAAGTGAAGAACCAGAGCAGAGTTGATATCGGAGGTGAGGGAAGTGTGTGAAAACAGACAAGCCTGCGCACCATAAGGAGAAGAACCTTCCAGGGACCCGGCCCACGAGGAAGGGAGAACAGCCATGAAGAGACCCCAATGCACCACAAGGCTCCAGGAAAACAAGAGTGATGCCAAGGCCAGGCGGACCTACCTCAGTTATAGAGAGCACCGGAGCAGTGAGGAGCTGGCGCCAAGCGGAGGCGAACAAGGACCAACCCACATAGTAAAGAGCAGCAACTGGGAGGTTGGGATGACTGGAGGCAGGTCGGGATGAAAGCTCTCAAGCGCCAGAGCCTAGAGTGGAGAGCAGCACGGGGTATGTCTCCAGGGAAAGGGAGGACTGAAAATGCCTGGGGGGGGCCCGCTCAAACGGACCCAAAGAACAGAGAGAACAAGGAAGAGGGAAATGGGACTCACCAGGCGACATAGGGGCAGAGAGGAGAGAGGGCAGTCACATAGTGAAACACCAGGCCAACGGGGAAAAGGTGACCCATGCCCCAATCTTTGATTCCCTGGGCGAGACACAGTAAGCCCTGCATTCAAGCAAAAGAGGCAAGCCTCCATAATTATAGAAGAGGCTCAAGAGTAAGGGTAATTCCCAGAAAGAAGTGCCGACAGCTACCATGACAAGAAGCTTTGTAAAAGCACCCACGCCCCAGAGAGAAAACCTAGGCGAGGCGCCCCTCTCACCCATTCTTTGCAAAAGAGCCCTGATCTGAAAGAGGGAGAAAAACTCAAGATGAATCCCAGCCCTCAATAGCAGCAGCGGGGAGGCAGAAGAGCCACAGAAAAGGCTGGTGGTGTCCGTGGTGACACAACTGCACAGGGTGTGGGGAGGGCAGCACGATGTCAAAACACAGGGGGAAGGAGCCGCTAACAACATCAAAGGGGGACAAGAAGCCCAAAGAAACCAGCTTACAAAAGATCTGGAGCCAGAAAGTGAGATCCCCTCCAGCAATAGACCACAGCCAGGACCAACACACATACCCAAGAGGGCCAAGAGCAATCAGTGACGCAGGCAGTCTTCCTGCAGTATTTTAATGACTTTGGTGACAAAACTGCAGACACAGTCCAAAAACAACTGGACAAGATTAGGCCTGGCAGTGACACTACAGAACATAAAAAGAGACGTCAACAAAATAGAAGAAAGGGTAGATACCAATGAAAGAGCGATTCAAGAATTGGTAGAAGACTCGAGGAAAACAGAACATTTTGTGCAACAACAAATGTGACCCACAAATTACAACAAATTAGAACCACAAGCAAAAGACCTAGAAAACAGGTTTAGAAGATCAAACATTAGAATTAAGTGCTTGTCCGAGGAGGTCATTGACAGAGATCTCGAAGCGGCGACAAAAAACATTTTTGCAGACCTTTAAGAAGCAAAGAGCTCATCAGAAATAAGAATAGACAGAGTAACTAGAGTAGGACCTCGAAGATCAGAGCCTGGCACAAGGCCAAGGGATGTCCTGGTGGCCCTCCACGACTACATGATGAAGGAAAAGATTCTAGCATCCCCAAAAGCCCCTAAAGCAGCTAACCTACAATGGTACTGAAATACTACTCTTCCAGGATTTGTTCCATATTACACTGTTCAAAAGGAAGGGAATGGTGATGGTCTTGAAGGTACCCCGGGAGAACAATATCTGAAACCGCTGGACATTCCCATTTGGGTTGGCCTTCGAATGGAAAGGGAAGCAACATCGAATATCTTCTTATGTAGAAGGAGCTAGGATCTTAGAAATTGAGGAAGCAGAACAAAGAGCGAACAAGTCTAGACAGATGGCCATGAACAAAACTAAGACCTGGGAATGGGTTGACGCAAGACACAAGCAAAACAAGAAGAGAGGCTACCAACCTCTACTGAAAGGACTGGCAGTCTGAAAGCAGCAGGTGAGGGGTAATCCCCACACAAAGGTCTCCAACAGGTGAGATGGTCAAGAGATACATGGAGAGGCATAGCTCTAGCCTGGGGAGGGTGATCAGAACGGTTCATATCACTGGTTCTGGGGGGTCAGGGAAGGTGGGAGGAGGCATCTGGAATGGGTTTGGGAGAACCCACAGATGCATACACTGGGGGGGAAGCTCAATCCCCGACAAGGCGTTTAGGGGGGCTAGAGGGAGGTTGAGCTCACCCAGTCCCAGGGAAGAGGGAGAGGCAGGGAAGGAGAGGGGGCGAAACAGGGGGACAGTAGGGGAGGTGGGAAGAGTGGGGGAGAAGGGGAGAGGGAGTCCATCCAAGAAAGCACTGCGACACAGAGCACACAGAACCACAACCGAGAGGCTGGATAGTCACGCCACATTAACAATCATTTCACTGAATATTAATGGGATAAATTCACCACTGAAAAGAAAGAAGTTGCAAAGATTCATAAGGAGGGAGGCCCAGATAGAATAACCTTACAAGAAATGCATGTACAGAGACAGAGTGGGACTACGGAGCTTCCACCAAACATATCAATCTAATGACAAGGCCAAGAGGGGGGAGTGCTGCTAGCCCTACGAAACAACCTAGATGTCACAGTTACCTCCATAAAGAAAGGAACCCAGGGAAGATATGTGGCCCTGAATCTTAAGAGATGGGGGGAGGGACTTACGATAGCCACAACATACGCAACAAGTACCAGCCAAGATAGGTTTCTCCAGACATCACTGTCAAGACTGGAAAAATGTGTGAAGGGTTTGATAATACTGACAGGAGACTTAAATATGGCCTGGTACCCAGGAAGGGACAGGAGCAGGGGCAGTCAAGGAACCTAGGGTAAGCCCCTGAAAGAACTGCACAAGAAAATTGACAGGTTGGCATTGGTGGACGTATGCAAGGAAAAGGAGGGGTACACGGGGAGATTTACATTCTTTTCACATGTATTCCACTCATTATCGAGGATAGAATACAGATGGGCATCACCCAGGGTGCTGGGACAAGTGTCAGATATAAAAGTAGTGGGCGATAGCCTTATCAGATCATGCTCCCATATATAATGAAACTGAGAAGGTAAGGGGCCCTCCTGGGCTATGGAAATGGAGATATCCCTCATTTCTGTTTAAGGACCAAACGCGAAGCGAAGAGATAGGGGAGGGGATAGAGGGTTTTTTCAGGGATAACAATACCAGCGACACAAATCAGCAAACAAGGTGGGACGTCTTCAAGATGACAATTAGGGTTAAGATCATTGCTACCAAAGCCAGGAGAGATAAAGAAAGCAGACTTGTGGAAATAGACCTGGAGGAGAAATTGAAGAATGTAATGACTAGAATAGGAGTGGGGGCAAGTGGCGAGGCAAGAAGGGAATATAGGGCCATAGGGGGCCAACTAGATATAATACAGGCCAGGGCGGCAGAATGATCCCTATTATTCCTGAAACAAAAGTACTACATAAAAGCAAACAAAACAGATAGGTTTCTCGCCAGGCTGCTGAGAAAAGAACAAAAGGTCAAAACTATACTAAAGATAAGGCTAGAAGGGGGGTGGCACTGATACGTCTGACATCTCCCGAGTGTTTTCTAGATATTACGCAGACCTATATAGCTCCGACAATCCGTTAGAGAGGAGACAACAGGGATATTTAGACAAATCCGATTTACCCGAAATTACAGAACAGGAGAGACAGATATTGGAGCTACAGATCACCAAGGAGGAGGTGAGTACGCCCATTAGGTCATTACCCCTTTATAAATCCCTAGGCCCAGATGTCTTCACCTCCAATTTCTACAGGTCCTTTGGGGAAGCCCTGTTCCCCTACCTGGTACCTCTGTTCAATGAATTTGGTGGTGCGGTCAAAATCACCCCTTCTATGAAGAGGCTAAAGTGGTCCTAATTCCAAAACTGGGCAAAGATCCAGCTACTTGCGGCTCGTACAGGCAGATTGCACTAATCAATGTAGATGCAAAGTTATACTTGAAGATACTAGCGACCTGTCTAGACCAAATTCTCCCTCATATCATTAGTATGGATCAATCAGTCTTTCCAAAGGCCAGACAGACAAGTGATAATACTAGAAGTATAGCATACCTTATAGAAAAAGTTCATAAGAAAAACATTCCCGCCTTGGTAATTGCCCTAGTCGCAGAGAAGGCTTTTGATAGGGTAAAATGGCATTTCCTGTTTCTCACATTGGAGAAGATGAGCTTTCGTCTGAAATTCCTAGCAATGTGACAAATGCAAACTACAATAACCCAAAACTTAGATTAGTGATAAATAGCTAGCTTTCAGGAGCCATCAAAGTACAGAGGAGTACAAAACAGGTTTTCCCCCTATCACCGCTCTTATACGCAATCCATCTGGAGCCACTATTGGTGGCAATAAGAGCCAACAGTGACATAGCAGTAATACAGTTCGGAGGAAGGGAACACAAAGGAACCACATTTGCGGACAATATGCTCCTTACACTAACAGAGCCGGAAGCTTCCCTTCAAGCCATGGAAAAAGAGATCCAACTGTTCGGGACAGTGGCAGGACTAGAAATAAACAAACCAATTCCTGAACCTGACGACTCCAATAGAGAGAGAAGCCAATCTTAAGAAGACGTTCAAATATAGATGGGTAGATAGTGCCATAAAATATCTAGGAGTTAAATTAACAAAAACAAGTGAGCAGCTATTCCAGGCCAACTACTTTGCCATGCTGGAGACCATAAAGAATAAACTGATAGACTGGGGCCTGTTAACAATTTCATGGCTGGGAAGGATCAATGTCCTGAAGATGGCGGTCCTCCCACGGTTGCTGGATTACTTTGCGACCCTCCCAGTTCCAGTGTCACTATCCTGTTTCAGAGCTCTCCAAAGACACATAGGTAGGTTTGTACCGAACAACAAGAAGCCAAGGACGGCGAAGTGGGTAATGTTGAGAATCTGTGTGATTTTCCCGCGACGGAAATGTTTGAGGGAGACATGACCGAATATTATTTCCTTGTAATAATCTTTGCTCAATTATCCCCTGAACATTCCTGATGTGCCCAAACCACTACCCAAACCCCAACCAACCCCCCAACCTACCCTCACCCCAACACACCCCCACCACCATACTTACCTTGCCTTCCATCATGCAGGACCTTCAGATGCATGTTCCCTTTCAATTCTGTGATCGGGGACCGGCGCCGCAGGGTCCTTTTCATTTTCGGCAGCTGCGGGGGTGTCCCCCACAACCCCTGCTCACTATACTGTATAGTATGGTAAGCGGGGTGTTGCGGGTGACACCCCCGCAGCCCGCAAGCCTTTTTTTTTTGGGCAGTTGCGGGGATGTCTCCCGCATCCCCCACTCACTATACTGTATAGTATGGTGAGTGGGGTGTTGCGGGGGACACCCCTCGCACCCACCGCAGCAGTAGAAAATATGTCACATTTGACGTCTCATTACAATCTTGGTTACAAAAACCTACAGGAAGTTGGGAATGGTTAGGGGATTTGTCTACGTATAGTATTGTGTAGTTGTTAGTTTCTTCATTGGTCACAACTTATCTAGTGGCCCCACCTCAGACCACCCATAAATTGATAAAAGTAAAAAAGACATCATCGTAATAACAAATAATTGGCTAATGCTAGAGTTGCAAGATGGCATCGTTGGTGAGCATTGATTGGTTCGCATTGGCTTTACCAAACTTGGCAGGTCATCAACACATGAGCAAACATAGTGGTAGGGGAACCTCAGGGACATCAAGGAGCCACTTTTCCATCTCTGATTTCCTAGGCCTCTAGCCAGAATGTCTGTCTTTGAGCTTGACTTTGCATGGCACCTCTTGTTTGGAGAGTCTTTTGAAGAGTGGAGGCAGGTGCATATCTATGTCTGGCTCTAATGAATGAACACTGTTCTCTAGTTACGAGTCACATCTGAGGAGACCTGGTTTTGTATTGTTCTGCTCAGCTTCTATTAGGATTATAGCTCATATTAGCATAGGTTTTATTACCCTTTCTGGCCACTGGAGACTTGGTTGAGCTATTCTTCATGCAGTTTTAAACTTTAACTTAGCCGGCACCTGGCCATCAAAGGTTGTTTGTTCTTTACTTAATCTAAGCGAAATATGCCTTGTGCTCGAGAATTATTATCTTTCGCTCTTCTTTAGAGCTATCCAAAGCTCCCTTTTCTGCAGTAACCTTGGAAAGGAGCTGCATATGCCACTGTCTGGCCTTCGCAGGTCTTTGTTTCTGTTAATTCAGCAAATCGAATCTCCCTGCAACTTTGAGGTGTCTTTGTGTTCTCCATTCACCCAAACGTAGTTTCGCCAGCCATTTTATCCAATATGGCCAATCGTTACCATTGCATTTCTACGTTACGAAAGGGATTAACATGTATCATTCATCTTGCTTTTCAGCATATACATTGATTATATGTTGCTAGTGTCTATTGAATGCAGGTAACTTTCTTCATGTCTAAATGTACATTTGACCTTATGTCTGCGTTTCTTCATGGTGAGTGCATATTTGCTTCATGTCTCATGAATTTATGTGTATTAGTTTGGCAGTGATGTCACTTTTTCTCATCATCTTTAATTACACCATGTTCAGTTCATCTGGAGTTTGCAGATTCATCACTTCTTTGATGGTTCCAGGATAAGGTGGGTAAGGTTGTCTTAATGTGTAACATCTCTCGTGCTCACTATATTTAGTCGGGGAAGGCGCTGATGCCATGAATGATATACTCCTCTCGTTTCTATGGTATGGAGTCAAGGGAGGGATGGACGGTATGAATTATGTATTTATCTCTCTCTCGACAATACCAACACCCACCTGCACCCTACTCTCGCTACCCCAACCCACCCACTCCACCTCCACTCTCTCTACCTTCACCCACCCACCCTACCTCCAATCTATGAATCCCCACCTACCCTACCTCCACTCTCTCTACCAACACCCACCCCGAACTTGTTCTAACCCCACCACCCACCCTACCCCCACTCTCTCTACCCCATGTACCTATCATATCCCCTCTCATCCCCCACCCACCATACCTCTATTCTCTCTACCTCAGGCTACCCCCACACCTCAAACTTCCTCCGCTCTCTCTATCCCAACCCACCCTGCCTCCATTCTCTACCCTCACCCATCGTACCCTCAGTCTGTACCCTCACCCACCATACCCCTATTCTCTACTCCCACCAACTCAACCCCCACTCTCTCTTTCCCCAACCACTCTCTGTACCCCCATCCAACCTCCACTATTTCTGTCAGCACCCACCCTACCCACACTCTCTCTACCCCACCCATCCTTACCCCGTCTCCACCTCCACCAACCCACACCCTCTCTCTCTACCATCACCCAGCCTCCCCAACTCTCTGTACCCCCACCCACCCTACTCCCACTCTCTCTCTCTACCCTTACCCACCAGACTCTCTCTACAAGCCATAAACCCAGCCCACCAACACTCTCTATCCCCTCTCATCCTTCCCAGCACAAGCTCGCTATTGTTTCTTAGCCTCTCACTCAAACTTTCTTGCTCATCCTCAATGGCACCCTCTCTCAAACACTTTCTCCCTTACTCTATTCTGCTTCCTTCTCATTCGCTTGCACACCCACCTTATTGCATCCTCCTTTGAAACTTTGCACTCTCCTCCTTGCACCCTAGTGTCTTAAAATGCAAAATACAAAGAACAGCTGTAAACACCAAAACTATTGTCTTTGCCAATGCTTGTTTTAAGTGTGCCAGCCACGGTTTAAACGGCCGCTGTCAAACCTGCATTTCCATTCCCCAAACAGGGATGGAAATCCTTTTTAATGAGCATTTCACAAAGACAGGGCCTTAAAGCACCCCCTCAGTAAAAAAAAAATGCTCTCCCAGCAACCACATGGTCACTGGAAGGCTGTCATACATTAGTGTCAAGAGTGGTCCTGACACTAATGTACACAAGGAGGTAGCCACCCCTGAAATGCTCAGGTCATCTTTGGGAATAAGGTGATCCGAGAATTTCTGAAAGCAGGGCAAATTAATCGAGCGCATTCTCTCCACTCCTTTCGTTTGCGCTACTTTTTGAGATTCTGGCTCATTGGGCCTCATTACAACATTGGTGGGCCGGAAACGGTGCAGGCACTGTTGTTTCCGGCCCGTCACAGTTCAAGTCTGCCTGTCGGAGCCGCTGTGCCCAACAGGTGTGACCCTGCTGGGCAGAGAGGCCACGGTAGGCAGAATGTCACGGAAGCACCGGCACCGTTAATAACGGTGCTTCCGTGGTCCCCACTCCTATCGGACTCTATGGGAATGGGGCACAACATTTTACCGGCGCCTGACTTCCCGGACCGGTAGGGTTGGAATACCCCAGTGTTACCGGCAAGCCAGGTGCCAGTAAAATGTACAAGTCCAGCACCAACCTGCCGGTTTTACCAGCACGGTTATGACCGGACTTGTAATGAGGCCCATTGTTTTTATTTGTTTTTCCTGCTGCGGCATCTTGGAAATCATGGCCAGGTGGGAGGGAGATCCAGTTGGATCACAGGGAAATAGCTTTGCCAGTTTGCCTTGCAATACTAAGCAAAATCTGATAAATCTCCACCAATGGATAGCAATTGTGTGAATAGCTACACTAGTTGATGACCAAGCCAAAGTCATTTGAGGAGTTAACGGAAAGGGGAGCAGTGGTCGCTGCATCAGCAAATAAACAGACCTTCCAGGATTTTGCGGCATGAAATGGCAAATTTTTCGGCATGAAATGGCAAATTTTGCGGCACAAACCTTTATTTATTGCGGCATTTTTGCGGGACATTTTGTATTAACTGGAGGGTGTAAGATTGCCACATTGCAGGAAATAGGCAGAGTGCAAGGCTACAAGAGAGCCAGGGTATCATTATTATGTATCTTTTGTATTAATTTAATAGGAAGAGTCCCAGATGTCTCTGGCTTGGCAGAACAGTGTTTGATTTGGCTACATTTCTGGTTTAATGTTCATGCCTATTTAATAGTATTTCAAAAAAGGTAGCAGGCACTCCTCTCCAGAAAGAACATGGCATGATAACCTGTTCTGAGATGAGAGTTTGCAGCACATGCTTTTTGCTCACTGTACCTTTCACAGATGGGAAATATCCATTTGCATATCAGTCTTTGTCCTTCCCACATGGGCAATCCAGCACCGAAACGCTATGGCAATTCCTCTCTGAACAAGAGTACCAAAAGCAACCCCATACACGTGTTATCATGCCATGTTCTTTCTGGAGAGGAGCACCTGCTACCTTCTTTGAACTATTTAATAATATTAACTAAATTGATCATTATCAATTGTAATGCTGAAAATATTCCCCTTCTATGTTCTCCGATCCCCCAAACACCCACACACCTCTCACCAACACACATCTCACCAACTCTCCATCACAACTTACATTCCTTAACCTCTCACTCTGTCATACAAATACTCATGTGCTATGTCACACTGTCAAGTCACAATTTGCACGGCCCAGCCCCTGCCACACTCCAAATCATACTCCCAACTCACACCATACACTCTACAATTCCTCCCGCAATATACAGTCTTTCATTCTTTTGTGCTGCTTCTGCATCTTGCATCCTTTCTCCCATTCTATTACACTCTTCCCTCATCCTTTTTCCCAATCTGCAGCTCTCTGCCTCTTTCTGGCCAACCGCTTCCTCTCTGCTTTCCTGCTCACTGACCACACGCTCCCTCTACTTTCTGTACCTCTGCTCGCTCTCAGATTTCTGGCCCACCGCATCACTGCTTCCTCTGCTCTCTTGTGCAGTGCTTCCTCCTCTGACCCACTGCTCTCCCTTTGCTTTCTTGCCTATCACTTCACATCTCACCCATCACTCTCCCTCTTTCATAGTGTAACCATTTTTTTATTTTTTTTAAATGTAGATTTTGACCCAGTTCCTCAAATAATGGGGCATTTAAAAAAAGAATGGAGGATATGCTATTTTTAGACAACCCATTTTTGGAAATGAGCAGGTCACCTTATTCTCAAAGGTGACGGGCGCATTTCCACAGGCTTGAGCTGTAGCGCAAATTGTGCGCTGGCCAGCTGCCTTGAATGGTGTTCTGGGTTGTTTGACCGAAGCGTAATTATTTGCGGCAGAATTGACCGTAGTCAATTTTGATGCAAATTGATTTGCACTTCAGCCAAACAACCCAAAATGTACCTTTCACCACCACCCCACCCCTCCCCTACTTAACTGCTTGGTCGCTGCCACTTCCCCTGCAACCCTGCGGTGCCAGATCTTTCCCTCTAACGCGGGTCGGATCTGACTCCGCAGGGTCCCTTTTTCGTTATTTTCTTTTTTTTTTGTCCCCGGCTCCAATTTTGAGGAAAAAGGGGAAAACGCTTCTGCAACCACCCTAGACCAAAAATACTGAACATGGGGAGCGGGTGACAACCCCGCAACACATGTTCAGTATTTATAAAAATTGATCGAATAGTACTGGACGAAATAGGTCAAATTGTAACATTCGATAGATTTTTGTCATCAAAATGGGCAGTACTTTGAATAGAATTGCTCTCCCGACAGTGTTCTGCAAGCTCCTAGCGCCTTTCACAGGGACAGGCCCTCCAGGTGCCTGCCGCTGTAAAATGCAACCCAAAAAATGCATTTTTATCCTGTTTGAGGAACAGAAATGCAAGCGGCACAGCAGCGGTTCATACCTTAAAAGAAATGCATGACAGGGTCAGGAAAGACCCTGTCATGCAGTGGCAGCATCACATCCCGTGCGCATAGGGTTGCCTACAATTTCTGCACATTTAAAAGTGCATCTTGCTTGGAAATGAGGGATGCGCTTTTAAATTGACAGAAACGCCACTTTATTTGATCAAGGAGGTGAAAAAGGCCATCTGAATGGGCGCGCATATAAAATGTGCCCATTCATGTGTCCCTTGTGGATTGGGCTACACTTTTTTGGTGCGCAAGTGATGAGATGTGTTAGCGCATTTCATTACTTGTGTAAAAAAAAGTTGACAACCTGTCACCCTGAGTATTATTTTTTTTTTAAAACAGTAATTTTTGCAATTACTAAAATAAAATGTAAAAATAATTGCAATTTTTGCACAAAACGGCCTTTTTTGCGGCATTTTGCGCAAAACTGCCGTTTTCGCAGCATTTGCGGGATCGCATAATCGCTATAAACTGGAGGGTCTGAATAAAGGTCTGAGCCAACAGACTTCTTGGTTGCCCGAACAGAAGCTGTGGTCAGGTCCATAGGAAGCTGCGAGTGTCCAGAAACGAACTGCCTGCACACAGGGAATGAGCAATGGCGGTTTTAGCAGCGCCTCCATGCCCCTATAGGAACTTGATGAGAGAAGTAAAATAAGTCTAGTTTGTCTATGAAAGCAAACAGGAAGAACTCTGTGTGCACTACGGTTCAGGTGCCAGGATAACAGCTGTGGATCTACTGGCAAAAGTTTTCCACAAAGGGACGACCCATTTGTATCGGCCGGATCCCACACGTCTGCATATGGTAAGTGGTTAGATTGTGACTAAGGGTGGGCCAGTAATCTGGCCCCTGATACCTCCTTAATCACTTGATCCTGGTACCGTCTTATTTATTTATTTACTGTGCATTTGTAAGGCGCTTATACAACAAGTAACTTGTATTTCAAAGCGCCCAAAGGGCAACAAGGAGGGGACATGGGAATGGAGCACTTGGCTCCACCCTTAGTACAATGCTATTGCTCCCCTTACTGTACACATGCAACTAAATTACTTTACTTGTCTTGCCAGATGTTCTACCACTGCACTTACATAACAGAAATGATCGACCCCTCACTTACCTGGCTCTAATATGTTCCCAAAGCTTGTGAAAGTTCTGATGTCTTCCCACCCCACCAATTTTTGGGAGATTTAGCAAAGCTTGGAGCCCTGTAATCAGCTGGACTTGTTGCACAATCTTGGAATTGGACAGCACTCTATGTTTGTCAACCAATCAATGGCACGTTTTTCAGAGACAAATAACTGTGGTAACAATCTGGAAACACAATACAAACTCAACGGCTCTGAGCAGAACACCAAAACAAGCCTCAATCCGTGTAGGTTTTAAAAAGTAATGGGGCTGCACATATCAAGTGAGAACATTAAATATTCACTAACACTGCTGGTGTGATATTTTGTGGGGAACCGGGCCACGAGCTCTCCTCACTGCACTCAACGCTCACCTTCCTTGTGCCTCGCGTGAGAGAGCAACTGCCGGGAGGGAGCGCGGGGTGAGTAGGAGTGGAAGAAGAATGGCAGATGGATAACCCGCGGGTGGAGAGGCCTCCAGAGGGGAGGGCGCTGCCATGACGCCCCTCTCGACGCTCCCTGTGGTTCTTCTCGTCCCTCTTCCCCAACAGAGCTGGAGCAGCTCCGCACAGGTCCGCTCCCTCTTCCATCCCGGCCATGGGCTGCGGTGCAGGCAAGGTGCTGCCCGAGCCCTCGCCCAAGGCGGCCAAGTCCTGCGCCGACCTGGTGAAGACCGTGGTGTGGTGCAGCCGGGCGCCCCGCATCTGCGGCTGGGGGGAAGAGGAGCCTCCTCTCAAGCCGCCGCCGGGGGCCCTGGCCTTCCTCCGCGGCGATTTCTGGGGCCTGGGAGGAGACTGCGAGCCCCGGACACCGGCCGCACCTGTCCCGTGCCGGGAGCAGATCCACAGGAGCAAGGTGGCGCGCTACAGGGCCAAGTTCGACCCCCGGGTCGTAGCCAGGTATAGAGCCAGGGGCAACATACGCCTGGGCACTGGAGGGCGGTGGAACAATGATCCATATAGTATACGCGGAATTTACTCGTGCATTTACATTTATACAAGGGTGCTTGTAGATGGTCCCACTAGAGGCTGAAAGCACGAGCACTGGGAAATATTGCATTCTGTCAAGTGGAGTCCATGGAGTAGAACGGGGATCCTGGATTCTGCAGAGCATACAAGAAGCAACCTGTCTCACTGGCGCCCACGTCTAGCGCATAGGCGAACACGTTCAATTCTACCAATACCACTAGCGTATAGCGTATGGAGGACACACATATATTGCACAGTCGGGGGCTTTGGACCATAAAGGGAAAAGGTATTCTCTTGGAAAACTGGCTTCCGCATCCAATACAGCAAACATTATAATATGTAACACCATACCATGTGTCAGTGGTATCCATAGCGAATTGGGTGATCAATAATAGCCTGCCGATAAGAGAGATATATGTACTGTACGCAACTATTTTTTAGAGTATAAAACATCAATCTCTCACATAATATTGGTGCCTCTAGCATATGAGTGAACAATGAATACTAGACCAGTGGCATTACAACTAATTAATGGGCGTCAATTCAGTGTAGTATTGTCTATAGAATGCTGGAGAGCAAACGAATGAATGCCTTTAATGTGGGGGTGCACCCTTTATAGCACCGCCAATATCTCACGGGTGCCTATCGTGCAACAGCACAATGCACACTGCATCCAGTTCCCCCTCTTTCCTGTGGGGAAACTCTCTATTGCGAAACACTGGCATCTATAGCACGCGACAGCGAAGTCCGTGCTGAGCCTCTGTACCGTGGCGGGACTTGCAGTGTAAGGCGGTGCTACTGGGTGCTCATGGCGCGCGAGAAGCCATCTTTACTGAGGCACTGTTTGATTCATAAACGCAGAGGGAGAATATATGCTTCTTCATTAGACTACATGTAGCCTGTATTGGAGAAACACAACTGAATCACTGGGTGCCCATAGCAGGCACGAGGGAAATGAATACTCATTGGCTATGTACTGTGTCACTTGTGTTTTTGTATACTTTTGGGGAAAGCTTAATACAATGATTGTGCTGGACAGAAACATTATGTATTACTTTGTTTCTAAAACGTGGGGAAGCAAGCAGTGCCAAAAGTCATTAGCATGTAGTGGAATTCTTTAGACTGTATCGCAGGGAGTGTATAGGCTGTGAGATCACTGGTGTCTATAGAATGTGCAGTGTCTGTAATTATAATTGGTTATTTTTAAAGTGCTTAATACGCGGACCCGAGATTCAAACCTCTGTTGCTGTGCGTTGTCTTGCTTCCAAAACAAGCACGTTGCCACTGAGCTATACTACCTGACTCGACCTATATCACTTGGTACCTGTAGGCGCTAGTTAAATAAACTACCTTTTATCCCTGATGTATCTATAGCATGCACCTTTCTTCACCAAATGCGTTGAAGGGTTATGGTTTCACAAGCGGGAGCAATACACCCTCTGCCAATATTATTCATTATTTATTTTGTTTTTTGGAATTCTTGTTCAGTGCTGGCCCTACCCAGAGGGTCTTGGAGCGCCTGAAAAGGTTCAAAGTTTGAAAAGGTGGGAAGTGAAACTGAAGTTACAAAATATTTTCAGAATATTATAGGAAAATTAGCATAGAGAAATGGTAACTCGGGAAATACAGGGGCAGGGTTATGTGTGGGGCAACAGGCATGTTTTGAGGCTCTTTCTGAAAGAGATGATGGAGGATGCAGTGCAGATGTGAAGAGGGAGGATGTTTCATGCCCTGGGCACCCAGTGGGTAAATGCTTGCTTTTGTGTGCATGTTAGTTTGCAGAGTGGAATATGTACCAGATGCTGGCTTGCTTGTCTGTTGGTTGTGTGGGTGATGAGTTTTAGTTTTTCGTGACCATTAGATGGGTTTTCTGGTGGATGGCTTTGAAAAAAATGCGCTGAAGGTAATTCTCTGGGGCATGGGTAGCCACTGAAGATGGGAGGGAAGTGAGGTGACGTGTGAATGTTTGTAGCTGGACGATGAGTATGGCTGCTGCTTTTTGTATGCAGGCAGCATTTCTTTGATGCCAATGTCACTGATACAGAGAAGTCCTCCCCAGTTACGCACATACTAAAGAAAACCTAAGACCATGGCCGTGATTGCATTGGCTGGTGCGGCTGAGGGGCACACAAGCATCATAATATCGAACATACCAAGTTACTGCTGTGAAATTCATCACATGTTGTAATGAAAGAAATTGACCCTGAGGAAGGCGGCCATATATTGCTGTTGCCCCGCCAACACTAGTTGGTCCTTGTCTCTACCATAGTGTGATTGAGCCTGAAAGAGTTACAGGCTATGATGTACATTGTATATGGTGGTGGTAACTTTGTCACACACACTGGTGTTTTGCAATTCAATGTGTAATGGAGCATACATTGAGATATGTGTAGTGACTTTTGGAATATGGTTTTTCATGCATTTCTATTAAATTAATCAGCTGTCCACTTTCATACCTGCTTTGTTTAGCATTTTTGCGGTCTGATGCTTATTCATACTACATTATGACCACATTCTTGGGTATTCATATATATGATACGAGTCTTCCTTATTTTGTTTGTGAGTATAATTTCTTATTTAATTGCTGCATTTTGTATGTGTGAGGAATTCGACTATCCGCGCGGTGGGTGTGCGCTCTCCTGGGTTTTTTGAAATGTTAAAAGAAATTGAATGATGGTAGATGAACCTCTCGAAAATGTGTGGTGCTAATCCGCACACATTTTCCTATGCTCACCACACAACATCCACATAGACCTGTGTACTCTGGGTGGACACAGCCTACAGGCGCCGCCCCCCTTGTCATATTTAGTTGGGATATGACAGCCAAGGGTACATTAAGGCATCTCAGAAAGGGGAGGGCAAAACCTCCTCCTGACATGGCCAGCCCAATTAACTAACAAAGGTTCAGTGGATACGCCCCATCCTTTTGTTAGCTCTGCTGGTGGCAGCTTCGTACACTAATCAGAGTTAATTCAAACATCCCATGGGGGGCCTGCTCTCAGGACTAACAAAAGGGACAGGAAACCTCAACAACCTTGGATATGCACTTTGTCAACCAGAAGCCAGCTCCTGCCCCTCAGTATCAAGGGCAGTGAACTGTCATGTATGGGACAGTAGTCATCCCTGGAAGGGGACCCCATTCAGAATGTACACGTATGTGGATTGATGGAGACAGAAAGTCTGTTCTCGGCGCAGTTTCAAGGGAGACCTGCTGCTTTAATCAGGAACCACAGAGAGCTCCATTAACTAGAGAGACCCTTTGATCCCCGACAGACAGGAAGATAAGTGGGATTTAGTACTACACGTTTTCACCCCTTTACCTTTTCTGTTACAAAACACTTGGGTTATGACCTCATGCATACAGGAGATTGTTGGTGGGGACCCATGATTGGTTCAATAAGACAGGCTTACTGTACACCAATCACTGTGGCCCATTTGGCTTTAAAAGAGGGCTGAGCCCCTCTTTTGGCAGATCATCTGAAGACTTTGCAAGGAATAGCAAGAATAACTCAACATTGGATCCTGGCTGAAGGTACAATCTGATTTACATCTTCTACCAGTGAAAGAAGGCCAGGACCTCCAAGAGGGAAGCAAGAACCCTCCCCTAAACATCTCCTAGGGAACAGACAGACATACTGAATCCAGAGGACCCTTTAGCAGCTCCAGAACCAGTTCCCAGCCAGCACAAAGTGTGCCCTGCTAGGCTCTGTAGCAAGCTTCCTAGATCTGAAGTGCCAGAGAGTCTCTGAACCAAACTAAGGACAAGGCAATTGCCTGCAACACTCACCTGAGTTTTGGACCATCTGCCTTAAAGGATGACACAAGCCCAGTGAAGAAGCTAGGAGGAGTGCATCGACAAGCATCTACCGATGTCCACCTTAAAGGACATTTTCTAGCTCGTCGAGCCTAGACCAGCAGTGAGACAACGATTCCTGACCCGTGCCGCTGTGTAGGCCAGCCTGCAGCCATCCATCCAGTCTCACTCGCCGAACTTCCTGCCACCTGATACCCGCAGCTGTCTCCAGTCTTGAACTCTGTCACAGAAGCTGCAAAGTGCCCTGAAACCGACTCAACCCTGTTGAGCCCCATGAACTTCTACAAGCACAAGGTACATTGTGGTTCTGTCTCCCTGAACCTTCTCTGGAGGCCCCTAGTGACATTTTACAACCCATTGCTCCCTTTGTGTTGAAACCAAGTATCCTTGAACTATTGCGATTAATTACTTTACTGACTAGCCTCCTGTCAGTATCCAGAGTGCATCCCTTTTCCTTCTTGAAATGGACTGTCCTCTGCATTCCTTTACAGATGGGTTGTATTTTGTAGTGTACTAGAACTGTCTTTTGTGATAATAATAAAGAAGATATTTTTATACAACCTTCACTGGACAGTCCCTTTCATCATTGGGTAACAATTTAGTTTTTCTCTGTGTTGCAACTAACCAACCATCCACGGTCTTGCAGAGATAATTCTGCCGTTCTGTCCACGTTACTAAAGTTGGACAAGGAGGTTTATAATTTGCTTGTGTTTCCAATCTGTTAGAATCCCTTCTGATGTACAAAAAGTGTGGGGCTGATTGATGGTTTAGAAACTGATATTCACCACTGGAACCCTGGAAGTTGATTCGTCACAATATGGCTTGCAGGTGTGGCAACAGTGCTGTTGGGGAGTATAGTGAGGAGAGTATTGACGTAGTCCAGCATGGAGAGAACCAGTGCTTGAACTGCAGTGCAGATGTTGTTAGGATGAAGGACATGTCTGATCTTTCATAGGAGGTGTAGTTATACTTGTTCTTTTATCATTATAGGTTGTATGCTTTGGTGACAGCAACTATGTGGTGCATGAAGGAAAGGTGGGGGCCGATGCTGAAGACAAAGGATTTGACAGGCCCGGAGAGGGATATTTATGGTTTGTCTGTGGCAAGTTCTTTGATCAAGGGGGTGAGTTTGGGTTTGTGTCTAGGGGGGCAGATGAGGAGGTATTCTATTTTGGAAGGGTTGAGCTTGAGGAAGTGTGTGGTCATCCAGATGGTGTTAGTGGAGAGACAGTTTTTGAGGGTGTGGAGTTGTTGAGGGGATGAGATTTTAAAGTATATTTGTGTGCCATCTACATCTTGATGGAAATGGATGTTGTGGTTGTTATGTGTCTCTACAAGAGATTTAACACATAGGTTGAAGAGGAGTGGAAATTGGGAGGAGCCTTGAGATACTCCGTACTTGACCGGGGTGGTGTCAGATCAAAAAGGGGGCATGGAGACAAAGTGTGTCCTGTCAGTAAGGAAGGAAGTGAACCAGTCAAGGACGATGCCTAAGACTTTCATCCTGTGGGCTAGGACTTTCAGTAGAATAGTGTCGTGGATGGTGTCGAAGGCTGCAACGTGGTCGGGGAGTTCTTGTAGGGCTGGGGGTGTCCTTTGTGAGTGATGTTGTGAAGGTCATCAGATGTGAAGTGTAGAGGTCACATTGCTGTGTCCAAGTCAAAAGCCAGATTAGGAAGGGTTGAGTAGGTTGCTTGTGGTGACGTGCTGTTGCAATTGGGATGTGACAAAGCATTCTGACCTTATTCTCTCACTCTCTCTCCTCATCCCCGTTGTCTCTTCTAGCCTCTGATTCACATTCTTTCTTCTTCTCTGTCTGAGCCTTCCTGTTTGTCTGTCCTTTCTCTAACTGACTTAGCACTCTACTTATTCAAAAAGTGTCTAATCTTTGTTCTTTGATTTCTTCATCTGCTAATCCTTTTAACTGTTCAACTACCTAGTCCTCACCCACTACTTCTTTTTTCTCCTCATTTGGTCCACTCTCTGATTCTGATACTGTCCAATTTATTTCCCGGGCACACCCTACTGCATCTCCACTTGACCCTGTTCCCACTTCTTTTGTTCATAACATTTTTCCATATCTAATACCTTTTCTTACTGCACTCCTGAATATTTCTCTTTCTACTTCGATCTTTACTTCTGATTTCAAACACGCTGCTATACTACCAATTCTTTTTACAAAGGGCTCTTGATGTATCTATTCCCTCTAGATACAGTCCTCTCTCTCTTCTAATATACTTATCCAAAATCCTAGAACGCATTGTTTACATTCAGGTCTCTTCCGATCTTGTCCACCACTCCCTTCTTTCTCCACTTCAACACGCCTTCTGTCCTCTTCTTTCCACTGAAACTGACCTTCCATCGGTCACAGATGCTATTCTGTGCTCTTTTCATGGAAAACACTATCCTATTCTTATTCTTCTCGACTTATCGGCTGCCTTTGATACTATTGATCACTCTTTACTAATGTCAAATCCTCTATCTCCGGAAGTTTCGTATTTGGTTCACTGGTGGTTCCCATCCTATCTTTTGTTCTTTCTCAGTGTCTTGGGCAGTTATCATTTCTTAAAAATTTCCTATTGCGTGTTCCGCAAGGCTCTGTTCTTGTTCCCCTTTTTTCCCTCTGCATCTCTTCCTCGATTCTTTAAGTTATTTGTTTATTTGGTCATTTTTATATCATCAACTCACAAATCTTGTTCACATTTTCTACTTTCTCTGACTCTCTTTATTCAACTACCCCTTCCTGTCCCCTGCCTATATAAACTTGAATGCATTCACACTTTCTTCACCTAAATGCACCCAAGATGGAAATCCTATTTTCCCCTGCTTCTTCTGTCTCTTCTGGTTCTTTTGCTGCTTCCATTTCTTTCCCACTCTTAGCCATTCCTATCAGACACTCTGCATTAAATTTTGCAGTTGTCTTTGATGATTCTCTTTCTTTCAAGGAACATATTTCTTCAGTGTCTCGCTCTTGTAGCTATCCTCTTCATAACATTCATAAAACATGTGCCTTCTTGTCTTTTGAAGCTGTTAAACTCTTAATCTCATTTCTAGTGCTATCACTTCTCTACTACTGCTCTGTATTATTAACTGGTCTCTCTCACTACAAGCCTGCCCCTCTAAAATATGTCTACTACTCTGCTGTTTGTACTCATTTTTGTCTTTCCATTCAAAAATGTCTTCTATTCACTGAAATCTATTTCCTGGCTTACCTTTGATTCACGCTTACTCTATAATTTCTTAAACATCCTTTTAAAATGTATTTATGACCTGCCCCAGTCTGTTAGTTTTGAATCTCTTCACTTTTTCACTGTCCTTAAACCTCCCTGTGCCCCATTTCCCTTACGTGCTTTTTTGCTATTAGCACCCAAGCATTGGAACGGTTTAGCCCTAGAAAGCTGGTCTTTCACCACTTTTTCTTCCTTTTGTACTCCTCTTAAAACATTTCTTCTGTCTTTGGATCAATAATCATTGTTGTTTTTCCAATTAGTTTGTATTGCTGTTCTCATGTAAAGTATGTTGGCTTCAAATGCTATATACATTGATAAATACAAATGAATAATAAATACAAATACAAGTGGAGGGAATCTACACTTGACTACTGTTTGGCAATATATAACACCATATATAGTTTTAATCAACAATGGTACCATTAGGCAAAATAAATATAATGTCAAGCCCTCTTTCACATTTAATGTAAATAAAACACAGACAAAAGAGATCTACAACTTTGAAACAGGCGAGCTACAAATGTAATGTGTAAAATTTTGATTTTTAGTACATAAATGTACATCTGTTTGTACTTAATGTAATACATTATCTGTTTTAAAATTGAAAACACTTCACCCACTGGACACCATTAAAGAAAATCTGACTACTTACCTGACTGGCTATTTATCACCAAACAGATTACTTTGGTTGTGACCCAAAAGGGGGACACTGGACTTTAATTGAGAAACATGCTAAAATGTTATACCCCTCCTGCGGTTGCATATTTAGATGGTGCAGCCCGTGGCTGCACATCGAACCTTTTCACTGCCAAAAACTGTGAGGAGAGCTGAGGGGACCTTTTCTCTGGCAGGGTCCTATCAAGGTCTCTCATAAGGCCTGCACTAGACATGTATTTGACCCTCATAACAAGCATCAAACATCTGGCCTTGCCTGGTGCCACAGCTCCACACGGGGAATGCAAATTGTATAGGTCAAGGGGAGGCCTGCAGCTCCCCGACGATGTGTGCCCTGTAATGAAGGCATGGCATCAAAGTAAGACAGGCACAAGTGATCACAGCGAAAGGGTGTTTATTAAACTGTAAAGTGGGTGAGATAAACACATAATCATAACTTAAATCTAAGATGGGAGCAAGCTATGACCATCAAATAATAATAATATAGTCTTAGTGGAGTCTAGTCAAATAAAAAGGGCCTATACTGAAAAACCTGTTGCGAATCCTTACCGCTATGCTACAAAAGAGAATGTGGGATAATGTTCACAAGAAAAGAAAGAAGTGTTCACAAAATTATAAATCAGGCTGTTCTGACTCCCTTTCCCACGTTTTTAGCACGGGACAAGGCAGGACTCTCGAACACAGCACACTCCAGGAACGGTCAGGTTTAGTGACCAACACGATAGGGTAGGACCAAGGGCTCGAAGAAGACGGGACAATATTATCTTTCAAAATTTTATTTACCTCCTCAACCATTATCTGTTTCCGGGCTTCTGGGAGTCGATATGGTTTTAAATGAACCACTTTTCCCGTTAGGACTTCCAATATAGTGGTAAGTGCCTTTTAATCTTCCTGTTTTTTCTGAAAATACATTGGGAAATAAGGTAATTACATCTTTCAGATCTTCTTGTTGTTGAATAGATAGCTCTTTGGCATGAGTGGCTGATGGGTTCTCTTTCCACTCTTTTAAGAGATTTACGTGATACAAATGGACCTTCTGTTTCCTGTCCGGTTGGGCTACTTTATAAGTGCCAGCTCTCATTTGTTCTAATATTTCATAGGGCCCATGCCACTTGTTTGTTTTCTGAGGTGGGCAAGAGGACCAGTACTTTCTGTCCTATAGAAAACGATCTTAAGTTCACCTTCTTGTCATAAGTGGATTTTTGCTGACTCTGGGTGTTTTCATATGAGTGCGGACTAGATCGCGAAAAAGTCTCATATATACTTGAATTCTAGTAGCAGTTTGCGAGATGGGAATGGGTGCCTCTTCTCATCCTTCCATGGTTTCCCGGAGCATGTCCAGGACATCTCAAGGTTCTCTACCATACAGTAGTTCGAATGGAGAGAATACTGTAGAGGCCTGAGGGGTTTTCCTTATTGAAAATAGTGCCAAAGGGATCATCCGGTCCCAGTCTTTCTCGTCCTTATCTACCAATTTCCATAGGATTAATTTTTTATTTAATCTTTCCACCAAGCCATCGGTTTGGGGATGATATACAGAGGTTCGTAAGGTGGAAATATGGAGCATCTATTTGACCTCTGCCATAAGCTTGCTCATAAAATTTGAACCTTGATCGGTTAGTATTTCTTTGGGAGAGCCGACCCTTGAAAAATACGGTAGGAGTTGTTTAAGGATTGTTATGTGATTTTGATTCACATCGGGAAGGCTTTGGGGTATCTGGGTGCATAGTCAAGAATTACAAGGATATATTTGTTACCTAATCAGGATGTTTCTAAAGGTCCAATGATGTCCATTCAGATTCTTGAAAAAGGGATTTCTATGATTGATATGGTATTCAGAGGGTGAGGTAGTGGGATGTGCATGCTGGTCTTTTGACAAAGGTCACACGTTTGAACAAAGGTTTTGATGTCAGCATGGATACCTGGTCAGTAAAACCTCCCACTGATATGGGCTTGAATTTTGGATTGCCCTAAGTGCCCTCCAGTAAGATGGGAGTGCACAATCTCCAGTAGAACCTTGTGGTGGGTCTTGGGGGATAACTAGCTGCGTCTTCACTAAGCCTTCTGCAGATGTTTCTCTTCTATATAACAACCACTGCTTTAAGAAGAAAAAGGGGCTTTTTTCTCTATACCTTCTCATTCTGGAATAGCCTGTAAAAAAGCTTCAAGAGAGCTGGATCATTTTGCTGGATGAAGGCTCAGTCGGGATACATGGTAGGCTCTTCTCCTTTCTTTTCTTCAATGTTAACTAGTTACTAAGCTTCCCCAAAACCTAATGTACCTCTTTCTGTTTCGTCTGGTTCACTTTCTTTAAACTGAGGAAATGGAACCCTTTCCAAAATCCCTTAAGCAATTTTATCCGCACAACGTCCTTAATGGGATTTCACCATCATTCTTTAAGAGAACCTTTACGTCTCCCCGGAAGGCAGATCGATGACGTCTGCTAAGACGTCTATACGAACTTCCATGCTAGGCCAGATTTTGGGGCCAACCATATTTAACACCCACGTGGGGGTATCAAAACCAATCGGTAGGAATCATTCCTCTTTTCCCAGGGGGGATAACAGCCTCCCTACTGCTACAGATATCGAAACCTTTTGATTTTTACATGGCAAAAGAGGGGCTATAAACTCTTTGACTGATGTTTTGAATTGAGTCAGATCCTAAATTTGACACCACATAAAGGAAGGCATTGCATCAAAGTAAGATAGACACAAGTGATCACAGTTCAAGGGTGTTTATTAAACTGTAAAATGGGTGAGATAAACGCCTAATCTAAACCTAAATCTAAGATGTGAGAAAGCTACTAGTAGAGTCTAGTTAAATAAAAAGGGTCTATATTAAAATAACCTACTGCCAATCCTTACCGCTATGCTACAAAAGAGTGTGGGATAATGTTCACAAGAAAAGAAAGAAGTGTGCACAAAATTAAAAGTCAGGATGTTATAGCTGGGGTCTCCCTTCCCCATGTTTTTAGCACAGGACAAGGTGGGACTCTCAAGCACAGCACACTAATGGGATTCTCTGGAATGAGCTTACAGTTCCTTTTCTCAGTATCAGGGCCTGCTGTGCCCAAGTCTCTTTTCATCCAAAGTCTCCTGCTTAAGAGGACCTGGGACGCCATAACAACAAAACAGTTCCTTCTGTTAACCTTTATGTCAGGTGATAACCCTTCACCCTTGGATCCCCCTCATCAGGGCTCCGATCTTTCTCTCAGTCGTCAGCCTCCCTCAGTCGGGCTCAGATGAACCAGAGCACCTGCCAATCTCAACAGAGACTTCCGAAGGGCGATATCCTCTTGCTGGGCACTCTGTTAGCCTACGGCAAGTGCAGGCTTCATACCATCACAGTTCGCACTGCATTCCCCTCAGCCGGGCGCAAACGCCTGTTTCACAATATCAAAAGTTCTGCAATGTGTCAAGGACTTTCGATTGTACAAGGGATTTGGCTTCAACCTTGTATGACCACCTGAACACCTTATACTGGCCTTCCCTTTGGCCTCTTGGTACTTGTAGTTTCCTTTAGATAAGTCACAATGTTCACAATGTTCAACACAGTCTCTTTGCCCAGGAAAGGGCTACCAGCCAGAGAGCTTTGAGACCACTCTATCTCTGGTACCAAGATTGTTCACAAAAGACCTTTTTTTCTATTTATCTTCTTAATGTTGCCATTGCATCCTTGAGCCTTACACAGTCCGGTCGACTATTAGGTTCTTCCGACTATCGGCTGTGCTGAACTCGGCAGTTATTTCGCCCCTGGAGTCAAGGACGGTACCACAATGGTCACCATGTCTCCACGCCCTGGCTATCAGTGCAGGTGGGTGCCATGTACCGCTGACATCCATTACACCATTTACCAGCTATGATTCCCAGTCTTATGTTTATTTCATCGGAGGCTTCGCAGGTCTGGGGTGGAAAGGGCAAGGACAACTCCCTCCTGGACGTCCTTTCAGGTCTCGCCGTCTTTCTCCTCCCTTTGAACTTCTGTCATGGAATGGCTACTTCCTCGTGCGTTGAGCCTTGCTCGGTGTGTACTCTTGTGCTCCACATTTTATCCTTATGGTGAAGGGAAAGGGTAGTCAGGTGTGTATAGTTGCCGATAATTGCCTGACTCTGCCTGACCCTTGTGTTGGGACATGTCATGTAAATGGCTCAGGTTTTAGTCCATTGCCGTTCATGCTGTGAGAACATGTTCGTGTTGGAAAAGGGGGGTAGAGTTTCTAAGTATCGTACTGGGAAGGATAGAGAAAAAGTGTCATAAGGAAGGGGATACTGCGTCTCATCCTTCGGTGTCTGACTTCATTTCCCCGAAGACCCCCCATCCAGGTGATCCTCCCACACTGGTCTACCCCCAGGAACAGGATTCAATAGCGATGGCCGTGTCCCAGCCATCTGTATGCCAGAAACCGGGAACTAGTGGGTGAGACACCTTCAAGATTCTCACAGCCCTGAACATCAGCATCCCTCGATGTGTATTATGCAAGAACTGCTTTGAATGCTGGCAATAACTAGATGGGAGTGTCCACAGATTGGACACTATTTCTCTGAATAACTAGCCCTTTCACAGTAGTGGAGCCCCATCCATACTGTTCATCACTTTAGGTGTGAAACCAAAGCGAGCCTTGCCTGCCACCACATCAGCGCCTGTGCACATGCAGAAAATAAAGAAAGGAAAGTAAACCTTAGAAATCCTTACTTTTTAGGGCCATGATCTATGTTTGCTCTCATTGCACTGTACTTGTCATTTATTTAGTGCCTTTTACTATTATTATAGTCTCAATGCGCTGTTAGTGGGAAAGTCCTTTGAGGACCGAAGTCCAGAGTGTTTGAGGTAATGGAGTAAGATTAGGATGCGTGTGAGCATTTGGCCAAGTAAGGCTTAGCAGTGCTGGCCAGGCTCCAGGGCTTGGTGTGTGATGCACAAGGCTTTGAAGGTTGCTCTTAGGTTAACAGGGAGCCACTGCAATATTCTGAGTGAGGGGGTGATGTGCTCTCGGAGCGAGCTTTCAGGGAGCAGTCTGACTGTTGTGTTTTGGATTTGTTGAAGTTTCCTGAGCTGGCGTTCTGGAACGCTGAGGTAGAGGGCGTTGGCGTAGTCTAGGCAGGAGATGA
Organism: Ambystoma mexicanum; assembly: GCF_040938575.1. NCBI lineage: Eukaryota > Metazoa > Chordata > Amphibia > Caudata > Ambystomatidae > Ambystoma > Ambystoma mexicanum. The sequence goes on along the minus strand of NC_090933.1, from coordinate 816,384,438 downwards.
TGATGGCCAATATTGCAGTGACTCTTTGGGGATAGGAGAGGTAGGGAAAGATTTGTTTTAGGAATGCCTTAAGTGCAATTGGCAGATTCTGGATGCAGAGTTGATGTGTTTGGAGAGATATAGGTCTGCGTTCATGGTGCATTCAAGATTTTTAACGGAGGTGGAGGTGGCAGGTGGGGCTCTCAGGGCAATTGTCCATAGTAAAGGTTGGGGGAATCAAAGCAGTTTTGCTGCATATTAGGATTTTGGATTTGCCCGGGTTGAAGATTAGGTGGCTGGTCGTCATCCATAGGTCGATATGTGAGAGGCAAGAGGAGAGGTCGGGACGTGGGGAGGCTGGAGTCTTGAGGATTTTGAAAATGATCTGGGTGTCATCTGTGTAGTTGTAGAAGGTAAGGTTGTGTGAGTGGATGAGAGCTGGCAATGGGCTTAGGTAGAGGTAAAAAAGGAGGGGTGAAATAGAGAATCGTTGTGGCACCCCTTTTGTGACAGGGTAAGGGGCGGAGGAGAAAGAAGGGAGAAGATGGTTTGCAAGCGTTTGGAAATAAAAAAGGTTATCCTATTAAGGGCTTTTATGCCTAGGGTGAGGAGCCTGTTCTCGAGTATTGTGTGGTCGATGACATCAAAGGCTGCAGATAGATCCAGGAGGATGAGTGCAGCGCACCCTTCTGAATCAGCAGTCCTTTTTGGGTTGTCCTAGATAGAGACCAGCAAGGATTCTATTCCACAGAGGGGTCGGAACCCCGATTGGGCTGGGTCCAGGATTCTATTGGCTTCTGCGAAGAGGCCAAGCTGCTTATATGCCTCGCGGTCAAATTTTTTAGCAATGAAGCTGGTGTTGGAGATTGAAGATTGGACAGTAGCTTGATGGGGCAAGTGGGGCGAGGCTGGGTTTTTTGAGTAGCGGTTTGACGTGAGAGGTTTTGAAAGCCTCTGCGAAGGTGCCAGATGAGAGGGATTTATTTATGATTTCTTTATGATGGAGCGGCTACACTGTCAGCACAGGTGGAGGTAAGGATCTTTTTTAGAAGGGGTAGTGGCCAATAATCTCCAGGCGAGCCTGAGGGTCGGCAAAGTGCTGATAGGTTGAATGAAGAGAAAGTTGGTTGGGAGGGCGAGGAAAAGTTCAGGTTTGAGAGAGGGCCGGAGTAAGATGGCGGGATACAAGCAAGGTTTGTGGTGATGGTACAATGTCTTTCAAGCGCAACAGCATGAAAGTGGTTGGAAAGCTTGTGTGTTAGAGGAGTGTGGGGATTAGGCAACTAGAGGAATTGAATTCCCCTAGGATTCTTTGGAGTTCCTTGCATGGGTTTTTGGATTTGGAGATTCTGTTTCCATAGTGTTATGTTTTGCTTTCTTGATTTTGTGAAAATATGCCCTTTTCAGTCTTGCGAGGGCCGTTTTGGTTTGTGTGGTAGGTCCTCCAGGTTCGCTCAAGGCAATGCTTGAGGGTTTTGAGAGCTTCAATGGAAGGGGTGTACCACTTTTGGTGTGGGGTTGATTGTTTTGAAGTCTGACGGGTTGGTGTGAGGGGGTCATAGCTTCAGAGAGCCTTTTGGTTGAAGAGGTGGATGGAGGGATGTCCTTCCTTGTGAGAGAGACCCAAGAGTGTATGTAGTTGGGAATTGGCAAGGTCTGGGTTGATGATGATTTTATTCCAGAGAGGGGGGGTGGCCGGGGTGGTTGGGGGAAGTTGGCTGGGGTATTGACTTGAGAGAGGTATATCGTGGTGATCAGTCCAGCTGAGGGGGCGAGGTGGGAGTGCGGAGACTTGAGTTGATGTGCAGAATTTTGTGTTTAGGGTGTGTCCTGCAATGTGGGTTGGGTGTGAAATTAGTTGTGTTAGGCCGAGAGCTTCCTGATTGTAGGTAGATTCTCGGTGAATATCACTGAAAGGTGTGTGCAGGAGGGACCCCAGCCATCCCGTAGGACTGGTATTTTCTCAAACAGCACTTTAAGATGGAATAGCAGCACCCGTGAGATGGATGGGGATGCAGATTCGTACTCAACCATCAAAGCAATAATGACAACTCAATGGTTTGGCAAAGGGAGTCCGTTTAATGACAAGTACAAAACACGGGGAATTATGAATATCAGAAGTGGCGCGATCTTCCTTCTCGCTTCAACCCCAACAAACTTTACAGAAATCTCATCTTTTATACTAAAAACTCGTCATAGCTGACATGAAAAACTCTGAAAATGTTTCATGCAATTCTACTGGTTATAGGAAGGTAACTTCACTATAGGTACTATATCTGTATACAGTAACGGTGAGAGGGGATTGGAAATCTAGCGTCAGATGGGGCATCTAAGCCCTTCCTTCAGAATGACTACTGTAAACGTCACAAAAAGTATGACGTGTCATTGGTTCTATGGACTATAGGATTCTAGATTACTTGGTACATTGTGATTGGGTTGATATCACGTCAACTTGTACTTTTCCACTTTGCCTAGCAGCATGCAGAATGGTCGACCAGGTGCAGAGTGCTCGTTAGTTCCACTAGCGTCCCACCAACCAGTATCACCATCCATCACTGACCTACTGGCCATGTGTCAAATAGTTTCTAATTTGTAGGCCTCGATGTTGCCTCTCTGTCTGGGAAAACTCAGATATCTGTGCATGGCTCAAGGCTGTGCGTAGGTGTGAAGGCCCCAACTCTTCTTGCTTAGCAGGTCACGTGTCCATGTAATTCATGTATTTGATTTTAGCGCTCTGTCCACCAAATGCCTTCTGCTGCTTATCTCGACTCCTTTGAACAGGATACTCTGTTCTTGGTGGCATAAATTGTATTAGCCTGTGTCAGCTTAAAATGACCTTGGTTTCTTTGCATGGGCCTCATGCCTCTGAGTTTTGTTTCTGTCCTTGGCTTTGGAGTCCCGTGTTTGATGGTCTTCGCTCCTGGGGCCTCTGGTAACTTGCGGTTGGTTCTGCCCTTTTGCAAAGTGGACATGTACATTATATAAAGTGTTCCTTTTGAGGTAGATATGTATATGCGGCACTTGCCACATCTAATTTCCTATGATTTCCTCATTTTTCTTGCCTTTCCAACCATATGTACACGTGTAAACTGGTTGCATATCTGCATCGCTTTTATGGCATAGGCTTCTTATACTTGACATCATCCTTTTACGTCAACTCAGGATTTCGCTTATCCATGGTGTTTCGTCTCTTTTGTTATTCACAGGTCGTAGTTTTCTTTATCTGCAAGTCAGTCCGAGTTATTGTGACGTCACCATTCGTCTTCTTTTAGGACTTTCTTGGCCTATTCAGGGACTGTACTCAGACGATCTTCATTCTGTTTTATTTGTTGATATGGTTTCCTCAATGGGTACTTTACTGTCCATGTTTACTTTGGTGTTGGTACTTCAATGGGTGGTATCGGTCTGATCGGTACCAGGCAGAGCCCTACTGTGGCTCTCTGCTGGTTTATTTGCTCATCGTACGCCACATATCTCAGCGTGAATGTTCCTGGTTCTTCAAAATGGACGCTTTGAGTGCGGCTCGCACTTGGGACCTCCTCTACACTCCTTCCTCTGGGCGATTCATCAACCACTTTCACTTTTCCCTTTGCACCCACTTTTTCTGCATCTCCTGCATTCAATTTCACTTCATCGTCTGGGTCTGTACATGATGGCCTGAAGAAATGTCTTTTTGGGGTCCATATCTTTATCACTCCCTTCAAGCTTCCTGCTGTTCTCACGTGTTCATCTTTGTTCCATGTCATAAGTTGACATTGTCCATTTGGACTGCAATAAATCCATTTCCCCACATAATTTCTATGTCTCCTTGGATATCGAAACTTTGTTCCTACTGGTGCGTGACTGCTAGCTTTTACAAAGTCTCTTATTTCTTCATCAGTCAGGTCTTTGGGTTTCCGTTCTGACTCAGCATCAATCATGATCTTCATCCCTATGGCTCTTTTTGCAGTTTAATGGCATTGAGATATTATTTTCTTGATAACACAGAATCCGAGCATTATCACCACTAGTAGGGCTCCTAGGAATTTGAATGCGTCTGCCATCCATTGTGGAACCCATGAGAAAAGTGATCCAAACCAACTGTCATCGTCTACTTTGTCGGTTTCATCAATCATTTGATTCTGTAGTTTTGTCAGCATACCTATGGCTTCTGTTAGAGTTACGTTTTCTTCATCATGAAAAGGTATAAATGTGCAACAAGATTCTCTGATTTTTGCACAAACACCTCGATCCATGGCTGTGATCATGTCAAGGACGTATCGGTTCTGAAGAGTCATTAGTCGAATCACCCTTAATTCTTCCTTGATCGCATTGAATCCCTTTATGGTTGTATTGATTGTCTGCAGTAACCCCCATCTGGTTATTTGTAACCATTTAGTATTGGCTCCAACTTAGATTCTCGGCATGAAGATTGTTGTGAACACTGATGAGGTCCGACTGAATAGCCTGTGTTCATATGGAATCGCGTCAAAGGCTTCTACTGATTTGGTAGAGAAATAATGTTCTCTTTCATTCTGTTTCTTACTTCCACAGATCTCTTCCTCCTCAGGTGAGCATTTGCTTTCGGAAAACTGTCAATATTCAAATCACCTTTTGGAATCACCAGCGCTGGCGCATGGACATTTACTAATGTGCATATACCTCCCAAGTTTTTCGGCAGTCTGATATATGCTTTGTATCCACATGCCCAATAATGATCCATGGTTACTGCAGTACCGTGTACCATTCCTGGAGCATCAAAGATGCGTCCACAGCTCTGATTTTCTCCCATTTTTCTTGTACCATTGTTTCTGAAGCACAGTTTCGGATTCTCCATTGGCACTATCTGTAGGGGTGCTCCTCTGTCTTCGACCCATGCCAGTAGTTTTGCAAGTTTTGTCCATAGTGGCTTGCATATCTTTTGCGCATTTTCAATTGCTTCTCTGAAGCCTCCGGTGACCATCCATGCTCTGAAGATCACTACTCATTTCTCCAATCTGTCTGGTGAAAGCACTGTTCCCCATATTTGCATTTGGCCTCTGTTCGTCCATTTTCCGGCCTCTTCTGCAGATTTTCCTTTGACATAAAGTTTTTTATTCACTTCCCATCTAATGCCAGCTCCTTTCTCTCCTGGCTTCTCATATCTGATCATATGATTTCTGGTATGGGCTCTGTTTCTTGTCTTTATATCTTGTATGTATTCATCTTCATCTGGATCTGTCTTTTCAGTTGCCCATTTAAGGGAAGCATCACTTCCCATGAATTGACCTCTTGTCTTGCACATTGCTACGTGTGATAGACAGTGTGCTATCTGGACATCAATTTCTATGGCTACAAAGATCTTTGATTTCCACAGGCGGTAGGGTAGGAGTGCGTAAACAAAGCATTCCCCCTCTGAGCTCCGTCTTCCAACTTCTTTCATATGTTGGTACCAAATGTTGTTTCCCAAATGTGCTGTGCTGTTCAGGTAATCATTTAGTTCACTGTCATCTCCTTGTATGCTTCTCTTGATTCTCAAGGTTTTCATGTAGTTTGCTATCATCACATCTTTAATAACATCCATGTAGCTTCTTCTCACTGGGGGATTTGCAGGCACTTCCATCCATGGTTCAGGCCTCTTCATCCGTACCAATGAGGTAGATGAAAGTCTTGCAATTCTTTCCCTCACCTCCTGTCTTTCCTTGGCTCTGGTTATGAATGGCCAAATTGATTCTGCCACTATCTCTGCACGTGATAGTTTTGCGGGACTTGTGCTTGTTCTCTTCATTGGATCCGGTGTGTTTGTCAATGCTGTCTCTGTTGGTTCGTTCTTCAGCTCTTTTTGTCTTTTCAAAGGCTGAGCTTTTCCCCTTTGTCTTTTCTCTTCACTTGTGGGGTAGCTTCTCACAGCTGGTTGCCCTAATTTCTCCCCTTCTTTGGCCTGTGGTTCTGTAGCTATTAAAATTAGATCTGGTGTATGTGCACTCGCCGTTCGCATGCGTGTGGTTGTAAGAGACTTGTTTTCACTCACATTTTGCCGACCCTGTCTCAGGCTTATAAACATGCTTGTTACTGCGACTATGTGTGTGTTATTGCTACTGACATCCATCTCACGTTCACTCACTCCATTGTCAGATCTTCTAGGGACTGGAATGACTACATAGGGTCTGGGTGCCTTCGTGGGCTTCATGTGTGCATCGTTAGGTGGGTGCATTGGACTCTGAATGCTTTGTCTACCAATAAAAAATGCAGTTCTAATCATCAGCAACAATAAAACAATGATGAATATAATGCATACGTATATGATACCCTTATAGGTTAGCCTGCAACATTTACCTCTGGAAAAATAAGGGCGTCTCTCCTCCTGAGAGAGAACATGGCTGCTATTTTGATTTCTCATCTCAAACATTTTAAGGACAAGGCTAACGCTTTAATACAATCTTAGACAATATTATTCCTGGATACTGCTGGTTCCTCTTGTGGATTGCATGTACAGAAACAATTGTCCCTCTTGCCTGGACGCTGGATTGTCTGTTATCTCTGGATACAGTTCTCCTTTTCTACGTATGAGGAAATATCAAAATCAGGTAACGCGGTCAACACGTTTCTTTACTGTGCATGTTCAAAGTACATGAGTTCCCAGTTGATGCCTCTTATTTGCTTCATCACAGACGACATGTAGCGTCTTTATCGGTGTAACAAGTGTGAGGTTTCTGGCACCGCTTTCTCGATCTGTCCCTCAGCGGGAAGCTTCAAGGTTTCTTCCGGAAACTCTGGTGGAGATTGGAGAGCTTGATTTGTACTACAATACCATGGAGGAGCATGCTTAGCTGGGTAGATTTTTCTGGGTCTCTGATGAACGTGAGGACGTCAACACCGCCAGGTCTCCCACCAAGTTCTTGAAATTCCTCAATTGGGTGAAAGAAGATATTGTTCACCAATCTGCTATCTTCTGGTGACAGGGACATTTGTTTTTCCCTTGCTGAATTCTGGAACAGTTTGGTACTCACTGTGAGTAGCTTCTACGATCTAGGTGATGTGGAGAGTGACCTGGATGATGATGCCGTTCAAGATTATGCTCAAGCGTTCTGTGTTTGCCGGATCTCGAAGAAATGTTAGTACATCAGTGTGTCTTCAGACACAGTTTAGGTGCTCTTCAATTAGACGAAAAAATATCATGTTGATGAGTGTATTTGCTTCTTCTTCTGCTTGAGACATTTGTTTTTTCCTCTTTGTATTCTGGTAGTCAGAAGAACTGCTCGGCGATCACGGTGAGCAGCCTACTTATTATCTTGCTGTTTTCAGGATCTTGCAGAAATTCGGGGTGCTAGTGAGCCTTCCCACTAGTGATGGGTGTGACCTCAAGACTAGGTCAAAGTAGTTCAAAACGTCTCTAGTGATGTTGCTGTGTTCCTGTTGAAATGAGTCTAGATACTGTATTTTCTTCCAATTGGTGTGTTTGCGATTGAAATTTGACATATTCTTTTCTTATCAGGGCTTCAGTGTGCCTCAGTCTAAGTTCAAAGTCAATAACCTACGTTGTGGCTTGCATATGCACTTCTCTCCTTCACCCTGCAACTAGGATGCACAGTGTCCGCATTTTTTATGTCCTTATCCTCTTCTCTTTTTGCTCAGAGGATTGTCCATTTTCAAGCCACAAATTTGCACAAAAGTTCTTTGTCTCTGCTTTGCTGCTGGTCATGCGTCCTTCTTCCTCGTCATGGATCTCGTCTGCATGTGCTGTGGTTCTTCCCCGTTGTCTGTAGTCTCTTCACGGTGGGGTGCAGGTAGGGGGATTTCTCCGACGTATGGCTTGATATCACCCAGAAAGATCCAAGCTCTTCTTCCTTGTACCTTGACTGCAGATGGAGTAACGTCTTCAACTGTGAACGGTCTGTTGAACCTTGGCTCATCCCACTTTTACCTTGTATGATTCCACACCAGTACGGTGTCTCCAGGGAAGATTGAAGGAACATATAGATTCAGGGCTATGTCTGCAGTAGCATCTCCTTCTGTGCTCTGTGCTGCCCTGCACCCTTTTCATCGTCGCTGCAGCTGGCCTGCAATTACAGTAAGACAAGATGTCATGCAGTCAAGTAATTCTGCATTTCAGACCCTAAGATTTCACTTGTCGGCTGAGCATCACACCTAGCTCTGCTTCGGGGTGTCAGGGGAGCGCGCATCCTTCTTCCTGTTGCTATTTCGTGTGGCGGAAAGTGGTGGCCAGAACCAGGTTGGTTTCTGAGTGCATACAGTGCCAGTCGGAGGAAGTGCAGCCATCCTTTCTTTAGAGTAAGCTTCAACTTGGCTATCCTTTCCTTTAACAAGCCATTGAACTTCTCACAGACTCCATTACCTTGTGGATGATACACAGATGAGAACTTGTGCTTTATACCAAGCAACAATCTAATTTGTTCAAAAACTTTGTTGACAAAGTGAGCCCCATTATCTGACCTCATGACTTCACATACTCCCCACCTGGGAAATACCTCTCTCACTAGAAATTTGGCTGCACAGGTAGATTCTGGGTGTGTACATGGACCTGCTTCTATCCATCTAGAGAATGGACACACCACAACAATTAGATACCTGTCCCTGTTACATACTTGAATCATATCGACATAATCGACATGCAAGTGCTGAAAAGGTCCATTGGGCCTTGGGATGACTCCTCTAATGACTTTTAGTGTCTGCCCAGCCGTGAACTGCTGGCAGATCATACAGTTCATCATAGAAAATGCAACGTGCTCTGCTAAGTTCAGTATAAACCAGTCTTCAGCGAGCATTGACGCAAGATTCTCTTTTGTCATATGTGCTGGATAGTGTAACTGCTCCAGTGCTAATTTTAACAGGACTATAGGCATTACTGGTTTACCAGTGCTGTCTTGTCGCCACAAGTTTTCGGAGGGGTTTAAAGAACACCCTCGCCGCTTCCAGAGATTCTTCTCTTCCTGCAGTGCCTCCCCTTGGAGTTCCATTAACTGGGTCTGCCACATGTTTTTATAGCTCTCAGGTTCATTTTGTGCAACAATCATCTTCTCTTTTACATCATATATTTCTACGTCCATTATGGATACACCCTTGGACGCCATACGCTTGGCCTCTGTGTCTGCTGCTTGATTTCCTCGTGAGATAAAATCTGTCCCCTTTGTGTGGACGGTGCATTTCATGACCGCTATGCCCACTGAGAGCTGTAGTGCCTTAATCAGCCTGTCCAATAAGGCTGCATGCTGCACTGGCGTGCCGTCTGCTCAGAGGTAGCCCCTCCTTTTCTATCGCGCTAGGCCTATGTGCACTGTTGATGTCACATAAGCGGAATCACTGTACACCGTCACATCCTTGTCTGCATGATTCTCAATCGTGAGTATCAATGCCACTAATTCTGCAGCTTGTGCTGAATAATTAGATAGTAATCATGCACTAAGTAGCACTTGAAACTCTCCATTTGCTGTGTGCTTCATCACAGTGGCACCTGTATATCTTTGCCCATCGCTTTGATCGATTCTCGAGGAACCGTCAACAAAGACAATTTCTCTACCTTCCAATGCATTTTCTTTCACTCTGGGAAACTCATCATAACATTCTTCATTGTTCGCACAGTCATGTATTGGCTCTCCTTCAGTGACTGGCTCTGCTATAAACATAGCTGGGTTCACTATCTTGCATCGAACGATCTTAATCGACGGATTTGAAATTATTACTTCATAAGCAGTAGCACTCTGAGAGGTCAACGTGCCCTTTGGTTTCTCTAGAATGGCAAACAGCGTGTGCTCGACGTACATCATGATTGAGCATCCCATCACAATGGTTGTCGCTTTATCTATGGTGAACGCTGCGGCAGCTAAACTTTGTTCAAATGGGAAGTGGCCTCTCATCACTGAGTCAAAATTCCCACTGTAGTATGCCAGGGGCTTGTACCCCAATGTGGTTCTCTGTGTGAGTACTGCCATCATGACACTGCCATTCATGTGTGAGAACAGGTAGAATTCCTCTGCATAGTTGGGAATCCCTAAAACTGGTGCCGTGCAAATGGCTTTCTTGAGCTCAGTAAACCCTTCCTCCATGGTCGTGGACTATACAATATTTTCTTTTGTCACCTGTGCCTTCTTTAGGGCCTGTAACAAGGGCTTGGTATATGAGCTGTAGTCAAAGACCCATGCTCTGACATAATTGCATAATCCTAGGAAACTCTGCATCTGTTTTATCATGTGTGTCTTAGCTGTGTTCAGTATGGCTTCAGCCATTTCCGGGGTTACTCTTTTCCCCTCATGTGAGATCAATTGACCTATAAACAGCACTTCTTGCTGACAATATTGTAACTTTTCTTTGTCAACTTTATATCCTTTCTCAGCCAATATAGTTAATAGCTGAATGGAATTGTGTCTGTACTTTTCCTCTGTGGTGCTGCAAATTAAGATGTCATCTACATATTGCAAGACAACACTCTCTACTACGATATTGTATAAGTCCATCCGTAGGACTCTATTGAAAATTGAGGGCGACTCACAGTACCCCTGGGGCAACCTCGAGCTTTTCAAATGCATCTGCCTGAAGGTAAATGATGTCAGATCTTGTGAGTCTCGATGCAATGGGATTGAGAAAAACGCATTTTTCAAGTCAATCACAGTGAAATATTTTGCCTCAACAGGTATATTACATAGGATTGTGGCCGGGTTTGGGACTAAAGGGAACTTGGCTTCTACAATATCGTTTATTGAGCGTAGATCTTGAATTAGTCTTCAAGACCCTCACTTTCATTTCTTGACAGGGTAAACTGCGGTATTGCATGACGACTCTGACGTCACTAAGATGCCCTGTTCCATCATAGCCGAAATTGTCTTGAAAATTCCCTCATCTGCCTCCCTAGACATGGGATACTGTCGTACCTGGTTTTAGTTTAATTTTGACTTCTCCTACTCCTTTCAATAAGCCTACGTCATAGGGGCCTGTGGTCCATACTGAGACAGGCACCTGGGCCATATCGAACTCAAAATATTCATGACGGTTCTGTGCTAACATCATTCTCTGGGGCACTTCTCTTTTGTTCATCTTTGCCCAAAAAGTGAAATTCACTTCAACTGTTATTTCCTCAGCGTCTGTTCGTTCGTAGAACAGATTGTCATCCGTGACGTCAGTCAGCCTGTACCCTTCTTCAATGGCGATCACTGTGCACCATTGTTGGCCTTCATCATCACAACCATCGATCAAAGCCATTTATCCTCGCACTATGGCGGTGCGCACTATGCATCATCAAGGGAAATACTCGTCCCTTCTCCTCGTACATAGGCATTCTTGGTCTAAATAAAACAAATCTCGGGTCCTCATGGTTTTGTCTGCAAGGCCTGGTAGCCATGTCATCAACACCTGTACTCTTTATGCAAATATTTCTGGCTCCAATGGGATAGCTCTCATGGCTATGTGTTCTGCGTACGCTCTAATTATCTCACATATGTTCAAATTGTGCATTCCTGGAGTCGAGCATACTATGCCCTTCTCTGTGAAGGAGATTGTCATGTTTAACTTTGTCATTAAGTCTCGTCCCAATGGGGTTTGCCTTGAATATAACAGTGGCACATTCATGACACATTCTCCTATAGAGACTGGAAGTGTGTCTGTAAAAGGAACACAACTTGTTGCTCCTGTGAAGCCCTGAGTGTTTATAGCATCACCGGACAAGGAAAACTTTCCTTCACATATACATGAGCGTGTCACACTCGTGTTAACTAAGAAGGAATATTCATTACCCCCTATAACAACATCCACCCTTGGTTCCTGGTGAGGGTCAGGTGTCACTGATAGGACAGAACACATCAGGTCTCCCAGTGAGCTGTCCTAGTCCAGATACAATATTGTCCCATTTTGCGTGAATGGTCTTCCCCCATCACCAGTGTTAACTCTCATCCCATCGTTCACAGTCTGACCTAACTTGTTGTTTGTGACATTTGCATCAGTGACTGTTGAGACTGTCCCTGTGGACAACGTATCAAATTCTGAGGTTGTGAGCTTTGCTGTGCTCCTGGTGTTTGAGGTTGCACCGTGTGATTCTGCGCAACTTCAATTCCTCCCTGTTGTAATAACACAGGTGGATTCATCATACCTGCGCTGGTTCCTTGGTCGTTTTGCACCATGCTTTGAATTCTGCATGTGCGTGCTAGGTGCCCTGTCATCCCACACACCCAACATATTGACGGTGGTCTGATCATTTGCCCATTTGACATATCCTGACTTCCACGTTGTATGTTTTTGAAACCTCCCTGATTAATGTGGCATCCTCTTCTGCGAAATCCTCTCCCTCTGGGGTAAACCCCATTATTGCCCTGATTCCCCTGCTGTTGATTATTGGCCTGCTGCATGTTTGATCCGTCTGTGTTAGTTATCATTGCCCTTCCATGGCATATTTTGACAATTTCTTCTGCACTAATTTCACCTCTTCACCTTTTCATGTAGCTTTTTTTTTGCGATTCTTCTCTTGCAGCAGTCTTCAATAGTGAGCTATGGTGAACTGTATTTCATACCACCGTTTGGCCTCGATTCCTACTTATTTCTTGAGCTGCTTCTGTACCTGATCTGGCAGCCCTTGGTGTAATGTATGGTAGAACACGGGTATAGATTTCCCCCAAGATTCCCGTGTTTCAAGTACCCACACGTCTTGGAAATTCTGAATGTAAAGCAAAGGGTCTTCTGATTCCTTCATTTTCCGTGACATTATAGCTCCCATGTCGGAAGTATCCGGATAGAGCGATCGTAGTGCTCTCCATACTGTGGCTCTACAATTGTTAAACGCTGCTCCGTCAGGCGTGGTATTGACTGTAGTCATGCCAGGGTAGCCTGCACGTGTCCACATATCGTCAGCTCGATCACCAAGTATGGCGATTAAATGACCCATAATATCCCCTATTGCCAACGTGTTCCCTCCTGTCGTTTTCTCGAACTCATGTATCCATTTTCTGGCTCCGGAAGTTATTATTGGAAGCTTGTTTTTCAGGTTTTCCCGATCCATGTGTGGCCATGGAATATATTGTGGTCTCGCTCCTCCTTTCTCAAGCAGCGGAAATTGAGATGCATAGTCCTCTCTCTCTTCTCTCATTGTTTTTCTATCTATTGCAGGAGTAATATTCTCGCATCGCTGCCTACCTTGTAATGTCCTCAGTCGGCTCACATATGGTGGTGGAGGCACCCCCCTCTGACGGTACAATATTTCTATGCGTCGGCCTGACTGTGTGGCAGATTCTGATACCCTTGGTGCAGACAGACTAGAATCCGACCATCTTATTCCCTTTCCCCATGAGAAGTGTCTTGTGCAACTTCTCGCATCCTCCTTGTTCTTACTGATTTCCAACCTACCTAGGGATAGCTCTCTATTCTTACTATTTAGGGAGACGTCCTCAGCATCATAAAGCTGAGTGCTCTTTGGGCGCTCATCCTTCCCCTCCCCTTGGGGTACTTGTTCTAGCCCCATCTCATCATATATTCTATCGATCGTCTCTCAAATGCTTCTGGTGTCGAAGTCATCCTCGATATCTGCCCTAGACATGCCTGGTACTGAATCGTACTCAGGAAAAGATTATTTAATGTCTTCCCAGTCTACTACTGGATCAGGTTTTTGAACCTCTCTTTCCAGATATTGAAGATTGCGTGCTCTCTGTCTTCACTTACGTTCTATGTCGTCACTGAATTCTCTGCGCTTCCTCGCTTCTTCTCTAACTCTATCCTTTGCCTCTTTGTTTTCATTTCTACGTTCATTTGCCCTTCGTATTTCCTCATCCCTTCATCTCTTTATTCTTATTCCTGTATCTTTTGCTCATCTTCTATTCGCCTTCGTTCATACCTGTCTTGATCATTAGATGCTCTCTGTTTATGATCTTGTTGTCTTTCTTGCTCTTCGCGATATAACTGCTCTCGTCTCTGCCTATCTTTTTCCCCATGTTTTTGCTCTCTCAATCCTTTTTCCTGTTCCTTCTCCGGTCTCCGTACATCATCTAACTTCTCTTTTCGATTCGTGTCATCAATGCTTTTACCATCGAGTTTCAATAGAATCTGACCTCCCATCCATTTGTTCTGTGCGAATGCTATCTCATCAGTTCTATCCTCATTTCCTTTCCATCTCTTGCCTTCTTTCTCTGTATCGGGAGATGTACTTGTTTGTACCTGGTCTTTCCTCTCGTTTTCGCGTCTCTCCTTGTCCCTTGGGACCTTGGAGGTGATATCTCTACCTCTGTCTGGGCTTTCGTCACTACTTTGCGTAGGTGACTCATATGCAGGGTTACTATACGCCGTGGCTGCTTTAAGCTCTCTTAGCGGGTATAATCCTTCATCCTTACTGACTTCGATTTTTGGTTTGGACCGGGAAGGTGGTGTGGAAGGCGTCTCACCCCCCTCTGTACATACTTTAAGTATCCAATCTAACGGTGGCTCTTCCTCTTTATCTTCTTGATACATTTTCCAAAGCTCTAAACTAGCTAGGCGTTTATCTGACTTTTTACCTTTATATGTGGCGTGCAAATATGTCATCATGTGCTGTAGGATCGCTGTCTAAAGCCCTGGGGCCACGGCATAAACATCTTGTTCGCGGTTCCTTTAACCCATTCCGCACTGTATTAAACAAGTATTGAAAATTCCAACAGTTTAGGCTTTTTGTGTAGGCAATGGAAAGTCACTTGCCAGGCACAGCCGTAGTGGTATTAACTGCCCATTGATGGTAGCAGGTGCAAAATAGTGCAATTACCTGGGCATCCAATTGCAGTGACTAGCAAATGCCTAACACATATACACAAGGCAAAACGGTTGGCTTTGCCAACGCTTGTTTTTAACAGTACTTCAGTGACGGACAGGTAGAGTGCTTATACATCGATTGGCTGAGGGCAGACCTATTTGACATAATTATTACACCAGTAGCTATAACTCCAATAAAGTCATTAACTCTCTGGAAGACTGCTTTGAAAAAATACTGGCAGGCTTTTTGAATGCAAAGTGTGATGGTAAGGCTTTATTAAAGCAGCTCAAAGAGTTCCCATGTGGAGTTGTTTTGGGTGTGGGGGGCAGGAACTGAGTGGACTTGGGGATTAGAATGGCCCTGGGCAGTCAATGGGTGGGAAAATAAACAAACAACATCACAAGGCTGTGTGTGCCACCCCACATGCCATTTCTCCCTATCTGTACTCTAATTCACTAGTTCAAGTGACACCTAATAGTCCAAACTAAAAAGGGAAAAGAATCAATCAGTCCAGAGAAAATAATGATAAATGAACAAGCTGCATGTGGGGACCCCCCTGCCCTGGTGATTCAGTGACTGAATGTAGGAAGAAGAAATCCCCCACACAGGTCACTGACTGCTTTTCCAACTGCAGCCCAGAAGAAGAGGAAGTGACCCAGTTACATCTGCAGTGTCATGGGTGTGTGCAATGCTGTTGTGGCGGACAAAGTTAGGAAGAATGTTTTCCCTACGGTGCCCAGCGCCCCGCAAGGTCCGCCAGCTGCCCTGCTTTGCATGCCCCAATCACTCGCTGGCATGAGCAGAGAATGAGATCCACTGGGCACAGTTGAACTACGCAGGGTCCAGGCGCGTTACCCACCATTTTGGGCTATGAAGGGAAACTCACCAGCTCTTCCCTGGCCTGTTGAGAAAAGAAGGACCCTTCATGCAGGTATTCCACAGGCTTGCTTAGGAAAAAAAGATGAAAACGAAAAAGTAGTCAAGCTCTGAGTTCAGCGTGGGCCCCACCTGTGAAAAAAACAAAGACAGAAAACAATCCTTCATTGTGTCCTAACCACTCTCCAAAGCAGGGGAATTGTGCAATTTGCATAGAGATACCTATCGCCTTATGAAGTGAGCCTGCTATAGAAAAAAAATCCACAGCCCGGCATGTCTCCAGTCAGCTGTAGTTTTTAGAGCTCAGTAAGCTCTTATAAAGAGACAGAAAAGGCAGCAATCGACACTCTCCACTCACCCTGGTCCGTTCACACCACCCTGCCTCATTCAAGAGGATTTTACACTTCTATTCCAGGTGTCAAAGCACACATGAAACATAGGGAAGGTGATCATTTAGCCTGGCCACAGGCCCAGCTGTAATCCATGATTCAACCTCCATAAAAAAACTCTGCCATCCCATAGCCACATAAGCAAAAGAAGTAAGAAGGCTGACTGGGCCATGACAGCTCTTTCAGACTGTGCTCCCCACCGCTACAGCAGTGCCCGCCCCAAGGAGTATAGAGGAAGCCCAGCGTCGGAAGCATCCCCAGCTCTGCTAGCCTTCACAGCCATCAGCATATGCAGCACCCAGCAAACGCTAGGTGGCAGGTATTACGGAGGACGGGGAAGCCTAGATATATCTTATTGTGTTACTTTACTACCTTTTTGTGGGTCCTTTATGTGTAGGGCATAGTTCTTGGATCAAGTGCAAAAAGTAAATAAATTCAAGGATAATCACCCTGTTAAGTATTTCAATCAGGCGATACACCCTGGTCTCAGCCTAGTATGCAGTGCACAGCTGAAATGCGTATTTTATTATGTCTATTGGTTCAATATTTGGAGTGATATACCACTCATATCACACCCCTTCTCAAATACCCCAGGTCACGATGGACCAGGAATCAGGCTGGTTGGTAAAGGTAACATTTATTTATTTATTTCAAATTCAAATCAAACATCTAATTTTTTAAAGCTTGTGCAGGAGGTGCTCCCTAGCCATTTTGATTTCTACTGGGATTGCCATTTTGGAAATATCAATTTCTTTATTCATTATTTTGGGGTTGATTTACTTTTTACTTTTACACACCAGCCTGGTTTTGGAGTATTTGTTTTGGGAGGCGCTTGTACAGTGTAGCACAAGACACCAGCCAAGCAAAGTGTCTCTACCCTGCAAGTTAGTCCGCTGTGCTAGACTGTCACGGGTGGTAACTCAAACTCAAAATCATGGCACGAGCCCCCAAATCTGTTAAGTATTTCAATTAGGCGATACACCCTGGTCTCAGCCTAGTATGCAGCGCACAGCTGAAATGCTTATTTTATTATGTCTATAGGTTCAATATTTTGAGTGATATACCACTCATATCACACCCCTTCTCAAATACCCCATGTCACGATGGACCAGTACTCAGGCTGGTTCATAAAGGCAATCACCAATGTGGTGACAATAACAGATAGGAAGGTGTGTAATGCACTTAAATTCACTCTACAGCAACACAGAAGGAAAACACCAGAGAAACAGAACACTTTTGGATTGTTTTGGAAAGATAGCACTTAAGTTAGGATTTCCCCCTGCAATATTCCTCAACCCACAAACAAACAATTCTATATAGACATAAGGAAGCAACAGGTAATCAGGAATAAGGAATGGAAGACAGAATTCAAATCTAACCTTCCCTCCCAAACAAGAGAGAAAAACGGATTTGAAATCTTACACTTTTAAAAAGACATTTTGGAAACGGCTGTGTAAAACAATGAATGTGTGCAAAAATCCTTAATTCAGTACAAATCCCTATGGGAGCAACATGGGAAAGGTACTAACAATCATGAGCTATAGTATGAGCAAAAGTAAACACTTTGAATCTGAATGGAAGGTTGAAAATAATTTAGAACAAAAATCACACATGTAAAACTTTGCAAAAACCGTGGATGCCCGCCTAAAATTAACCAAACGGTTTTTAAAATTTGATCACAGAAAAGGATGTCATGTTTACGGTGTTACTTTTACAATGTCTAGAAACCTCCCCTAGCTCCTAGAACCAAAATCTAATTTTACCACAAATACATATTTATACAGTGATAACCTCTGAGAAAATCAGATACACAGGTTACATATTTTGTGGGTCATATTTCAATCCAAACCCCAAGTCTGTGGGAACTGGTTTAGCCTTTCTGCTACATTTTGGAAATTTTAACCATGAAAGATTTGGACTACATAAAATTAGATTTAAAACTACACACTTTTCATATGTTTCCTCATTCTTGCTTCCAAGTTAAATGTCTTGAAAGTTCAGTTACAAAATAGGCTTTTCAAAACCAAAAGGAAGTCTATTGTCACTTATCAGTTTTTTTCTTTTCCCCAACTGTAAGCAAATGTTAATTCCTTTGAAGCAGGATGAGGGGCCTCTCTCTTGACTGAAGTTTACTGCCCTTCCCACTTGAAAGGTGAGAGTCTTAGCCTGCTATTGTCTCAGCCTGGAGCAAAGACAAATGTCTGATGACGACTTGGGAAGTCCCTTTGTCCTGGGTATTCAAAACCCCCAAGCTTGCAATTAGCCTTTCCTGTGCCAGCAGTTTATGAGGTTTTACCCTTTCTCAGGGTTAGCACTGGCAGAGCAAGTTTTTTTTAATGTATCGTTTACCAACTTATCCTGGGTTTAGCTTTTATTTTCTCATTTTAAATCTTGACTGAAACCTATGGAATTGAAACAGTTTATAGGAGTACTTTTACCAGCAGGAAATATTTTTTACATTTCTCAATGAGCATGCCTTTACACAACAATGTACATTTAAATAGGCGATTTTGCTCTTTAGTCAGGAGAAAAACACATTTAACCTATTTCTTTAAATTCGGTTTTCATCTGCAGGAAATATACACTTTGTACTGCTCTAGTTCTTTCCTTGAGTGCTGGAGTTGTTTGCAGCATGGATACATCTATCAGGCATCTGTTTAGAGTCTTTCTCTTACATCTGATTCTTTAGATACACTTGCAAAGTTTTAGCCAAGTTTCCTGTGTAAATGAAAACACAGTCCCTCGTTGCTTTTGACAGGAACTGCCATTCAAATGAGGCCCTCTGAGAAACAATGGATGATCCTGTGCATTGCAGGGCCTTTTTAATCACAGTGGTTCATGAGAAATGATGATTTAGCACCAAACAGCACTTTTTAAGATTGGGAAAGTGTCATTTTAAAGAGATATTTTGGGTTTTGAGCACAATAATGCTGCCTCTTTCACTCTTTCACTCCACGCTATGTTAAATGTTGCAATGCACACTGGCACATTCCTGCAGTGAGTACTTTGTTCCACCCCACCTGAAATGCGTTTGGCAGGGCGGTGCCGCCATTTTCTGGTTGTTACAAAAAGGCAGTTTAGAGATCTTGGCATGCACGTGGCCATTTTGTGCTGTTTCTTGCACCAATGCAGCAACGTGATGTAGCATAGCACAGCTGAGTGAGTCAAAATATCCAACAGATTCCCCCCCGACTTCGTCTGGACTTCCAGTCGTGGGGGAGTCGGGCAAGTGGGATTTCTTTTTCTTCAAAAGCAGGTTTAGCGGGGTAAAGTCCTTCTTCCATCAGCAAATGATGCGACACGCTCTCATCGTTGCCTCTATTTGGAATGTGGAACGATACCCCCAGCCTTCTCTCAGGTTTTCTTTTTTGGTGTGGAGCGACACTCCGGATTTCCTTGGGTTTCTCCTTCCGAGTCCACGAAGAGGTCCTCCTTGGTTGTTAGGCATAATCAGTTCAAATCTATAAAATAGACCACAAACCGGTTATGACAATTTTCCCAGTAACTGTCCTCCAATCGTGATGACAGCAGTGGGATACATGCATTCAGTGAACATTGAAATATTTCTATGCTTTAGAAGTATCCCCCACTGGGTTTTCTATGGACTGCTCTATTTGCTGCACAGTGTGCCTGGGGTGGCAACTCTTTAGTTGATTAATGTGGACCCTCCTTTCTTCTGTCAAATCACCGTTGGGGATGCGGATTCTGTAGGCGACTGGTGAGATTTTGTACACAATTTCAAAAGGTCCCCGCCAGCTAGGCAAGAATTTTCACTCTTTGGTCTGGTTACTTTGGAAATTGTACAAGTAGACCCTGTCTACCACTTGATATTCCTTTTTGGTTGTCTTTAGATCATAGTGGGTCGTCATGCTGTCTGCAGATATTTCTAGATTCCGCTGAGCATACGCAAAAGCATGTTCAAGGTGTTTTCTCAGATTCTCAACATGTTCATGAGTTGTGGAGGCATTTATCAATGTCTGCTCTTGGGTTCTATAGAGCAGATGCTGGGGTAGCACCTTCCTTCGTCCAGTCATCAGCTCAAATGGAGACATCATAGTTGCAGAAGAAGGGGTAGATCTGATGGCCATCAGGACAAGTGGTAATCGAATATCCCAACTTGGCCCAGAGTCTGCCATAAACTTTTTTAGTATGATCACAATGGTTCTATTGTACCTCCCAACTCCACCACTAGGCGACCAGCGGTGTGCAATGTCTAGTTTCCTTTTTACCCCAAGTATCTCCCACATCTTTGTCATCACTTTGCTGGTGAAGTGACTACCTCGGTCTGACTCAATCCTTTGGGGTAGTCCAAAACGCGAGAAGATATGATTGATCATCAGGGTAGCTGCTGTTTCTGCCTTGCAATTTGGGGCCGGGAGACATTCCACCCATTTAGTAAACAAGCATGTTACGGTTAACATGTACTTGTTCCCCCTAGAGGAGCGAATCTCGGGCCCGATGAATTCCACTTGTAAATCTGACCAGGGCAGTGTCATCCCCCTCTTTTGGAGGGGAGCTCGGTGTGTGAGGGATATTGGCTGAAATTGTGCACACACAAGACACCCTTCAAGTATTGGTCGAGGTCCTGTCCCATGTGTGGCCAGTATGCAACCTCTCACAAGATTTCTAATGTAGAATGAAACCGCCGATGACCAGCTGTGGCCGCATCATCGGCGTGACTTAGCATCAGGCTTCGGATTGAGGTGGGGACCACCCACTGGTCACAGCCAGATATGGATCTCCTCATCAACAAACTGTCTTGGATTCGGAAATTTTTGGACATTTCATCAACACTCTGAGGTCCTCTTTCCCAATGCAATCAGTATCCGTCAGGGGAAAGTACTCTAGGGTCCTCAATGTGTTGATACAACTTACCAATGATTGGATCCCCTTTTTGAGCCGTGATTAAATCAGCATCTGGGGTCTCCTTACTCCACTGGGCAGTTGAGAGTACATTGTGAGCATTTGTCTGGGACCTAGTGATAGCAGTGACCTGGATTTCCCCCAATAGGGTTTCTTGATCTCAAGGAGATCCCATTGGATGGCTCCGCTTTGGCCAGCTGATCAGCTAGGTCATTTCCAATTTTGTCTGGTCCCTCTATTCTGGAATTTGACCCTTGTTCTTTTTCCAGTAGATGGTCATCCCCCTAGTGGTGACCAGATCATCAATATTTTGTATTAGCTTGCTATGTTTGAGTGGTTTGTTGTTAGCACATAGCATGTCTCTGGTTTTCCAATTAACCAGGTGCTCCATGAACCCGTTCCGGACATAATGTGAATCAGTGATTATGACCAGTTTGTGGAGTTGGTGTTGGACGGCAGTGAGGATGGCTTGATGAACTGCCATCAGCTCTGCCACCTGACTACTACGGGGATTGATTTTGTACCCAGTGGAGGGTTCCGGGGCATCATTCACCCAGGCATTCCCAACGCCGGCCACCAGTTCCTTTTCCCCGTTGTTGTCAACATGGTAGGAGCATCCATCCACATATACAGTGGGCATTCCCTCGCACTTGTCTTCTTCATAGACTTTGTGCGGGGAATTCAGGTACGCCTCCATGTTGTCCTGGGTTTTAAGACTTTCATCCTCGAGGCAGTTTTCTCTGGCACAATCATGCAAGTCAGCCAGACCTTGTGCGAGGGGACTCTTCTTGTTTTGGCCATATCTGACCTCCACAGGAAAGCCTTGCATTGACAGAATCCACGAAGTAATTCTGGAATTACTCACATTTCTGGCCCGGATTCTGTCACTTTGGAGATATTGCAGAGGCTGGTGTGGAGTCTGCACTATGATGTGTTCCCCCTGGATGAACGGGCAGTCATTTTTCAATGCCCACAACGTTGCCAGGAGTGCCTTCTCACAATCGTTGGATTTTTCCTCCACAAAGGATAAAGTCTTAATTGCATAGGAGATTACTTTATTGACCTTGTCTTGCTTTTGGTATAATACTGCGGTTAAGCATGTATTTGAGAACCCTGTTTCCAAGAAGAACTCCTTGTTTTTGACAGGGTAAGCTAGACAAGGCGCTTGTGAGAGGCTTCTTTTGGGTTGCTTTACCGCCTCAGCGTGTTCTGGTCCCCACTCCCAATTGACCCCACCCTTCAACAGATGGATCAGGGGTCTTGTGATCTCTGCATAATCCTCAATCAACCTCCTACTGTAATTAGTCAGTCCAAGGAGGCTCCTTAGCTCACACAGAGTTGTGGGGGTTTAGTCTCAGGAGTGCTTCCACTTTCTTTTCCTGGGGACAGAGACCCTCAGGAGTTATCTCATGCCCCAAGAAATTGACCTGGGTCCTGCACCACTGTGCCGTTTGGAAGGATAGTTTTGCTCCGGCAACCTTCAACTGGGTCAGAACATAATGGATTTCCACTATGTGTTCCTCCACAGTTGAGCTTTCGATCAGAACATCATCTACATAGGCCAGGTTACCCGTTTCACCCAGGTCAGGCATGGCCTTGTGTAAGAATATGTTAAATTCATTGCAGAGTTGATGTATCTGAAGGGGGTCCGGGTCCAAGTGTATTGCTGCCCCCGAAGGTAAAGGCCAGCTTGTATTCGTCCTCCCTACTGACAGGTACAGTCCAGTACCCATTGGTCAGGTCAATGGCAGTGTATACCTTTGACCCCTGGATCTGGGCCAGCCCCTGGTCACTGTAGGGGAGAGGTCATCGGGACATATGGACCCGTTTGTTTAGCTCCCTTAGGTCAGCACAGAGTCTCCACTGGCCATTGGGTTTTAAAATCCCCAGCACTGGATTATTAAAGGTGCTGTGGACTGGACGAATTATCCCACGGACTCAAGGTTTTTGATTATTTCTGCGAGGGACTCCATGGATGCGAGAGGCAAGCAGTATTGCTTTACAAACACTGGAGTCATACCAGGGTCTGTGGGAATTGTTGTTGTATCGATTTCGGTGTGACCACAGTCATATGAGTCCACCGCAAAGAGATCCTGAAAATCTAAGAAAACGTGTTTCAACTTTTGCTTTTGCTCCAGAGTCTCACAGGCATCAGCTAGGTTGAATCTCTCTTCAACCATTTGCCTGCCGCCCAGAAAGACTTCTGGTTTGGCTATTTCAGCGGCCACCTCCAGCTGGGTAGAGAGGTCCCTGGTTAAAGTATTGACCTGGACCGAGTGTTCCAGGCAGGGGAGGCAGTCCTTGTGGACCTGGAAGATCACCTTCTGAAGTCACAGGTCACCTAATCCTTACCATAAGGGCAGGAAGAGTACACCAAGAAATTCACCCCTTGCTGGGTGAAGATCCTGTCTGGTGTTATGTCATCGTCACTATCACTGTCAAAACAGTCATTGGGGATTGGTTCTATCAGTTCATTACCCAAATCTATGAAAAAATGTCGGTCATCAACCGCCATTCCAATAATGGTGCCTGCCCCCAGAGTGATACTCCTAAGGTCGCTGTTATCCATCAATATTGGAATGGTGTTGTGCTCTACATTGACTAATGGTGTTGGGTTTAACCCCAACCCTTGCTGTTGGAGGTGGGCATTGAGGTGAACATATGCGTCAGGATTTTGCAGTTTCTGTCCTCTTTTAATTTTTAATTCAAGTGGGAATAGTTGTGTCTGTCCTGGGATGGTGATTTCTTCTCCAATTTGAACTTAAACTGCATACGGCAGCAATTGGGCTGACCGAAATGCTTTTTCTGAATCATCAAAGTCCATGGGATTACCCCTAATCGGGACCAGGCTTTGTAATTAATCAGGTCCAAATGAATGGCAAAACAATTGAGAATGTCACTGCCTAAATAGAATGCAGCAGGGACATCTCGCACAACCCAACAATTATGTACTATGCTTTTGTTGCCCATAGAAATTTTGAGCGTATACCTGCTGGTAGGGGATGTTTGGAATTGGAGATTCCAGGCCCATTTCCCATTTACTAATCAATTTAAATGTGGGAATGGCTGGATCTTTTGGGAGTTTTCAGAACATGGCTTCGCTGATGAATCTCTTACCGTTGTTCACGCACACTACGACAAGAACAGATTCCTTCCCCTCATTTCACTGAATAGGGATGATTAACTGTTCTCTAATCTTCTGAATGTCAGCTAAACTTTGAGCTGGTCTCTCATCACTCTTGACTATGGAGTTGGGATTTTCCGATTGTGAATTAGTATAGAACTTCAGAGTATTTCCTTCCAGTGTAGAATGCCACTTGAAACTGGAAGTAAGGTTGATTTTCAGAATTGGAGAGGACTTCCAATCACCAGTTTGTTGTCCTACAGCAATTACTGTCACATCAGGAAATTGATGGTTTTGAAAATGGAACTCAATATGATCCTGTTTTTGTTCGACCATGTGGCAAGTGCCATTTACACTAACATGGTTGATACTATGTTTTAATTTTATTGGCCAGTTAGTCTGGGTCCAGAGGACCTTGTTCACACAGTCTATTAGGGGGGACAACCTTCGCAGGATGTCATTCCCCAGTAGACAGGGTGTGCCCTCCGGCGTCACGGCTATGACTGGGTGTTTCACTTTGTGTCACCCAATTTTAATATCCAGATCTGCAGTGCCCTCGACAGGAATTTCATTCCCATCAAAGTTCTGAAGTTTTCCAGGAAGAGGGGTGAGAGGGATCTGGTATCTCTCCCCCTTCCTGAATTCAGTTGATCAAAGGCCCTCTTTGACAGAAGAGTGGCTTGGGATCCAGTGTCCACCAGTGCTGACACTGTACACTGCCCTTGTATTTGGACCGGGGCATAACATCTTCCCTCCTTCTCCCCAAGGGAGAAGAGATAATGTGCATTTTGGACCAGTTGGTTGGTCAATTTCCTGATTCTTTACTCCGACAAAGGGGTAGTTTGGGCATGATTCTGTGTGGGAGCTTGGGGATCTGCAAGAAAAATGCAGTAGTTGGATATTTGGGGAGTTTTGGGCTCCCCTTTTTCTGATTCTGGACCACCTCCCCAATCCCCCTTTTTGGAGGCAGTCACCAGAATAGGTTTGGGCAGTGTGGTTTCCTAGATCATCATTTTGGGGTTTAATAATGGGCGAATCTGAGTTAGTCCCCACATCCCCCCAGCCTTTCTTAGGATCTCTTGGGACCCATTTTTCTTTGGGAGGAGTTCCCCCATCTGTGAAGGAGAAGATCTTTTTTCCAGAATCCTCTGAGGATCCCTTTTCTTCAAATTGGAGGACACTAATCTCCTCCACAAAATGGGCCTTTTTGGGTTCTTTATTTCTCCTACCCACCCTCTGCTCCTTGGGTTGTAGACGTTCGGGGGCAGGAGGTTTTGGTTCTGGTTCCTGGGTTTCCAGGGGCTTTTCACAAATGGGGAAGGAAGCTTCCTCTACGGCTTTACACCTCCCTTCCCCCCGTGCCTCCTCTTCTGGAATCGGTGAGTTGTCTGGGTTCTCTCCCCGTCATTGTTCTGGAGTACCAGACCCTTGGTTTGTGGGATTCTGAGCCGCCATGTTCATCTGAGGGTTCTGCTGAGTCCTCATCATGCGACCCAGATCCTGGGACAGGTTCTGGACCTGGTGCTCCAGTTGTGACACCCGTTCTGGCTGGTACGGGGGTCTCTAGTCCATTCTAGGTGAATTACGGGAAGGGTAACTATCCCTTCTCCCATAGTACCCTGGGTTTGGAAAATTGGGGTAACTCTCCACCCTTGATATCCCCTCTCCCGGATTAGGCTGCCTGGGCTCAGGAAAGTGGGGAAAGAAAGGAGGGTTGTTCTGTAGGTTGAAGTTTTGAGGGTACCGAGGAAAGAAACTCAACCCGGCATTTGGGGGATTACTGCCCTCCTGGGGAAAGTTAGGAGGGAAGTTTCCTGGGGTGGTAGCTACCTGGTTGGGTTCCCCCCCTTGGACTGGTGGAGTGCACACATACCCCAGAATGGGTTTGTTACCCTTGTATCGGGGGCTAATGTAATCAGGGGAGTTAGGGGTCCCATTTGTGGGATTACCTCCCTGGCTACCACCTGTCTGGGATTGGCCCGAGGGCCTTCTGGTTCTTTGGCTGGATGGATTTTGCACAGGTATATTTTTAAGGCCCCCGTCTCCAGATCCAGATCTAAAATGGGGGCAACCTTCACCTCTCGCACCTTAGCAGCTGCAGGGGTGTTGGCTGGTTTGGGGTTTTTGTTTGTGTTTTTGCTATCTACGGGTTTTTGTACCTCATCAATACGGGTCGCCTCTTCTAATACCCAGTCCAGTGATCTCGTTTCATGAAAGTCCCTCACCAGCTGGGTCATTATATATTTGGAAGAAGGTGGTGATGAACTCCCAACTATCGGTGCACACCCTCCTGGTGGTCTGCGCAAAGGCACGTTTGAGCTCCTGCACAAATTCTTGTGGGGCCTGATCTTCCCTGCACTGCAGATTGTAGGCCGCCTTGCGGGCCTCTTGGGGGTTCCTATGTGCAGAGAAATGTTTTAGGATGGCCGCCCTGTAGGTGGACCATCTTGAGTGGTTCTGATCCTCCAGTCCTGGAGTATTCAGGAGAGAATGTCCACTTCACATACTGTATGCAATTCTGACTGTCTTTCAGCTGAAAAGTGTATATCATCTGTTCATATAATTCTAGGTGTTCCCAGACAGAATACTTTGCATTTTTATGATATGGAGTTATAATACTCCGAATGGCCTTGATTTGCTTAAGGTGATCTTTTTGCATAGCTCTCTTAATTTTGTTTGTCTTTTTGGTTTTAGCCACCCGAGTCCACTCGTCCTCAGAGTCGCTGCTACTGGAGGTGGCTTCTTGATCCTCTAGGCACTCCCTGATTCTGCGAGCTTGAGAAGGCCTTGCAGAATTCTGGGGCCTAGTTTTCCTATTCCTGTGGTGCTCAGAAGAGTCTTCTGACTCTCCCCTGTTCCCAGGATTGGCGGAGTACCCCCCCCCCACTGCCCTAAGTGGGTAGAGGTCTTCAGGATACCCTTTTTGGGCTTTATCTCCTGGGGTTTCCCACCAAATTTCACCAACTGATCTTTTGGAAGGCGGTATATTTGAGGGTCCAGTTCCCTGACTCTCCCCTCATATGAGTCTTCCTGGTCAGAGATATTAGCCCTAATCTTTGGGGATCTGTACAGGGACACCCGTCCATCAATTTCTGGGGGGCACTGATCTGTCAGTCCCATCTTCCCAACTATTGAATTCTACCATCCCCATGGCCCCTGGTTTATATGAGCCAGTAGACATGAAGCTGACAGAGTTCATGGTATTGAAGGGGTTTGTGTCCCTGAGTACAGGGGTCCTTCTGTGATGATCAGGAGTTGCTCTATCCATCTCTACTTTTTCTTTTTCAGCCCCTATTTCCTGGTAATAAGCAATAATCTGAGCCTTTTGTTCCTCTATGAAGGCCTTACTGGTCTCAATGATTCGCTATTGCATTGCTACTTGTTGGTGGAGCCCATCATTCTTTTCACAGAGAACCTCATTGTATCTCTGCGCTTCCTGCATGGTCTGGGAATACAGGGCCAATTTCTGCTGCAAGAGACTCACCTCCTGAGTTTTAGCATCTTTGGTCTGGGTGTTCCCTTTCAGAGCATCCTCCACCTGTCTGGTGTGCTCTAGTAGCTTCACATACTCTGTCTTTAATTCATTGGGCTCCTGCAGGGATAGCTTTCTTCCCTCTGGCTTGGTTTTTAATTGGCTTATTTCGTGGCCTAAGGCGTCTCTTTCCTGACTTAGGGTGCCCCTCTGTTCAGCCAGGTCATCCCTTTTTGTTTTTTGATGGCACTGGATTTCTGGCGCTCCTTATCAAATTCTGTTTGAGAGTATAGGTCTCTCATTATTAATTTATTATTTTCCTCTTGCACTATTTTGTTTTGTAGGTTAACTATCTGTTCTGCGCAGACCCTATTATATTTTATCTGTTGATTTAACTTCTGGTGACTCTCTTGCAGAGAGCCAACCCTTCCCTGACACTCCTCTTTTAGTGCCTATAATTGGGTGTCTTACTCTGCCTTCTCTTTCTGTAGGAGAGCCAGATCTTCTTTTCATTTTGTGACATAATCTCTAGATTCTGCCTCTAATTCTTGATTCTTCAGTAGCCTTTGTTCTGCAGAGTCTAGATCATTCTGGATTCTCTCTAGTGATTCAATTTGATTCTATGCCAGAACTATGTTTTCAGCGTGCTTTTTCCACATCACTCCGATGTGGAGGTATGGGTAGGCCGCAATTCTGGCAATTTTGCTTTGCTCCTCTTTAAATTTTGGGGCCATGTACAATTCACTAAGAGCTTGGTGTAATGGGCCCTTGTCCTGCCATGTATACAGGTCCATGGTAGTGACTTGTTCTGTGATTTCCTGCAGCCAGACCTTCTCATTCTGTTCTGGCCACTCACCCCTGACAAAAATCTTGGATCGCCATTTTGGAAATATCAATTTCTTTATTAATTATTTCGGGGTTGATTTACTTTTTACTTTTACACACCGTCCTGGTCTTGAAGTATTTGTTTTGGGAGGCGCTTGTACAGTGTAGCACAGTACACCAACCAAGCAAAGTGTCTCTACCCTGCAAGTTAGTCTGCTGTGCTAGACTGTCACGGGTGGTAAAACAAACTATAAATCACGGCACGAGCCCCCAAATCTGTTAAGTATTTCAATTAGGCGATACACTCTGGTCTCAGCCTATTATGCAGCGCACAGCTGAAATGCTTATTTTATTATGTCTATAGGTTCAATATTTTGAGTTAAATACCACTCATATCACACTCCTTCTCAAATACCCCAGGTCACGATGGAACAGGAACCAGGCTGGTTGGTAAAGGTAATGTTTATTTATTTATTTAAAATTCAAATCAAACATCTATTTTTTAATAGGAAGCAGCAATCACCAATGTGGTGACAATAACAGATAGGAAGGTATGTAATGCACTTAAATTCACTCTACAGCAACACAGAAGGAAAACACCAGAACAGAACACTTTTGGCTTGTTTTGGAAAGGTAGCACTTAAGTTAGGATTTCCACCTGCAATATTCCTCAATACACAAACAAACAATTCTAGATAGACATAAGGAAGCAGCAGGTAATCAGGAATAAGGAATGGAAGACAGAATTCAAATCTAACCTTCCCTCCCCAAACAAGAGAGAAAAACGGATTTGAAATCTTACACTTTTAAAATGACATTTCGGAAATGGCTGTGTAAAACAATGAATGTGTGCAAAAATCCTTAAATCAGTACAATTCTCTATGCGAGCAACAAGGGAAAGATACTAACAATCATGAGCTATAGTATGAGCAAAAGTAAGCACTTTGAATCTGAATGGAAGGTTGAAAATAATTTAGAACAAAAATCACACATGTAAAACTTTGCAAAAAATGCGGATTCCCGCCTAAAATTAACCAAACGGTTTTTAAGAAAAACAGGTGAAATACAATGATTTGGAGTGCGGTTTTTGGGTTAGGTACACTCTGGAATTGAAATGAGGTATCTGGCTATTAAACTGAGGAAGATATGCAATGTTGAATGAGAGGCGTTTTTAGAAAAATCGGGTAGTGAACACAGAAAAGTAACTCAGTTTGGACAAGAAAATGTTTACTATAGTTTTAATCTATGACTAGAGCATTCCGGCTAGAATACCAAGGCAGACAAAGTAAGCTCTGGAGTTGATTCAGGACTTCAAAACAAAATCCCCAGTGCCTGCCCCAGCAAAACCAGTTGGATCACTCGAAGTAAGATTGATAATTTAAGATTTACACAAGATAAAAATGACTAAAGAAATGGCGCTTAGCAAGGTAATTCAAAGACAAGATTGCAATATGGATTCTGACAAGGTTACAATTGATTAAGGTAAGGATAGGATGGTTTAGAGATTGGGATGAGACAAGGCAAGGCAGGGTATGCTATGGTTTGTCTATGATTCCTATTAATACTTACAGTCCACTTTAATTTAGGATTTTGGACCGTCAAGGGTTCTGGTCATCACACGGATAGGGTCTAACCAAGGAAAGCTGGGAAAATCGGGCAGAACAGGATCAGGTGGGCGGTTCTGGTCAACGGACTGCACTGGACTGCACTGGACTGGCCCTTCTGGTTACTGGAGACTGGGGATCAGTGGGATGGTGAGTTTGCAGGCATGCATCTAGTAGTAGCAAGCCAGCTGGATCAGAATGCTTCCCTTGGGTTTTGGGGATTTTTAGAATCTGAGGCCTAGCTGAAAAAGGGTTCAGCAATGCATAGGCCTTGGCTTTGCAATGAAAATCAGGAATCAGGATCAAGTAGGATGAAGAAATCAGGAACAGGACACCACGCAGGAATTCAGGAAGAAAGTCAGGAATCAGTGTCCGTGTGTGTTGTCAGCTTCCCTTATTTATCATGCCAAATGACATCATTAAAGTATATGGCAGGGGAAGGCTTTCTGTCCACACCCATAATGCTAGGATTGGGCAAGAGCATAGTTTCCACCTTGCTCTTCACTGATTGGATCACAGAAAAGGATGTCATGTTTATGGTATTACTTTTACAATGTCTGGAAACCTCCCCTATCTCCTAGAACCAAAATCTAATTTTACCACAAATACTTATTTATACAGTGATAACCTCTGAGAAAATCAGATTCACAGGTTACATATGTTGTGGGTCATATTTCAATCCAAACCCCAAGTCCATGGGACGTGGTTTAGCCTTTCTGCTACATTTTGGCAATTTTAACCATGAAAGATTTGGACTACAAATTCCCAACATTGTACATAGATGTGCATTTACCCCTGGGATGTGTCTACAAAATGCTATGTGTGCAATATCAATTCTTTCCCCACAATCTGTCATTGTTTACAACTTCTTTTCCTTATGTAGTAGTGAGTTCTACCAAGTCCTCACAGAAAAAGCATAAAATTAGATTCAAAACTACACACTTTTCATATATTTCCTCATTCTTGCTGCCAAGTAAAATGTCTTGAAAGTTCAGTTACAAAATAGGCTTTTCATTCCCAAAAGGAAGTCTATTGTCACTTATCAGTTTTTTTTCTTTTCCCCAACTGTAAGCAAATGTCAATTCCTTTGAAGCAGGATGAGGGGCCTCTCTCTTGACTGAGGTTTACTGCCCCTCCCACTTGAAAGGTGAGAGTCTTAGCCTGCTATTGTCTCAGCCTGGAGCAAAGACGAATGTCTGATGACGACCTGGGAAGTCTCTTTGTCCTGGGTATTCAAAGCCTCCAAGCTTGCAATTAGCCTTTCCTGTGCCAGCAGTTTATGAGGTGTCACCCTTTCTCAGGGCTAGCACTGGCAGAGCAAGTTTTTTTTATGTATAGTTTACCAACTTATCCTGGGTTTAGCTTTTATTTTCTCATTTTAAATCTTGACTGAAACCTATGGAATCAAAACAGTTTATAGGTGTACTTTTACCAGCAGGAAATATTTTTCAATGAGCATGCCTTTACACAACAATGTACTTTTCAATAGGCGATTTGCTCTTCAGTCAGGAAAAAACACATTTAACCTATTTCTTTAAATTCGGTTTTCACCTGCAGCAAATACACACTTTGCAGAGCTCTAGTTCTTTCCTTGAGTGCTGGAGTTGTTTGCAGCATGGATACATGTATCAGGCATCTGTTTAGAGTTTTTCTCTTACAGCTGATTCTTTAGATACACTTGCAAAGTTTTAGCCGCATTTCCTGTGTAAATGAAAACACAGTCCCTGGTTGCTTTTCCAAAGATACTTTTGACAGGAGCTGTCATTCAAATGAGGCCCGGTTCCTCTGAGAAACAATGGATGATCCTGGGCATTGCAGGGCCTTTTTAATCACAGTGGTTCATGAGAAATGATGGATTTAGAGCCAAGCAACACTTTTAAGATTGGGAAAGTGTCATTTTAAAGAGGCATTTTGGGTTTTGAGCACAATAATGCTGTTTCTTCCACTCCACTCTATGTTAAACTCCACTCCACTCTGGCACATTCCTGGAGTGAGTACTCTGTTCCACCCCACCTAAAATCTGTGTGGCAGGGCAGTGCCGCCATTTTCTGGTTGTTACAAAAACACATTTTAGAGATCTTGGCACGCAGAGGAGTCAGCGCAACCATTTTGTGCTGTTTCTTGCACCAATGCAGCAACGTGATGTAGCATAGCACAGCTGAGTGGGCCAAAATATCCCACAACCATGCTTAATTTAAAGTTGGGCACAAATTGCTAACCACGTCTAATACATAGGAGATAGGCACTAATCAGAGAATGGAAATAATGTTCTACTTTATTGTTTATTTTTTATTGTATTGGTTTATAAAACTTTATACGAAATCAACAACAATGTAAAATTCCTCACAATGAAGAAAAGACAAAAAAGGAATTTTGTATCCAAATTCATAAATGTAAATATAACAATGTTTACACTATTTTAATTTAATGCACACTGAGGTTTGTAAACTGTAAAGTATTTAATCTGTATTTATTTCTGTGTTTTATATTGTTCTTGCAAATAATATGTTAATGGTAATGTTTTGGGCCCATTATTTTTCTAGGTTAGGGAGTTAGCCATATTTATTTCAATTTGGAACGTTCGCCCATGTGGGAATTGTTCATTTTGGGCCATGTGCCTCTTGCTAATATTTAAGTGCAGTTACCAATTATGAAAGTCGCGGTGCATGCCTTGTGCACCACTCAGTCACAAGAGTAATCAATACAAATATGAATGTCAGAAAGGGATGTTAAATCACCATTCCAGTAGTTTAATATTTATATATTTATTAATGAAACTACCATCATGTCCATGTTATTATTGCATTGTTTGTTTGCATGTTGTTGTGCATTTGTGAACTGGAGGATCCTAGAATTTGCTCCAAAAGCCACAGCAGGTGGAACCACTGTTGTTTATATTTATTTATTTTGCATTGGGTGTGTACAGCACCCACTGGGTCCGTACGGTCCCATAAACTACTCAGGAACGCTCTGAGTGATGCAACCTTTATCTTACCCCTTTCTTTCACCAGGTTGCTTACACATGAGCTCCACGCTGACAGATGGAGCAGATTCACCACACCTTTCCTTGCAGGTTGCACATCAACCTTGTTGCACAACTGGGAGCCAATTAAAGATCCTTCACACTAGGACCCAACCTATTGTTCATTAGGAAAACAATTGGTTGCACTTTGGAGGTACTGAGCTGAGACTGGGGATCCCATTTTACCATACAGAGTGAAGTACCCCCTCTACTCCTCCATTGTTGCTTTCATTTCTGTTGTGTCATTTTCTTTCTTTGTTTGAACACACCATGGAACCATAGTATGCCTTCCAGGACACATGAGGTGATAGCCTTAACCCCAAGGGTTTTTTTTTCAGGGAGAGATCTCACTTGATTCCACCACAGATTAGATTCTTTCTTTGACAGGAACCCTAGAATCTTTCACAGGGAAAGTAAAGAGCACGGGGTTCATCCAGTTCAGAGAGACAACTGCTGCCTGTTTTGCTATGGGTCCACTGCCTTAGAGGGAAAAGCTCTCCCTACTGAGGTCCGTCTAGAGGATCCCACCATCCCGTACCCTGTCTGCCAACTAACCACCTGGCAAGGGAAACCCCCACCACCACTGCACTCTTGCCCAGCAACACTAGCAGTGGTTCCTAACCTCATTGTGGCAGGTGTAGCACCACCACTGCCACCAAAACGCAGTAACTACCACACATTCCAAAAAACAGTTTCAAGAGAGCTGCACATGGAAAATGTGCTCTGGAGACCGACCGCCAATGGCGTCAGATGAAGAGGACTTCTAAGACGTTGGAAGCGGCTGGTTTACTGTTGTACCAGTGTGGCTTGACGGACTCACGCTTGATGCCAGCTAAGGCTGTCCTGGATCCTTTTCTATGTTCTCGAGATTCACACTGGGTGTTCAGCATTGACTGATCCTCATCTCTCTGAATGCCCATGGGCCGTGAGGCTGCTCCTGGTGACCATGGCAGGCTCTCGTGGGTATGTAGGACGATCTGGCAGCATTGATATTGCACGGTCTGGAGATTTCTGTTTGAATTCAAAGGGTTTGTCAACCTTCTATGCCCTCATTGTTTTGTTGTCCTTGGTCTCAGAGATTGTAAGATTGTAGCTTGGAGGAGTGTTGACGTGAGTCATGTCTTGGGATCAGGCATTGGTGTGGTGAGTGTGTGGCTGGGTTGTCCCGGTTGGGTCCAGCTGCTGTTTCAGGGTTGGGTTTATCTATGGTTGTAGAGTGCTAAGACCTCTCTTTCTGGTGTATTGTGAGCTCAAATACACTTTGTATGTATAACTTAAGAAGCAATGCAACTACTGTGGACACAATGAATCATTTGTCAGTTAGCGCAGTTGCGGTTGCGGGAACTCCAAACTCTCAAAATGTCACACATTGTCAAACAGAAACTAATGACATTAACTTGCATGAACCCATTGGGTCAATGACTACTCCCTTGCCTATGGACTCTCATTACCAGTTCATCATAATAGTAACCCAAACTTGCCACTCTTGTCTTGGTCACCCAAACAAGGAGAACCTAAATTGCAGAGTTATATCATCCTGTATTAGACATTTCTGAGAAGGTGTATAGAATTATATGATGATCCAGACACATCGGGTCAGAGAACGATGGACACAGGGGCACTCATTACCCTTCTATTGAAGTGGGAATAAACACTCCTAAACAAATGCTTCCTAACGTGAATACTAACTGTCAGATTGAGTTATTGGGTGATGGATCCACCCTGAGCAATCTTACACTGGACACGTTGGGGCCTTCATCTATTTCCGCCCTCCCTCTTGTTCTACAATCAATACTGAGGCTTTATGATAATATAGAGAAAATTGTTCATGTTAATACAAGACAATTGTTGATTATCTCTCTCTATATATAAAGCAGAAACTATGTTAATTTGTTCCTTATACACTTCCACACTGTTCCACCAATTTGTACCAGATTTTACATAGTTACCTGTTAGCACCCTCCCAACGTTACTGGCTACATGACATTTGGACACCCCACCCTTGGATTTCAGCCTCTTCACACATGAGATCTTTGGCTGAAATCGGTGAATCATCAATGTGGTTGTAGGACCGGACAAAGCTCATTTTAAGCGTCTCGAAGATGAGGAACAAAACCTGAAGCTCCCATACCTCCAAAACCACATTTTAAGGTTGTAGGATGCACCGCTTCCAAGATATTTGCATGTATGCTGCAAGCCAGCCACACATGCCCATTCTTAGTGGAGAACAGCGACATACATGATATTTGATTTTCAACAGTTGATGAGACAGTTATCATGTCTGTCTACAGAACCTGTGCAGAGTACGGGTACTTTTTGTTAGTTGCAAGTAAAATAAATCAGGAAACCAAACTTTAAAAAGAACCTCACATGAACAAATCTCCAGTCTCAGTCTTCAATTTAGAATATTTGCATCATCAAAATGCCTTGGGTTGTTCCTCACCCTTTAATCCTTCTATGGAGGATGGTGAAAATAACTTGTCTCTGGGAAGACTGAGTGGCAGCCAGATTTATTTGCCTCGGTGGTCTCGCCCCAGGGAATAGAATCTACATCTCCAGCTTGTACTACAGATCAAAAGCTTCGAACAACTGGCCCTGTCTGACCGCTTTCAATCTCCAGTCAATATAAAAATATGTGGCAAAAATGTGGCAACAAATTTAAAAATCTCCGTAATTCTAAGCAAGCAAGAAGGATGACATGTTATGTTATGTTATGTTACTTTGCATTTATATAGCACCTTATATACCATTGGTATGGTCTGAAGGCGCTGGTAGGTTGAACGGCCTTGGGAACCGAAGTTCAAGTCAGTAGAGAGAGTAGAGAGAGTCAAAGGTGCGTGTGAGCACCGGATATGTGTGCAGCTGGTGTGGCATTCGTGGAATGGCTGCATCTTAGCGGTAGGTGTGGTGGTTGAGAGGTCAATAGTATGTGTTCGTTCTAGCAGGATTTATCCAGACCGATTGTGGCTGCGTTGGGCCTGAGGAGAACGCCTGGCTGGGGGGTGTGTAACCAGCAGTGTTTAGTTAGAGTGATGGGCAGTTGGAGGCAGATGTTGGTATGAGAACAGCTATACCGAATGGTGTCATAGTATCGCTGTGTCATAGTATCGCTGTGTTCTATTTGAGTGGTGATGCAAAGAAGAGAGTAAGCGTGGAGATGTGAATATGGTGGTTTACTGTAGGTGCTTGAGATCACGCCCACTCCAATAGTTCCATGAACTTCATCCTTTCCATGTACTCCGAATGTTCTGTGCATTACAACCGTTTCAAGCACTCAGACTGTTCCTTTCAAAGCTCTTTAAGACGTTCCATGCCCTCCAAACCATTCCATGTACGTCACGCCATTCTGTGCAAACCAACCCGTTCTATGTACTCACATCCGTTCCATGCACTCCAACCCATTCCATGCACTCTCAGCCATTCCATGCACTCCCAGCCATTCCATGCACTCCCAGCCATTCCATGCACTCCCAGCCATTCCATGCACTCCCAGCCATTTTATACACTACTCCTTTCATTCGTTCTACCCACGTTATCCTTTCTCCATGCATCATCCATACACATACCTCATCTTCACACTGCTCGTTTAATTCGTTCTACCCATGTTATCTTTACTCCAAGCATCATCTATCCACATACGTCATCTTCACACGTTCCATTCACTTAACTAATTGCACCCATTTCGCTCGTTCATACTTATATCAATTTATAACAATACTTATGAGTCAGCCTTGAACATTATCACACCACTCAAACTAAAAAAGGCCAAACCAATTGCCCACCTCAACAATTGGTTCATACCAGAAATAAAAATCCTGAGGAATGAAAAAAAGTGTGGCGGAATCTACCTGGCGTAAATCACCCACTACTCACAACAATGCACTGTTCACCACAGCACCTGCCTCCTACAAAACTACCATTCTCACCACCAAAAAAGAAATCTATAACAACAGAATCCTTAACGTTAAATCAAGGACTAAGGAGCTCTTCAGCACAAAGGATGCGACCTGGTGTGCCAAAATACAACAAGCCCTAGCAGACAAAATAGCATCTCTCCAAACCAAAATAGAAGCCAAAAAGAACAGCCTGTCGAGCAGCTCATCCTTTAAACACTCTTCCAAGCATCAACTCCCTCAGTGCCTGCCATTTACATTCTCCCCGGTCACTCCCAAGGAAGTGGAGGACATCATCAGAGGTCTAAAGCCTTCAAGATGTCAAGGAGATACGTGCCCGGCTCCCATCATCAGGGAAGGTGCCAAAGAGCTGTCTCCCTTCATCGCCACAGTGATAAACTCCTCTTTCAAGGCCAGTCTCGTCCCCAACAACCTCAAGGAGGCTTGGGTCATTCTGAGGTTGCTACCCTTAGAACAGGAAGTGGTGGGCCTTAACGTGGAAAGAGAACCGTTCAAATACTGCAAACAGGCCTACTGTGATGGAACCAGAAAAGGAAAACATTATTGACCTTAGTACAAGGCTTAAAAAGAGCAAATAAAAGAAGTCAGTTGAGTTGGTACAAGGGAAAATGAGTACCTTATTTACTAAGCACAAGTAAAGTATCCCTAATGGGGAAGCCATTGAAATAGGTGAAACGTTGAACGTGGATAATTTACAGGACTCAATCTAGAGTGCTTATTCACCGAGAGAGTACACAAAACGCTAGGTGAGGAAGTTCAACTTAATGACCATTTCCGCCCTACTTTGTAAGGACCTGACATGAAAAATAGCAATATTTCCTCAATTGTAATGAAACCTTCTGCACCTGGGCACAACGAATTATCCTCTGTTCTGGCGTTGACAGTCAGAGTTTCAGTACAGGATATTGTACCATCTTATGAGAGAATAATCGGATTCGAGAAAAATAGAGCTATGAATGACTCAATACCATTTAATCGCTCAGTATAATTTAAATATTTACCACAATCCTGGCCCTCATATTAATTCACTCAGGTGACATTGACTAGGTGGATATCCCTGATCAGAGTAGCAATTGGATAGTAGCACACTTTTATTTGAAAATTGTGCCGCGTATGATCTGGGATCATTTTGATGACTTTAGATCAATGGGCCTGAACGTTCACTCATTTTCGAATGCTCCACAAAATAATTATTTCCTCACAGCGAGTCTAGCTGAGGAATTAGGAAAATATCTGGTAACTAAGTCCAATCAGAGAAGTGACAAATCTATTCTGCAGCTCAACAGTGGTGTAAATCATACTAACCCACTACAGTTGACTAAACTGGTAGACACATTCGGTCTCACTACCCCTATGGTGTGCCCTTACCTCGAATAGATTGAATATTACTTCTTGGAACTGTTGTGGTTTCACAAATATTAAAACATATTTAATGGCACTTAAACTCTTAACGTGGATATTGCAATGTTTCAAGAGACTATGCTGACTGAACTGCTAATACAGGAAGGCTACAAGACATTTAATGCATTGGCCACTAAGGGAGAGGCGGGATGTCCCCGGCATGGTGTTACGATTGCTTTTGATTTAACATTGAATATGGAATCTAGTTTTATTGCCACCTATGAAAATTCAATCATAGTAGTAGGTATAACCTCTTGTAGCAATACAGATTACATGGAGATGATACATGTTTATTTTAAACCCCAAAATAACATTGTACCTTCTTGTATCCAACTTTTGATGATCATTCTAGGAGAGTGGTCACATGGAGAAGGGGTATTTCGTCTTCATAGATTGACCACGTCTTCATCTCTAGAAACCTCATGCCCCTTTGTACTAATCTCTTAATTTCTTTTAAGGATTACAGTGACCACACAGTACTCTCCTTTCAGTTGGAAAGTCCCCATTCTTATTTTCTGTATAGTTTACAGGAACCACTTTTGGCCCTCTTAGACTTAGACAACGGGGGGAACCATGCTAAATGGAACACAAAATTGATTAAAAGAATTACAAAATTACTCATTAATTCTATTAAGAAACTTGACAATTTAAATGTACATACAGTATTTACCATTAATAGTTATTCCGAATTGATATCCTGGACATATCACTTATCTGTAGCAAAGGAAAGGTTATCTTTCCTCAACATACTCGACATACTTACAATTGAATGATTGCCTGAGCAAAGAAAGAAAAAAGAAACGCCAAAGGCAGTCTGGTACTTTCTTATGGTTAACACTCTGATGTTTTTAGAGTGAAAAAGAAAAAGATACAGCAAAAAGAATGAACGCCAAGCTAAATAACGTGAATAACCAGAACATGCTCAAAGCTTAAAAAGCATAAACATTGCAAGGTTTGGGGTTTCAACTAATAAATGTATACCAAAGTCAAGGCCCAGAATAATGTGATACATAAAAATGTGTGGGTTGATTATTTTTCCTAAGTTTTTAGGCAGAATGAAACTCACTGGAATGAATATGTCTGTGGTAGTAATTTTGATATAGACTAGGTAGCATTCTTTACTATCTCTAAGATTCATGACACAATTCTTAGAATAAATCCTTGCAGGGCCTCAGGTCCAGATAAACTGGCTACCATTAAACCACGACCTAATTCTATGGATTCAACTACTCCACAACCTGTTCATGGTTTTTGGCGATTCCCCCCAGTAAAGTTTAAGCATACCTAATTTCTGATGAATAGGACATTTGGGTTATGAAATTTAAATTTTTATCAAAATATCAAGTGGGCTTTCGTAAGGGCCTTGAAACAAATCTAAAATGGCATGTTATTGAACCACGTAAATGCACAAGCCAAAGGTCCTGGGCCTTTCCAATTTATATCGGCTGCCTTGACTTGACTAGTGCCTTTGATAGGGTAGATCTAGGTTATGGTGGAAATTATGTACATGGGGACCTCCTGAGAAATCTGTTGGTCTTATCACATTATTACACACAGATACAAAAATTAAGGTTTGTTTATAGGCAGAAGGGCACTTAACCTGAGCAATTAATGCAGCACTGGGTCTGAGACAAGCCAGTATTCTTGCCTTAATGCTTTTCAACTTGTACCTCTCTGGCATTCATACTTTCTGGGCCAATAAGGGGCCCTTTTGTTCAGATTGGGCAATTTGAATTTGCATTGGTTGGCGTACACGACGATGTGCTCTTATTTGACCCCCCGCCCTTAGGGCTCCTTAGAAAGCTATCTTCATTCTACATGTACGCACTGGAAAGTAATTTGGTTGTAAATGGGGCCAAATCAAAGACCTTAATCTTCTCAAACAAAAGATCTCCGAAGCAAATGTCCCGGGTAGTTTGTGAAACAGAAATTGGAATCTGTAAAATGCCTAAAATATGTGGGATTTCAAATACGACAACATCCCACTTTATTGGCCATAAAAGAGATGATACGTGCTAGAATGTCCCCATTGATAGCACAACTCAAAAGGTTATAGGTGGCTTATTGTAAATTCTCAATAATTCCTTCGAGGAAGTACTATTGTGGAAAAGTGGTATGTCTCTACTTTACGGTATAGAGGAATTATCTGGAAAAAAGTTCTGGGTCTGCCCCTATGCATACCAAACTTGATCCTACAACATGAACTGGGTCGTACATCACTCAAGTCAATGGCATTGTGGCAGATGTTAGATCTTTTGGCCAACGTCCTGGACCCTAAACCT
Organism: Ambystoma mexicanum; assembly: GCF_040938575.1. Classification (NCBI taxonomy): domain Eukaryota; kingdom Metazoa; phylum Chordata; class Amphibia; order Caudata; family Ambystomatidae; genus Ambystoma; species Ambystoma mexicanum. The sequence goes on along the minus strand of NC_090933.1, from coordinate 816,344,016 downwards.
ATGTCCCTTTTTGTTGATATCAATACTAATCCGAAACAAGGGATTAAGGTAACATTGCTTTTTGAGTATGTGGACCAATTGAACATTTATTTGGAGAACATTGACAGTGATATCAGGCAATTGCTCTCTAATCCTAACAAAACAAAGTTTAAGTTATACAGAAACGATTGGTGTACAGCCATTGATGCATTGTACGCCTACTCTCTTTATTCAGAATATGTAAACATCAATAGGAAAATAGGGAGCTTGCGAAATACCTGATCCTCTTCCCTTGTTAGAAAAAGAGACACTTAAATTTAAAACTTAAATTTACTCTTTTACAGACTCTGTAATGTGAGGGTCCAAGGATGGGCAGCCCAAGTAACTTAAGAATGTGTCGCTGGTGTGGTGACAAATCAAACATGGAAACTTTAATACACTGAACAGTTAATGTCCTAATTTTAACGTCGAACGAACTATGCACTTTATTGGATGTACATACATGAATTACTCTCTGGTATAGACTTTTAAGTCGGGAAAAGGTTTCAAAAGATTTTTTTCACCGTTTTTTTAACAGGATTTGAATCGTGATTGGCTTTTTTAAATTGTTTAGGGTGTGATTAATTATTTATTTGATTGGTATGCATTGCTTGTATTTTATGGATTTATTTAAATCAAATGCGAAAGGTTTTCTTGTATATACCATTACACAATAAATAAATAAATTAATAAAAAAGCCGGACATCCAAACAAGTAAAGAGGAGTACCAACTATGGGCAGATCTGACAGAACAGATGCTGAAAGATTGGAAGATGCCGGACCACGAGAATATACCACACATTATTGAATGCCTAAGCAGACCTGTGCTCCAAACCATCCAGTCGCTACCTGCCAGGTCCAGATCGATACACCAAACAAGTTTTGGATGCTTTTGAAGGAGCATTCCAATGCACAGAGTAAATCATTGAACTGGTTATGATGTTTCATGCTATGAAACTGAAGCCACAAAAGAAGCTGTCAGAATATGTGGTTTGAATGAAAAACATCCAGTGCCTGCCAGGTGTCTGGTCGCAGACTGCGAACAGCAACTGACCAACACAAGTCCAACTAGAAGACAATCGGAGGCTATACCACTTCATACTTTTTCACTTGAATAATACGCGCAGGGATTTTCTTGTCAATAGTGCACTTTGAACCATTGCAAAGCAACCCACTCCTGCCAGTCACCCAGAACCTGAATATCGCCCCAACCATTTTCACCACGGGGACCACACCATCCACTGCGAGTCGCTAAGGACCCTCCATCAACAGCTTCAAATGTCTGGCCCCCACTCCTGCCCTCCAACACCTTACACCTGAAATGCCTTGCTCAACACCTTCATGTTTACACAGTGCCACCCTCCAGCAACTTAAGTCTCCAGCATTCTCCTTCAGCACCCAAACAGGGTGAGTCTCAATTAGCCTCCTCAAACATCTTATATCTGCATTCAATGTATTTCAACTCTCTTACAACACATTACGTCTCAAACACTCTCTCCCAACATCTGTAAGTCACTAGTACAACATCGTAATGTCTCCAGTATCAGCCTCCATAGCATTGAGCCTCAAGCACACACCCCAAACCCAGAGCTGTGCCAGTGGTTATGAATGATTTGAAACCTTCCAGCCATCACCTTTCTGTTTTGCTTATTTTGTAAGTAATCCACCGTTTATTTGTTATATGGGAGTTAGAGGGGAAGGATGTGTTGCAGGTCACAGCAATTGCAGATTTTTTTATTTTAAAAAGTAAGCAGCAGCTCCATGACATCACACCTAGAAGAGGCCCATTTTATCATTAAGGGACAGAAATAAACGTGGCAAAGGGGCCCAGAACACAGTGGCATTGCCAGCACATTTAAGGGCCAATGTCTCAAATACTGATAACATGCAGAGTCATATAACATGGAGGAACTGGGGTTTGTGGAGTAATGCACTCTCCTCCCGCAGATAAGCATGCGATTTCACTCTTTTATGCAGCATTTTGTTTTGAAATTAATCCACAGAAAACCAGACACGCAGCTCGTCGCACATTGTTTGCCACATAAGGTGACCTCCAGAAAGCGTCTGTCTAAGTGGGTGCGGTGAGGGGAGGATGGGGGTTCGACAGACGCCTGCTGTGGTCGGAATACTGTAGGCGGGGGAATGGGGGACAGTATAAACATTTACCGGGCTAAATACAGAAACCTTGCTCTCTCTGTCATAAAAAGCTTCCCCACTGCTCACTTTCACTGATTTTGATGTTTTGTTTTAAGGAAAAAGGCTGCTTGTTTGGAAAGGAAAGTTCTGACTTTCGAGGACAAGGGTGCACGCATCCCAGCTTCCCGGCCTGATGAGTACTGGATGTGAAGGCGGGTGGGAGGGCTTAAGATGGTCAGTACGGGGTCAGGGAATGCGCGCGCTTACTTCACTGATCGCTCAGCATTTCATTTTCCTTATTTGCATTTGTCTTCTTTGCTTCAGGAAAGCAGGAGTGAGGAGCGAGATTTCGAAAAAAGTCCACTTTGTGACCTTTCTATGCTTTGAAGGCAGTTTATTTTCAAAAGTTGAAGCATCCGGTTTCATTTTTAATACTGGGGTCTCAGGCTGGCCGCAGAGGTCGCAGTCAGGGCACAAGGGGTTGCAGTTGCGACCCTTGGTGACCCCTACATAACATCACTGATGGGGCTGCTCCACCATGCCGAGAGCAGGAATACCAACTTTAACGTCACGCTCAAGAATGAGAGTTCTGCATATGCTCACCAATTCTACCATTGTGGTTCTACCAAAGATGAGAAGACATCGGCCATTGCATGTGCTTGTGCAAGGGAGAACCTGACTATGAGAAGAAAGTAGTGCACTGAAACCAAATCTGTTCTGTACACTGTCGGCTAATGATTTAGAGGTCTTGGAGAAGGAGCAGCTGAAACATATGAGTCACATGTAAGCTCCAATAAGAGTAACAACAACTATCAAGACCAAATCCAACAGCATCTCTGGTGCTAAGGCCACCAGGCCACTCATAGTGAAACAGGCAAAACTGACACAAGACTGTCATCGACACCAGACCATTCTACTCACGTCGTTGAGCTATGTAGCAATACCATTAGACTAAAGATTTGTGTAAGGCTGAACACTGCCGTTCACACCAGCAGCAACATTCCAGCCACCTTCATTGGGTCCGCCATGGCTGTTGCTGTGAATCTGTAGAGACAGCATGCACTAGGGATGTATGAATTTACTAATATGCCCAAAGCATATCTGGATCCCCAGTCGTATTCAAACAGCTGATGGCATGCACCTTGAGAAGCGTGAAGCACTAGTGTAATGCACAGCCTCCGGGAGGTACAGGTCTTCCTCAACTCTGGCCCCTGAAGGTCCTGCATAGAGTCTGACAGCAGGGCTCGAAGGTGTCACTGGTGAAGAGCCAATTCTGCTGATCCAATGGGAAGTACATAAGCTACATCATCTCATCTGATGGAGTGAGCATACATCCTGCAAAGATACACGCCCTCTGCATGTTGCCCTCACCAAGCCCCTCAGAGAGTTGTGTAGGTTCCTGGAATTCTGTAGTTATTACCAAAGGTTTGGGCCAGAGCTGCCACCACAGACTGGCCATTACAGACATCACCAATCTGAAGACCACCGGTGGGGCACCTTACCTCCGCAAGATCTCTTTGGTAAGCTTTGGGGAGCTGAGTGCAGCCAAACCTTCCCTCTCCTAAAGAAGATACTCACTTTGTCTCCAGTGCTGGCCTACGCCTACAGTAGCCTCCCTACATACTCCATGTAGCTGCCAGTCTGGATAGCTTAGGTAGAGTGTTGTGCCAGGATATGCAAGATGTCACACGACCCATTGCCCTTGCCAGCCACTGGCTCAGTGCATCTGAGAAGAACTATGTGGTGCATACGCTGGACTTCCTGGCACTCAGGTAGGTGGTGACTGAAAACTGCATGACTACCTCTATGCGTCCAATTTCATGCACCATGCAAACATCCTACTTGAATTCCACTGACCATCATTGGTTACCTGCCTTCCCTGTGTCCAGCATTTAACTGATGTACTGTCCAGGGTCAGCAAAATCAATGGTGACATGCTGACCCCGCCCCTCCTGAAGTATAAGGCATCACTGATGGATGGGTTCCAGTAAAAGCAGTGCTGATACTTTGCCTCACCAAAGAATCCACCACTCCAGATCAATCTTGGCTGATTGTCTCTGAGGGACTGCTCTTGGGGTTCCTTCAAGATACTGAGGTGTCCCCTGACTGATAAAGGTGGATTTCCCAAGACTGACCCGTAGTGAGCTATGTTAAGCCCACCTACCAACCCCACAGTTGCTGCTGTCTTGGAAGCAAAGGAATACATATAAACAATGAAGGGTAGTCTGAATAACTGTAAACTCAGACTATATACAACATTTTCAGAACACGAACAATTATACAGAGAAGACACAATATGAATCATATAATTATTATATGTATAATTACCAATCATACCTTGAGAAATGTTACCAGCCGCAGTATTTATATTAAAAAATGGTCAGAAAATGAGAATTAGCCAACCTCCTTAGTGACTAATAAATGCAAAATATTCATTCAATATTCGCATCTCATTCATTCCAAGCACTTATACCTTCCCAATCAATTTACATACATAGAGAAACGGTAAAACCAATAATGTTGTCAAATCAGAAAATAAAAATATGGTCATTTTCTAAGTGGAATTATTGGTTCTTTCTTGTGAAATCACAAAAGGTGTGTATATATATCGTTTTATGATTTTCCACACATCACTTGTTTGACAGTTGCATATTTGGAGACCATCTGATGTTCCAAAGGTACACGACCAACATGTTTAAACATCCTGGACTATTTCTTTATTGTCCTGCGTTCTTCAGGGTCAAACACTTAAGTATGCCATCAAGAAAGAAGTGTAGTATACCCTAAAATTGTGCACATCTGTCACCTTGTCTTTTGATTACAACATCCTGAAAGTTGGTACAAAAAGTAATAATCAATTCTTATGAAATGCTGGGTTAGCCATCATATGCCAGGCTAGAGGATGTCACTTCATGTCACCCTTTAAGCATAGCTCTCAATGATTAATTAAAAAAACCTCAAGCTTTATGGGAGAGCTTTCAAGTTTTTCTTTATTCTGTCTTCTATGTGAGCACACTTGGCAAGGCTGCGTATGTGAAGTATTCCATTTATTCAAGTCTCTGCATCATCCATAAGGTAGCAGCCATGATCAGAGTCCACACAGTGTTCCTGAAACGGCTTATCACTTTCTGACCATCTGTAATGATGTAAATGGGACAAATGCTAACTTAAACATTTTTGCAGAGTCGGCCACTAATGAACGTTTGAATGGAATCTTCCTGACGTCTGTAGTGCACGTTTGAGATGGGCAAAACAAATTCCAGTATCAGAGTTAATACCTTCTGATCTGTATATATTATCGCCAGTCCCATGGGGACGTCTTTTTTTAAATCTATCTAAAGATATTGCTTGGACTAGTAGTCTTCCCTCTAGCTGGCATCAAGCAATTATAGTATCTACTAGTATCTGGGTCCATATTGGCGTCTTTCCCGGTCACATGGCTCAACCAAAATCTTTGGGATTTTTTAATTGAAATATGATTGGTTTGGGGGAAATAATAGCCTGGTGGATACTCAGGCTTCAGGGAAGGGATGGGAACGGCTAAACAGGATGTACATTGTTTACTTTTATCCTCGAATTACACCACTAAAGAAAGCCTTTTGAACCTTTTTACAGCATTCAATATTGTGAATAGAGGCTATTGGTGGTCCATGTTACTATATATGAGCATTCCTGTTGGCCTTTTAAATTGTATTATAGTCTTGCATTCTAAAACTGAGATGGTAGTTAGACATGATTCATGGGGGGGGCATGGGGGGCGTGTGCAAGAGCTATTATCACTGATAGATGATGGTGCCAGTGATGTGTGTTAGCTTCTATTTTGTCTATTTTTGGCAGGTAACCTCTGGTGGTCCATGTTTGGCACAAGCAGTCCTCCTCTGTTATGATGCGCCTATGACTTGGTCCTATTGGCACGTACACTTAAAGCACTTCAAACGTTAACTGCTACCTACACACCCTTTATGAATAACCAGAAACTGAAAATAAACATAGAAAAGGCAGCCATAGTAATGGGAAAAAAAGAAGAATAGGGCATTTGGAGTGAAGGATGTTGTCTTTAACATGGTTGACTTTTTTGACTATCTTGGTGTTCATTTTTACTCTAATGGCAGAGTTCTCTTACATACTGAAAAGAAAGTGCTTCCAATTACACAGGCTATTACAGGAATACCGCATTTGGCTCAGCTAGTGAAGTTATAGCTGGTACGGACGATGCTTAAAAGGTGGTTCCCGTTGCAAAATTGTGTGCAAATATATGGAGTACAGAGCCAGCTACTAAGCTGCAACCAGCTGAACATCGATGCTGTCATAAATAGTTTGCACTTGCATAAAGTGCTCCCGTATTTGCAATTCGCCAAGAACTAGGGATTGGGCTCCTGGAAGATCACTTGGCAGCCGCCCCTATATTGCAGTGGATGGCAACATGGTTGAATCCCTCTGCGTCTCGTTCAAAGGTTTGAACGTTTGATCTCCTCTGTGTACATGTTAATTTTTAACACATGCAGAGATCTGGCCAAATACTTAATAAAGTAACCATAACTTGTATTTTGTGTTTTTAGGTTTGATAGCAGAATTGTTCTTTGTTGATTCATGAAAGTCCTAATTTCCCAGAATAGGTACTACTTAATGGTATGCCAGTGTTGTGATACAATAGTGCAGTGAGTGCTCAATTCTGAAATCTATATCTAATTTCATGGTAAAATGTTGGCTGGACCAAGTGAGCATTACATCCTTCAGAGGTCCGTAAAGTGACTATCGACTTAGGTTATATGTTAATCACGGTGCTTAGAAGCTGGAGGAACACTGCATGAAGAGCTGCAGACAATGTTATATACCTATCTGGATTACCACTGCAGAGACATGTTTTGCTGAGTTTCTATTTCAGTCGCAAATGTAAACATTTAGTTCTTGTTCGTTTTTTAACAGCGCTTGCTCTGGCTGGATAGTAAGGTTTTGAATTGTTTAATTGAGTTCTTGAAAATTTGAAAGAGGGTGACCCCTATAATTAATGTAATGACACTCACTCTTCGTTGAGCAAGAGCCCTGCTGCTTCTCATTTACCACAGTGACACCAAGTTAAGGTTGAATGGATGTATAACCTGGACTTGCTTACTCATCTGTGCCGCAGAGAAGGGTTTGAGGTGGAAGCATTTTACGCATAATTAGGGTAAAATCATTTGCAAGTGTAAAATAGATTTTCCTCTCCAAAAGCTTAATAGTATGCAGCTGCAACCAAAACCTGTCTAAACACGAAAATGAATAGAACACATTAGAAACAAAATAGTCGTGTAGCAAAAATGGCTGGCCTCAAACAATGTACTATATTTGTGGAAAACGTTCCCCTAGACATTTAAGTGCGTGAAAACACTATCTGGGTACATCTTAATGATAAATGCAGACAATACAGAAACTCAGCAAAATACAAGTATGCAATCACTAAGAAATAGCATAATTTGTTTCTTGAAAAGAGGGTCCTTAATGTTTTTGTTATTATTTTTGACAGGCTATAGCCGTCCTTAGCCAGAATAGACGATGAGGCATAGGGTATTTTTCTTGGATCAAGAAGAAACTGTAATTTAATTTAAGGGCAATCTCCCTGTTTAATTTACATTCGGCCAGGTTGAGAAATAGGAAGTTGGGTACTGGAAAGGTATTCTATTAATGTATTACACTGATGAAATGCACAGTTTAGTGTATATTTAATACTGCGTTTTACACTTCCAGCATAAAATATGTAATTGATTATGGGCCTTATCACAAGTTGGACGGTAGCCTGTGGGTAAATACCCGGGATTCCGCCCAATGCTATTAGCATTTCCTCAACTCAGTCCAGTGCAGTTTGCGCTGGATCCCGAGTTGTGGTGGTGCTGTTAATGCCCATTGATTCTGAGTCCATAGGCCTCTATGGTGCTTCTCAGCACGATTACCGCCAGAGGTATATACACGCAGAATATATAGTAATAGTGTCGAAAATGGGCAGAAAGGGGAGGCTTTTACTTCCAACAAAAAGCTGGACATAAACCTCCCATCTTCCGCCCAAACACAGCATTGGGCAGAGCGGTAATGCAGCGGTAATAGTGCTACAGCTGCATTTTTACTGCTCTGCCCAACCACTGATGAGGCCCTATGTATTGAACCCATTTTTGCTGTAGGTCAGTTTATAAGCCACATTTATAGAAATGTTATACACGCGCACTTTGAGGAAACTATTCATTTGGAATCTGCGTGATCTTTCTGCCGCAAAAAAGTCAGTGACGGAAAAGTTTGCATGAGAAATGTGCGAACCACAAAAGGTTCGGCATTTCCCATGCAAACGTGCATTTACAGACCCTACAAACCCACACCCCCACCCACACCCACGACACACCCACGACACACCCCCACCCACACCCTTAGCACACCCCCACCACACCCCCAACACGCATACCTTACCTTTTCCTTCACGCTGTGTCCCTGCGGCAGCAGTTCCCTTTTACTTCCGTGATCGGGAACCAGCGCCGTAGGGTCCATTTCTTTCTTTTTTCGGAAGCTGCAGGGGTTTCCACCACAACCCCCACTCACTATACTGTATAGCATAGTGAGCAGGGTATTGCGGGGGACACCCCCACAGCCCCTGTTTTATTTTCTTTCTTCATTTGGCAAAGGGGGGTGGGGGGTTGTCCCATCCACTCCTGCTCACCGTAGTGAGCGGGGTGTTGAGGGGGACAACCCCTTAGCCCCAAGTCCGACCCCACCGAAACACCTAAACACACACCACGAAAAGTTTGGACTTTTGGTCGTCCGAACCTTTTGTGGTGTTTGTTTTAGGTCTTTTGGTGGGGTCGGACTTTTAAAGTCGGTAAAATCATACAATACCTTCATTTGGGGCCCAGTGCTGCTTGCATGCCTTCATGAACGTTGGGGTGCTTGCCTTATATGTTAACTAGTAGTAAATAATCAGAAAATCAGGTTATGTTCCCACAAAAGGGGGTTACAGCACCATTTTGTGTACAACACCCTTTTGGTGTTTCAGTATTTATTTATTTTCTGCAGTAGCACCTCTGAGCGTTCTTATGCGCTGAATGGTATTACCATAATAAATGATCTCAGACCCAAACAACCGGACAGACGCAAAGAATATGGCAAAATACTACTTTATTATCAGTTCAATAAAGTAGGGAAACCTGGCGAACAGCACATCGTAGCCGACACACTCTCGATTACATTTTGATTACACAAAGACTTTATACCTCAATGTGCGTCAGCTATGATATAATTCTATGTGGCAAATAATAAAACATATCGGACGGAGTGATTGGTTAGGGGAACATATCAACTTATAGTTTCTATAAGAGTTAGTAACATCATTGGCTGTCCGTCTTATGGCAGGCATGCTTTGAACTTCCCTCTAACTATGTATAATACAGATCATAGCAGCATAACAGCAGCAGATTGGCTTCTGCAACAATGTATAGTCACCATTGCATAGGCCATCCTGATTGGTTGGCACTCTCTCCCATCCTTGGACATTCGGCTCGTTAGCAGCACATAGGCAAAACGAAACCCAGGTGCAGAGAACAATGTCACACTACTGCCCACTTGTCCTATTAGTCTACTATCTCTCATCACCCAAGCCTTCAGCCAAGGCTTCTTCTTTGTACTTGACCTTGATGAATGTCCTCTTCCCTGGAACTTTAAATGGAGTTAAGGCACATTGTTATCTTTGCCTGGAGCTTATGAATAAACCTTGTTTTCTGGTATTGCACCATGTGTGAAGCGATCATGATTTTGTCCATCTCGCTTTTCTATTTAGTGCAGTTTGATTCAATTATCCTGGGTATCATGACTCTCTTCGACCTCTGAATCTGCATCTTTAATTGTTCAATACTCGGCATTCACAAATGTTAATTCAGATACTTAATCTAAGAGAAATATGTCCTGCGTACATTTCTTTTCCTCATTGACTCCCTTTGTACCCTGCAGTTACTTCTTGCTGTGGCAACGTCGTTCTCTGGCCAACAGCTATCCTTTGTTGGTGCGCAAATCCATTTTCCAGTGTCTGTCAGTTCTGCAACCCCGGTCTCTCTCCTTCAAGCTTCTCGCTTACTTTAATTCAGAACTGACATCCATGTTTTCAACAAGGCCACTTTACCCGTGTTATATTTTCTACTGTAGCAAGCTTCTTTGTGACTCATCTACCTTGCGTTTCTCCATATATTCAATTACTACTCATCTGGTTACTAATCTTCTTTGTATATATGTTTTATTCCCACTCTTATACATGTTTACTTTGTTTCTTCAGTTACATCTTCTTTCTTTAAGTATTCTTATATTGTTTCTGTACGTCATTGTATCTTCTTCTTATGATGTCAGGACTGCTGTTCCCCCCATCATGCCTGATATGTCAAACATACGACCACACTTGAAGTATTCTCCAACTTTTATCATGCCATTATTTCGGACGCATAGGGACGCATTCTTCAGGGGTGAAGAGACCATGATTTTTTCCATCTCGCCTTTCTATTTAGTGCTATTTGATTCAATTATCCTGGGTGTAAATACTATCTTCGCCCTCTGAAGGCTTGGTTGCGCCATTTCACATATCCTTTCTGCATCTTTAATTGTTCAATAGTTGGCATTCACAAATGTTCATTCAGTTACTTAATCTAAGAGAAATATGTCTTTCATACATTGCTTATCCTCGTTGACTTTCTTTGTACCGTGTAGTTACTTCTTGCTGTGGCATACTTGATCTCTGGCCCACAGCTATCATTTGTTGGTGTGAAAATATATTTTCCAGCATCTGTCAGTTCTGCAACCCTGGTCTCTCTCCTTCAAGCTTCTCACTTACTTTTATTCAGAGCAGACGTCCATCTTTTCAACATGGCTGCTTTACCCGTGATATATTTTCTACTGCAGCACGCTTCTTTGTGACTCATCTACCTTGCGTTTCTGTGTGTATACATTTACTACTCATCTGGTTAATTATCTTCTTTGTATATGGTTTTTTAATCACTCGTATACATGTTTATTTTGTTTCTTCAGTTACATCTTCATTCTGTCGACCACCCCATCCTGCTTTCTCACCTGGCTCAGATAGGAATATCTGGCCAGGTACTAGCCTGGTTCACTTCATTCCTGGCAGACCGCACACAAACTCTTGCCATGCCACCTTTCCTTTCTTTCCCTGTCCCCTCACATGTGGTGTTCCCCAGGGCTCGTTGTTGTCTCCGATCTTATTTAATTTTTATATTTGGGCCCTTGTGTGCTTCATCCATTCCCATGGCCTCAACTGCTACTCTTATGCCGACGACACCCAGATCTTGATCCGGCTAGACCAGGATCAGGCTGAGGTGTCGCCGTGCCTTCGGAGTTGCTTGATGGCCGTTGGTGAATGGATGGACCACAATTGGCTCAAACTGAACGGAGACAAGATGTGGTCCTGGTCGTTGGGTGTCCCCCGGACCCTTCACTCTAGGTAACTGCTTTCTGGCCTTCCTCTCTTGGTTCTCTTCCTAGCCCGGTTGGCAAGGTGAAAATCTGGGGGTTATCCTCTCCGCCTCCCTGTCTTTGACAAACCAAGTTGCGGCTGTGTGCCTAGTCCCATGTTATTTTGCCTGTGTGAATATCTGTCTAGCCTTTTGTTTGAGGATATGTCAATTATAGATATACCCAATATGTTGAACTGTCAGATGACCAGTTTGCTGTACCGACCACATTTATCCATAAGACTAGATATATCTGCCAAGATAATATTTGACTAGCCTTTGCAGCCTATGTTATCCTACCTATGTTATTATATGTATAGCCTTTTCTTGCTCCACTCCTTGCCTGTACTTTCCTTTCCGTTAGTATTGATATATGATACTGCTTCACCATCTTATCCTGCTAATCAGGCCGGCCTCTGCACTGCCTATTGGAAAATATTGAAATCTTAGACCAGCATGTTCACTACAGCCACCAACCAGAGCGCTCGATTATCATTAATTATATTGAGCTTTTTACTGTGCTCTGCCAGACCCTTTACATTGGCCCCTGTGACATCTTGAGTATAATATACCCTACATTGTCTCTTCCTAACCCGACCCCAGTGGTTAATGACCGTCAGTGCCCAATCCCAAGCAATCCTTGCACAACAGATTTCAAGAATACCCGACTCCGAGCCAGACTAGCCCAAATATATGAACCCCCCCACTAGTTTGTTGTCCACCTCCAACCTGAATATGATCCCATAGACTCGGCCACTACAAACTCCTATTAGCACCAATCTATCAAATAATTGCTCACCCTGTCTCGCCACTACCAAACACTGTCCGGCTCAGCACCCTAAACACAAAGAACGGACAACACCCCACCTATCAGTTACATCCCTCATTAGTCCGCTCATCAAAGGAGCTCTAATAAATGCTGGGTCTCTGGTAGCACATGCTACAGAGATTGCTGATTTGAATCTGAATGACAATTTAGACTTTCTCGCTATCACTGAGACATGGCTGCACGCTGCAGCAGGCCCTGTGCTCAAACTACCTCTGATGAATTCCCAGTCCCTTAATATCCATCTGAACTACCGTCCCCCAGGTCCAATTGGGACATTTGAGGAAGACATCTATGCTATACTATATAAAAACCCATCACAAGTATTACTTCTAGGCGGCCTCAACTTGGGCTTTAATGACCCCCTAGTCAAACATGCCTCAGCAACAGCTAACATCTTAACAGAACTTGGCCTTACCCAAAGAATCAAAACTCTGACTCACAATAAAGGGAGAATACCAGATTGGGTGGTGGATTACAACTGCCAGGCTAATATCCTTTCTATCTCCCCTTTGAATTGAACGGACCACTCCCTACTATCAATTACGCTCTCTACCAGTAGACCCCTGTCCATACCTGCCCCCATCTCCCCACCCACACTAACCAGGAACAAAAAGAACATTACAGTGGAAAGACCCATCCCTGCTACTCCCCACCCTCAACTCACACCTAGATAGCACAAACCCATAAACGTTGGTTGATAAGTATAATAAAATTATGGCCGCCTCCCTTGATCTGATCGCCCCCCCTTAAATTGAGACCAAGTGAGCCTAAAACTCATTTGAATAAGTGGTTCACACACTTAATAAAAAACCTAAGGCAACAAAAGAGAAATTGCAAGGCCTCTTGGAGACTACTTCCCTCCGAAGAAAATAAATTAAAGCTCACCAAGATTTTATCTCTTTATAAAAAAGAAATCTGCCTTGCTAAATGGGAATCCTATGATAACCGCATTTCCCAAGCTAACTCCAAGATGAAAGAACTATTCACCGTACTCAAAGAACTCAAGACCCCCATCGCAATACCAGACACTTGTACCAAAGACAAAAACTGGTGCTCAAATATCCAACATGCACTCATCAACAAAGTATCTACCCTACAAAATAAAATAGCCCCAAAAAAAGCAACTTTAAATGCCCTATCCTTGCCTAATGCCCCCCCAACACCTCTGAAATCCAACCTGCCCATTTCAACTTCTCTAAAACCTCCATTATCGAGGTAGAAAAAATTATTCTGTCTCTTAAACCATCCAATTGCCAGGGCGATTTTTGCCCAGCACAGCTCATCAAGGACGCAGCCCGGGACCCATTGCCCTTCATTTCCAAGCTTATCAACGCTTCCTTTGCCACCGGTACCATTCCCACTAACCTTAAAGAATTATGGGTGCTTCCAGTACTAACAAATCGCACATTAGACCGCCAGATACCAACTAATTATAGGCCAATCACGACAGTTCCCTTTCTCTTAAAAATATTAGAGAAAGTGGCCTACACGCCAATTTAGAAATATTTGGATTCACATCACCTTTTAGGAGCTAGACAATCAGGTTTCCATCCACAAAATGGAACAGAGACCGCCCTCATCAATCTGAAAGCCCAAGTTGACAAGCTCAGAGATAGTGGGAAATCAGCCCTACTTTTTCTCCTTGACCTCTCAGCTGCTTTTGACCTGGTGGATGACAAGGTCCTATGCAGCCATCTCGATTCAGCAGCACATTTCTCCAAAGAGGCTATAATTTGGATTAGGCCATTCTTAAGCAACAGAACAATGAGGGTCTTCTCGCCGTCAGCAGCGGCAGACCCTAGACCCATCACCTGCGGGGTTCCCCAGGGGTCCTGCATCTCACCCACGTTGTACAACATCTTCACCAAGCCCCTTTTCGATGATCTGGACCCTCTTGGTATCACCTACACCAACTATGCAGATGATACTCAGATTCTCCTCCCACTTTCAGGGGATTATGGCAAGGATTTGGCCTTGGTAAATAGAGTGTACCTCATCATCCAGGCATGGATGGCAACGCACAGTCTATGCCTGAATGACGATATAACAAAACTCATCATCCTGGGTACCCCGCCAACCTAATAAAACTAGGCCTTGAATACTCCTCCTTTATAATTGACGGCAATCTCATGAAGGTGGCCAAGGAGGTAAAGACCTTAGGATTGTACCTCGACTCCACCTGTTCCTTTTCTAAACAAGTTAACACTCTAGCGTCCACCACCGCATACACGTGTAAACTTATTAGAACTGGCAAACCCTCTCTTTGTAACAATAGTTGCATCATCCTGGCCAGAGCCCTCATTTTGTCACAGTTATATTATTATAATTCCCTGTATATAGGCTCTAATAAATCCATCATCAGGAGAATCCAAACCCTACAAAACAACGCCTTAAGAGCAGCCCTTGGCATAGCCAGAAGAGATCATATCTCTGAGAACAGGCGACAAAACAGGTGGCTCTCGACTAATGACAAAATCCTACTAAAAATGGTGTCACTCCCTCACAATTCACTAAACAAGGCCACACCCACCTACCTCTCTGAGAGATTCAACAGACGGACATCCTTGAGACCATCCAGACTAGTCAACCTGAACTACCTGTACATTCCCAGACTCAAACTATCCAAGATTGGAGGCAGCAGCTTCCCTGTCAAAGCAGCCCAACTCTGGAACTCCCTGCCTCCCTCACTTGGAGAAGACCAATCCTATCAGAAAGTCAGATCCTACACTATCAAATGTCTCAAATCCTCTGACCACTAAACCGTGGCGGTGCAACCTCCACCCAGGAATGACCCTATGTCTTTTGCTACTAAGATGTAATATAGCACAGCCTGCTTGTGATCCCTATGGGAAGAACTCTAATTGTTGTATTGTTTGTAATATTTGTAAATCCTCCCTTAGTTCCTCTAATCTTCATCCATCTGTGTATGTACTGTATTTTATCCTATGTATCATTGTAACTAAGCTTTGCACATTCTTGTAACTGTTGCGCCCTGATACCCCCGGGTCTGGTGTGCATTACAAATAATAAAACACACACACAAACAAACAAACAATCAAACAGGCAGGTCATGACCAACTTAAGGTCTTGAAGAAGGTTCTCCCTATGATCCCAAAACCTCTCCGCCCCCAGTAGTTACAGCGTTGGTTTTATCTTGTGCAGACTGCTGCAACTCGCTCTATCTGGCTCAACCAATTGGCCTTATATAGCTGTGGCAGCGTCTACAAAATTTGGCTGCCCGGATAGCAACGGGTACTCCCTATGGAGCCCATATTACTCCGGTGCTACTCTCCCTTCATTGGCTGCCGGTTAGCCAGCCCATCAGATTTAAAGCCATGTGCATAGTCTATCTAGCCCTCCACTCTCAAGGTGCTGAGTTTCTTCAATCCAAATTTCTCTGATGTTAATCAGCTTGGGCGCTTCTTGCGGTCTTCCACCGCAGACCTTCTTGTTGTCCCTAGGTTTCGTCACGCTAGGATAGGCGCATGTGCCCTTTCCATAGTTGCGGCCAACATTTGGAATGGTCTACCCTTCGAGATCAGGAATATCTTGAATCACTTGGCTTTTAGAAGAGTGCTTAAAACCACTCTCTTCTAGGTATACATTATGAGATCTTGACTACTTGGCTGAACATGGTCTCCCTCCTCAACGCCATAATACCTTCGGGTGACCGTGCGCTATAGAAGTTCACCTAACATAACATAACATTCTTTAAGTATTCTTTTATTGTTTCTGTGCATCATCGTATCTTCTCCTTATGACGTCACTTTGCACCTCCCAAATTTCCTTTACAGTTCTTCAATGTTCAGTGGTGTCTGCAAAATCTCCTGCTATGACTTCAGTTCGAGGGTACATCAGTTATGGTTGTCTGAATGCATGATGTCTCTCATACACTTGATGCAGTATTGGAATGATACCTGTTGTCATGCACAGTGTCTTGTTCTTTATCCAGTATGTTGGAGGTGAGTGGGCGGGTTCTATCAATGATGTACATGTCTGCTTCTCTACATTTTATTACTGAAATTGACATTTTGTTGATGTTAATTTTGCATTGTGTTTGTTTGCATATTGTTTTCCATTTGTGATCAGGGGGATACTGATGTTTGCTTCAAAATACACTCTAGATATAGACACAGGGCATGTGCATCAACCCTACAGGAACCTGTGTCCTGCCCCTTCTTGTAACACATAGATTGATGGTACATGGAAGCTCATATTGGAGTTCTTCATAATTTGACAGTTCCTCCTTAAAAGATTTGTATGAAAATGCTAGGGCTTTGGAACATAGACTGCAGGCACGGGGATACCCCAAGAGATTGGTGAATAATGCAAGTAAAAGAGCCAGGTTCACCAACCGAGATCTACTCTTGATTCCAAGGGTAGACAATATACAGACTAAAGAAGATAGAGTAACCTGTGTAGTTACAAATGGTCCAAACACTTTTGACCTCAAAAAAGTGATCCGTCGACATTGGCCTATAGTTAGGTTACATCTCCCCGATGAACCCATACCAAGGTTTGCACTCAAAAGAGCAAAGAACATCAAGGAACATTTAGTGCATTCTTCATTTGTTCGAGACACACCCCGTACAGGCCTCTGGAATTTACAGAAGGTCACGGGTCACTATCCATGTGGCTCGTGCTCTGTATGCAAATTTACTAAGAAAATCCAAACTTTTGATATCGGAGGCAAACAATGGGCTCTTAAACACCACTCGAATTGTAAGAGCAACCAAGTGGTTTATTGCATTGAGTGTCCATGTGGCCTCCGGTATGTGGGCCAAACGATGCAGAATGTTGGAACTCGCATCTCAGAACATCGGTCCAGGATCTGATGCAGAAACCCTACAGACCCCTTGGTTACATACTTCCTGAACAACCACCATACACCTGACGATATACTTTGGTGGGTGCTGGAGAAAATCAAAGTGGGCTTGAATATTCAAAGCAGGCTACTTAACATGGAAAGGAGGTGGATCCACAGACTTGATTCTTTTGAAAATGGATTAAATGAACAATTCCCTCCCGGCTAGCAAATTTAGGATGGGGACTGATTCAGTGTGTGCTTTGCTTAATAAATGACCTTCTGTGCAGTCTTATTCTCTTCCTTTCCTTCTACTTCTGGATCAGAACTATTACTTTCAGAATATAAGTTCTGCATACATCCGATTTCATATGTACTTCTCACAAACACCGGAGCTCCCCTCACAGGAATTTAGAGGCTATCCTGGTGACCATTGATGCAGGACTTTACATGCACGTTTGGCCCCATGACCAAGCTTCAGAGTTGGATCCTTTCTTATTGTATATCCACTCTGTCCTGTAAACATGTGGGAGAATAATTTCCTATTTGGCTATATTTCCGTTTAGGATACAAGGACAGGATTTAGTTTTTTTGTTTTTTATTCATATTCATCCCACGTGTGTTCTTATGAATAAGCCAGGAGTTTGGGATCGATGTACTCCTCATGACACTAGCAGGATCGGGACGCTTTTTCCACTGCACGACTCAGAGAACATTTTTCTGTAGATAAAATTACGATATGGTAATCATAATTTTGACTTACCTACGAGCATACACTGATGACTGGCTTTTTGAACTAGGGGCTCTGTCACTATTCAGGCCCCCAACCGCTGATATCTACCAGTTTTTGGTTTCTTTTAACATTGATCGCGGTCCGAGCGCGCGCTCTCTCTCTTTCCCTTTGAATATGGGACAAGCATGTCCTGCCTACATCACCGCCCATCCCAGATTTGAACCAATCAGGGCACACATAGCCAGCCCCACGTGATCTCGCCACCATGGCAACCTTATATTTACTTCCGCGTTTCGAGTGGATGCCGACTATTTGCAACTTTACGGCTCCTGGACTCGCATGTCATTGACTGCTCACATTCCGAGGTATGTGCATGTCTGGTGGCCTGTATAAATTCAGGCTCCCAGGCCCCGTTAAGGCCCTTGTGTCACAGTCTTGCAATATGTAAGGCCAGACGTTTGAAACATTTTTCTTCTTTGGGGTGCTCGTACTTAGATGCGCCCGTGATCAAGCTTCGCATATATCTACATGTTTGCTTCCCTCGCTCTGGTCTTTTTTGTTTTTTTGTTTTATCTGGAGAGATTTACCCCTTAAAACTAGTGTTCTGTCTTTGTTTTTTGTTTTAGACTCTTCGCGCCCAGAGCAATATGGGCTCTTGATTTGTGGAACGGATTTCGACTTAGGAGAGTGGAGCAGCTTCCATTTCCCCTGAACTGCATCTATTGGGAATCGCGCCCACCCTTGAGTGCTCAAGTTAGGAACCGCTGGAAACGGGAAACGGCCATATGCAGGCACTCCCTACACATGCAGGTACATAGCAACTTTGCTCTCACAATTTATGTGACCTGATTAGACAAGCACTATGCAGGTTACCTATTACTTTCATTTTTTAGGCGTTCCAGTTTTACAATGGATGCCTACCGCTAAGCGACTCTCGCCACCGACTGCTACATGAGTGAACGATTTTACACCTCGTTTTGAGACTTGGGCACTCTTGAGGTGAGATATTTCTTCGCATGTGGCTTTTTCTGTAGGCCCCCTGTGGCCCCCCCACCCTCTGGATCCCCCCTCCTTTCCCCTTTCTGTTTTGGAAATAAACAATGCGTATATGGGGATGCTTGGCAGGGCAGGCAACCTGAGGTCCATGGTGGTTTTTTACAGACAGGGGAGACTCTAAGCTAGGATTTCCTTTCTCCTGCAGTGATTTTCCTTTTCCTGAAGATAGAAGGTCACTGACGAGGGGAATGAACATATAGCTACAAGTTGTCTTAAATATAAGATGCAAATAGACATATATTTTTCAATTTATAAATCCTTAAATTCCCCCAACAGGTTAGATTTCCCACTCAACCCCCCCTTCCCCTTTTCCCCATTTTTTATGTTATGGATCATTGTCATCCACTTTCTTTCTCTTTTTCCAATTTCCATTTTTCTTCTCTCTGTTTTTCTTCGCAATCACAGGGTCCTGTTACTTACTGCCCTGACGAAGGCGGACTTTCCGATTTGAGGATTTGAACACATATGTTCACACCGCCGAAACGATTATTATGAGAGGGAACTGAAGGTCGTATATAGACCAAACTACAAGCTTGGACCATGAACTTTAATAAGTCCAGCAACCGAAAGAACTTCTTTTTGAAAGGGTTTTCCCCTTCTCCCTCTATTTTCCCCTCCTCTGCGTTGGCAGACCCGACTCCAGGTTAAGAATTTCCTTAACTCTCGAACACTAAAGAGAAATGACTGAATCTCTTCACACATGGATTATAGGCCAAATTACTATGTATGACTTAAACTGTTATTTTCGAAATTACTGTTTGATTTAATGGATGGATTTTCACGTATATGTCTTCTTTGAGTGACACATATGTTGGACTCACCCGTTGCACGTATTTTTTTTATTTGATTGTCACACTGAATGGTTTCACTTTATATGTCATTGAAAATAAGAGGTTATATATATTTTTTATGCTTATGGTTGATATGGTGTTTTTCTTTCTGTGAGGGAATATAAATTGTATTTTTTTTAACATAGGTTGAACTAGGAAATTGGGTTTAAATGAATTGACCTAGTAATCAACTATTTATGCAACAGTCCCCTTCTCTTTGGATATGGGACACGTTACATCTGTACCTTAACGCACACTGCCTCCAGGACCACCCATATGGTTTTAGGGCTGACGAGTGCACGGAAACCGCTCTCCTGAACACCTGTGAAGACTTACTCTCCAACCTGGACTCCAACTCTCCCTCTGTTCTGATCCTCCTCGATTTCTCTTCCGCTTTCGACACAGTCAGCCACTCCATCCTCATAAACAGTCACCATTATACCCTAGGCATCATGGACTGGGTACTGGTGTGTCTGACCTCCTTCCTTTCAAACAGACCTTCCCAAGTCAAAAGGAAATGTTCTCTCCTCCACCACACCCTCTACCTGTTGCATCCCTCAGAGCGCTACCCTATCTCTTTGGCTCTTTAGCATCTACCTGGCCCCTCTGGTCCACCTGATCTCCACTTTTGGGCCTTGGCATTTCTGGGGTCAAGAAGAGACTCTGGAGTAAGCAGGACAATCAGGCTGGTTTCAGAAGTCATCAGGTTTTATTTCTTCCAACAGGCAATACACAGAACACATCATCAGGAACATCTCTGGACGCTGCTCAAATTATTATGCTCACCCATCCTTATATACACATCTAGGGAGGTGAGGTAATGGTCTGGTCACAGGTGCAACCCCTTTCTAGTCTGTGATTCGCTGAATTATATGGCATGATCAATGTGCTGTTCCTCTTCCTTCCTGTGATTTTCCGGGCTATCTGCCACTCCGCCCTAATCTAAACTGGTTCTAACCACTCATTCCCCCCACCTTTTGTCCCCTACATGAACTCTTTATAAAAAAAGATCTCTACTGGTGTCATCATGACTCACAGCAATCCACCATTTTAGGAATCGCCTGACCATGCCTGACTTATCACAAAATGGTGGATCACCCTATTTCCGGTCATATTCTGATACCTGGTCCGATTCAAGTCTAGGTTTTTAATAAAATATACTTAGTATGTACTACTTAACATGCCTTCTATCATTCAAGACATTCAAACCTCATAAACATGGATCGTCTTTTTAAAGCGCTTTCCTGTGAAGCACTATAATTCTAATTTCTGCAATATTTAGAATCATTGATCATCCCTCCAAGTTATCTACCTTCGGTTTGAGGGGGAGTGGGTCTATTTTCACTACATTCAGTTTGAGGCAGAGGGGATAGTCATTCCTTTACACTCCACTCTCTGGCCAGACTCCCTGGGTCGTCTCCCTTCACCCACTTGTGAGACAAAAAACCTTGGGATCATCTTTGACTCCTCTCTCTCGTTCTCTCCACACATCACAGACCTTGACAAGAAGTCCAATTTTCAGTTGCACCTCCTCAGGGGCATTTTACCTTTTCTCAACTTCCCCCAGAAGCTCAACGTCTCCAGAGCGCTGGTTCTCTCAAGGCTTGACTACTGCAAAGCCTCTTCATCAACCTTCCTCTCTCCTCCCTTCTCCCCCTTCATCTAATCCAGAATAGGACCGCAAGACTTATCCTTGGCCTCAAGCCCAGGGACTGTCTCTCTCCAGTCCTCAAATCTCTACCAATGGCTCCCGGTGAGCGCAAGCATCAAATTCAAGACCCTTTGCATTATCCACAACACTGTCTGGGGTATGGGACCTCTTTACATCCAGATTTCCCTCCCTAAATACCTCCCAGTCAGAGTCCTTTGGTCTTCTGGCTCCAACTCTCTGCAGGTTAAATGCTTCTCCAAGCAGAGAATGTGAGGTAGATCCCTCCCCTCAGCTGGCTCCTCCCTCTGGAATGGCCTCCCTCCCCCCTCAGACCTGAGCCGGATCTTCTTAAGTTCTGGAAACTTCTCAAGATTTTCCATTTCTCCTCTTCCTTCCCTCTTTCCCTCTCTTGCTAACTCTCCATCTGCCGCTGCGACTGGGGCCTGGTCCCTTCAGAGTCATACAGGGACCAGGCCACCCCTACCAGTCCTCCCAGCATCCTTTGCTAGCACTTGCCCTTGGGCTCCCTTCCCCAGACTAGCCCAACTTGGTCCTCCCTCTACACTGCACTCATTCTCACCCCCACCCCTTGCCGCCTTGGCCCGCACAGCACTTGCCCGCCCCTGCCCTTGGGGATTACCCCACTCCTGTACTTCTCCCTCTGCCCCCTCCCCTGTACTTACGACTTTGTCATGTCAACCTCCGTCTTGTCTTGTGGTGCCTGGAAACCCCTGTGTATAGGCGCCATACACATGTCCAATAAATAAAATAAATAAATAAAGTACATGCATTCCCGCTGCCGAATTTTCATCATTTGCACGACAGAGTGCAAAAGGGCAGGGCAAAAGGCAGCATTTGCCACCTTTTGCTCTCCTTTTTTGCACTCCACCGTGCAAATGAATTAAACAATGCCTGCTATATCGGCATGGCAGGCAGCATTTACAATGCATCCCTACGGAGTCCACCTGCTTTTTGCTCATGCGAAAAGCCGGCAGACTCTGAAGGGATCACCAGCATTACTGGTGTATTTGTAAGGTGGAGAGGAAGAGAGCGGCAGAATCGTAAATTACGGTCCGCCCCTCCTTTTTGCCATAGAAATGACAAAAAAATGGACGTACCGGAAAAGTAATGTGTAAATGCCTTATGCAAGGCTATTACGTATTGCGTTTACAGTACGCGTGGCTCAAAATGAGCCCCAGGGTCTCCACGTTGGCAGGTGGAGCAGATTCACTCTAGGCTTTCTTGCCCTGGTGGAATCACACTAGGCACCCATCTAATGTGCAGTAGTATAAGGGAGAATCGGAAATGGCACATACAGGAAGCATTTCATTTATGTTTATCATCTTCATTATTTTATTACTCAGCAGAATATGCTATTTCAAGCATCGTTCTATATGAAAATTCCATCACCAAGGTAGACAAAGAAGAATATAATAATTAAAGGAGGATACACTTAAAGCACAAACCGTGCAATAAAACAGTAGCTACTTTAAAACATTCACTTTAAAAAAAGAAAGGGGACAAATTCCTACGAGTAACATCTCATTGCAAAGGAAACAGGATTACCCTGCAGTCTTCATAAAACATAACATGAAGTGGAAGGGGGCCAACCTATGTGCAGAGGTGTGGCCATGTCCTATTATTTTTACCTGCTCTTCCAGGCATGCCAGATGAAACTAGCCAAGGCTAATACCACAACTATAAAAAGACGGTGATCTTTGCCCAAACCACATCTCATCACAGATTTAATCCGGGTAGGCTTTAGCTATTTCAAATCAGGTTCACTGTATAAGAGACAGGTGAACGAAAAAAGTCACCTGTCACACACATGCTGCTCCCACAAATGCCTACGGTGTGCACTTGCTCTAGCTTCTGCCATGCCACTATTGGGGACCTGAGAGTTGGCAAGTTTAACCAACACTGCAAGCACAAGCAGCACAGCTCAGGATTATACCTTTGCTCAAGGTATGGTTCCATGGCCCAGTCAACCTTCTTCTCAAAATACAATATAAATGTGGACTTAGAAACAATGGAGGACAGCATGTCAACATTCCAATAGTGGACCTTGTCAACAGCAGTATCAGCCCTAACCAACCACTCAGGAGCATCTCAAGAATGGTGTTCAATATGTCGAACATACACCTATCAGAAGCTGAGAACTCTGTTTTAGCGAAAGTCCTCACTTTTCTGCCCGCAACGCAGACTGACTGGTACAATCTAGAAATGGAGGTCCTACGTTCCGTCGGGCTACAGACTTTCTTTCAAGAGCACACGATTGACGATACAGAGGAGGACTTGGGACTCCATACCCAGTCCAAGTTTACTCCCCTGGTTAATCAAGTAATCAAGTACCAGGTGACTTATTCACATTTGAAAAATACATATTACAGAAAAACTGAAAACATGTAAAACCAGGATACATCAGAATTTATCCACCGTGGAGAGACAAGCTCTCAACTCTTTAGCTTACAATCCAAAAGTTGTAAGCCGGCAGACAAAGGGGGTGGAATAGTTATTATGTCTACATCCCAATAAAAACAAATGTTCATGACACTCTTAGATGACAAAGACAGTTACAGAGTACTCTGGAAGGACCCAACAAAGGAAATCCAACAGAAGATCTCTGACTCAGTGTCCTACGCCGTACAATGCGGCTAGATCACTGAGAAGGAGGCAGACTTTCTGACCACCTCACAGGGGGGACCCCTGTTTTTACACATTAGCCAAAATTCACAAGGACTCCCTCAACCCCCCGGGGTGACTGATAGTATCGGGGTGCGGTTCCATCTTTCAACCAATTTGTAAATTCATGGACTTTTTCCTTAAACCATTAAGTGCACGCACGAGCACGTATTTACGTGACACTACCCATACTATACAGATGTTTAAGGTCAATAATTCAATCCAGAAAACCAACTTTTAGTGACGATGGATATCAAGGCATTTCATACCAGTATTCCCCAAGAATCTTCTTAAAGGTCCAAACTCTGCCACGTTGGTTGTCGGCAATCCCAACAGATGGTATGGCGACCCGGCAGTTAAAGAGGCTACTAGCCTAGAAATTCTATTGAAAAATGTAGATTTCAACGTTACTAATAAAGAACCCACAATGGAAAACAGACACCAGCTAGACTGGGTAGTGACCAACAATCTAGACACACATGATTACAAGACAGAACCTTGTGTTTGGTCTGATCATTTCAGCGTCACCTTTCTGATTATTCCGCCATCACCTAGAGACAAAATCCCAAACCTTCCGATTAAAGTAGCACAAAGGAATCTTAATAGGGAACAGCTTGAATCTTGCCTATGAGACATAAAAGAAAACATCAAAGAAGAGGGCTCCTGTGACACCATAATGACTAACCTACTTGACCACCTTAAAGAACTAGCAGACCGAAATGCCCCCCTTCAAATCAAAACTCTCAGATCCAATGCTAAACCTTACTCATGGTTTACTAAGGAGCTGTCATAACAAAAAGAGACAAAGAGAAAACTAGAAAATACATGAAAAAAACACTGCAGAGAACAAAGAAAAATGGAAGAATGTAGAGTTAAGCTATAAGAAAGAGATAATCAAGGCAAAAAAACACTATTATAACCAACAAATCATCTCTGCAGATAACGCAACAGGCAAATTATTTAATATTCTGAAATCCACTGAGAAACCTAAGGCTATCTCACCACCCTTCACCCCGTCTCAACAGGAATGTGATAATACCCAAAAAGCTTTCTTTCAGAAAATCAAAAATGCCAGAGACATAATCACGAAATCTCAAACAAATAAAGCCAAATATTCAACCCTGCTTCCAGAAGAAGCCATTGACAACATCAAAGTCTTCAAATTTTCTAACATCACTCCAGAGGACATGATAAAATCACTTGCCTCCATGAAACCAACCTTGTGTGCCGAAAACATTTTACCACCAAAAATGATACTAGAACACTCAGATATCTTTGCACCAATGCTAACAAAAATGATTAACTCCTCCATCAGGGATCAATCAGTCCCCCAAGACATAAAAAGGGTTCCTGTAACCCCCTTGTTTAATAAACCAGGTCTGGACCCTAGAGATCCGGGCAACCTCAGGTCAATCACCAATTGTAACTTTCTATTAAAGATAATGGATAAGATAGCCACCTCACAACTACAGTCCATCCATCCCCAACAGCCAGGTTTCAGACCGGCACATAGCATGGAGACTGCCATGATAGACCTTCAGAGAAAAATGCTGAGCATTATGGATAAGGGGAAAGCAGGACTTCTTATCTTACTGGATCTCAGTGCAGCATTCAATTTATTAGACCATAATTTACTTGAAACCGCACTGGGTAAAACTGCTAACTGCTCATCAGCAACAACGGGGTGGATAATGTCATTCCTAAAAAACAGGACATCGCGGGTACAGTGGGGTGATACATTCTCCATTGAAAGAGACATTTTCTGCAGTGTCCCACAAGGAACCAGCATGTCCCCTCTATTATTCAACTTATACCTTAGATTCCTCTGCCATGTATTAGACCACATAAACACTTTTTTTTACAAACTACGCTGATGATACTCAGTTGGGGATCGAACTCAGTGGGGACCACAAAAAAGATAACGAACACCTACTCACGGTCTACTCCATTATAGAACAGTGGATGGACACAAACTGGATGTGTGTAAACGGCAAGAAGACCGAGTTAATGGTCTTCGGATCCCATCAGGTCAGAAATTCCCTTCCACCAGAATAAAGTTCTTTTCAGATCGAAAACACCCATATTAAGGTTTTGGATAAAGTCAAAACACTAAGCATGATGATGGAAGCATCCCTAGGGGCAGAAGCACAGATGCAATATATTAAAAAAACATGCAATTACTACCTCAGTCTTCTCGAAGCCATCGGGCCATACTTATCAGAGGGCAATTGTGCCACCATAGCAAGGCCAACCATACTATCCCGCCTTGACTACAGAAATGCACTGATGATAGGGTCGAACAAAAAATGTTTCCAAGCCTACCAGATCATACAGAACAATGCTGTTAGGATCATGAAATATAAATCCAAATCCGACCACATCAGTAAAGCCAGAAAAGAGCTTCACTGGCTCAAAGTCAAAAACAGAATTCAATTTAAGGCTCTCACCTTAGCTGACAGGTACATCCATGGGAAAGCACCTGCGTACTTGAAATCTAAAATACACACATACGCATCTATCCGTAGATTAAGATCGGCAGATCAAAACATGATTGTAGTAGCCACACTCAAACGCAATTAGGTTTAGGTAAATCTTTTCCCATTATCACAGCAGGGCTATGGAACAATCTTCCCATCAATATAAGAAAATAAGCTAACTACCTATGCTTCTGCAAGTTGGTGAAGACATACATTTTCAACTAACCCCTTCCCTGACACTTTTCAGTTAGCACCCCGCTTCTGTCTTGTCCTTTTTTTGTTTGACTCCTGTGTCCATGTCTCTGTGCCCCGAAAAATCTGAGTTACTGGCGCAATAAAAATAATTAAATAAATAAAAATAAATAAGAAGCTATTGAGTGTATCAGGGAATGTCTCACAGCAGATGACTCATAAACTAGGGTTCCAAGTAATTTTATAACTTAATTTATGTTAATCGCTCAATGTAAAAATGTCTTCCCCTTTAACAAACAGATCTACCTACAAACCAAATGCACGGCCATGGGTGCAGCATTCGCACCAAGTTTAGCCATTCTGCACAATGCCAAGCATGAGAAGGATTACGTGCTCTCCGAAAACAACCCTGGAGAATGAATGTGAAACTTTGGCAAAGATACTTCGACAACATCCCCTTTATCTCGGATGGCCCCTGGAGATGTACTAGCACTATTTTGGACATGGATTAACACCTGCAATAGACAATTTTCCATGGAACACAGCAATGTGAGAATTAACTTCCTAGAGTTGAACATCATACATCAACATGGTATACTGGAATGCAACCTGTTCCGTAAGCCCATTGATCGCAACACCTTACTACACTACACCAGTAATCATCCCACTCATACCAAAGAAAATCTGCCTTATGGACAGTTTCTGCGAATCCGCAGAAACTGCACATATCTGGAGGATTTTCACAGGCATGCAGAGGCCCTGGATACCAGACTAATGATACGAGGGTACCCTAAAAAACTAATCAGCCACTCCAAAAAACATGCCAGGTATACGGACCGGGAAGCTCTATTACTCCCTAAAGAAACAATCTCTAGGGACAGGAATGAACGTCTGACGTGCGCCATCACACATGGGACACATACTTTTATGGTGAAGAAAATTCTTCATAAATATTGGCCCTTGGCCCATCTGAATTTACCTGAAGAACCACAGCCTCGGTTTGCTTTCAAATAAGCAATAAATATAAGAGAACATTTGGTACATTCCTTATACAGACAAGAGACCACAAACACAGGACTCTGTTTCCATGCGGGACATGCACAGTATGCAGATTCACCTCTAAGATTCAAACCTTTGCTATCAGGACCAAACAATGGGTACTTAAAGATCTCACGAACTGCAAACCCACACAAGCAGTGTACTGCATTCAGTGCCCTTGCGGCCTCAGATATGTAGTGCAGACCACGCGCATGATCAGTACCAGGATTTCGGAACATAGATCCAAAATCCCCTGTAAAAACATCAGAGCACCACTTGTTGACCACTATATGAAAACCCACCACTCTGCCAATGATATTCTATAGTGGATTGTGGAAAAAGTCAGAGGGGGTCCGAATAAATAAAAAAGCCTCCTGGAGGCCTCCTGGAGAAAGAATCACGCTGGATACACCACATGGACACTTACAACCATGGTCTAAATGAACAATTCATTCCTACTACATACTAACTGGCAACCACACACCAGCCAGAGTTCCCAGCGTTCTGCATCTCTGCAACACAACATGTATCCAACAGAAGTAGATCACATTGATCCTCTGGTCCAACTCATTTGGCATTTCATGCAGAGTTGGGCCTCCAAACTATAGCCTCTTGGTCGCTGCAGATGTGTTACATAATTCCCAGGCGCACAGCAAGGGACACACCCTTCAGACATCACTGTTCTGGCTCCCTGCACAGTCTCACCAGGCAAACATATAGATTCACACCTTTGCCACTTCCACAGCATTAGTGGCTGTGGATCTTATTAGACTTGTCAGTAGAGGCGGATATCTTGGTCCCTCCCGAGCTGCCCTTTCGCACGCATTGTCTCCTTACTTCTCCTACTGTGCATACAAGGTCCGCAATGAGAACTAGACTTCGGCTCACAATTCATATGTCAGCCACCCCTAATACCTCATGCCAGACAGCTATGAAGTGCTTTCCACTCCTTTGGCCTCGGCCCCCCCATCCCGCACAACACACCAGTTGCGTAGTGATTTATTGTATGTTTTACTTCCTAAGCCAACACACTTCACTTACCAGACACGGGCCGGGGCAGCTCCACCGTCTCGTCACCATGACAACAACACTTACATGGTACATGACGCTTGTGCAGACTACCAATCATAAGGTATCTCTCCCCAGAGACAGTGGTTGCCTAGATGACCACCCACACAAACTCAGAAACCCGGATTTGATGAGCTTCAGATGAGCTCGCCCCCACACCAAGGTTTAGCTTCTTTACACTCAGAAGGTAAGAGAGACACAGAAGAACGTTCCGTGCCCGCAGCCACCATAACTCAGGCTGTAGCCTGCTATACGTTATCCATGCTTCCCCGAATAAGATGCCCACTTTGCCCCGCCCCCATGGCAGCTCTTTTGAACACACTACCACTGATGTGGATCAATTTCTGCTCTTTTCTTGCTCTTTTCCCCCTCCCTCACCTTCCTTTCCCTGTTACCACTGCATACAGGTATACCCCGTTGGGACCATCGGCCACCTCGTCAGCCCACCATCAACACTCCACCCTAACGGGATCCCAGACTTCACCCACGGGACGGGAGCTAGCAATCTAAAGGAACCAGTGCTGACCTTTGAATACTGGACTCCCTCTCCACCCACCGGGCCAGGAAATGGATTTTCTCCTGAGGGTAAGCCAACCCACAGGGCACTGAGGCCCCTCGAAGCTACTGCATTGGTACCGCACCCAGACATGCACTTTTTTCAACCATTACACTTATTTGTCCCCAACAGTATTGCACGATCTGAGCCCTGATGAAGGCGGTATACACTATATTCCACCGCTGAAACGTGATCTTTCCATTAACACCCACCCAGGAACCACCAGCAGTCGTCCAACCTTTTGGATGTGTTCCGTTAATTACGTTGGCAGGCGACAGACCCTATAAACTATATCTCTACACCAAATAATCTATAATAATTACTTCTGCACTAGATTACCCAGGATGGGCTTGATTTTGATTTGAACAACTTGACTCAACTTTGTTTGAACCCTTTTTCTCTGATTTCCAATCAATCTTTTATTTTCCTTTCACTTAGTTTCTAACTAGGGCACCTTACCATTTGATGTTAGAAACGTCATAGAGGCAATTTTGTGTTTGTTTTCGCCTCCCTTTCAGACTGAAGCAACCACTGGAATTTGTATTGCACTTCAGTCTAAGTTTAAATCCATTGATTTATAGATGTACATACGAGTGTGCACTTTATCAGTGAAATTTACATTGCATTTTATATTACATTTTTTTACACCAGTCTCATGTATATACGTGTGTGCACTGTTTGATCTGATGTTTGTTAGTCTTCTATTAAAAACATTCCTTATCTATATGACCTCAAGCCTGGTCAATATCACAACACGGGCTAAGATTCACGCACCCACAAACTAAATTTGTGCGCAGTACCTTTAATAGCTTAACTACTGCTTTTTATTGATTTATTTTTCTTTTATAAGACACATTGTACCTCTAAATGGTTGGCATAAGTGCAGACGAGCGGACCATTAATGATGGGATAACTAAATTAAGTAACCCATTCCCAATGATTACAGATAACATTCTGAATCTGTCTTTATGCTATTCACTCCAGTGGTAGAACCACTTTGGAAGAGGATCTCAAGAATAATCCTTGACAATCAGGATCAAATAAGCGTCAGCCAATTAATTCAGTATTGCGTTGGTTTATTCAGCAAGTAGTATCTTAATTACTGAGTATCTGTATCATGAAAAGGGAAGATTGCATTCTACACAGTGGCCGAACTAGGAGAGGGGCAAAGGGGGCGGCCACCCACTCGTGGCTCACTTTGATGGCTTGTGTGCCCCTCCACTTTCTGCCAGATGAGCCTGTACTCAGCATTTTTTCCCAACTCAAGTTCAGCAGCAAATGTAGAATGGTGCTATAGAAAAGTAAACATGGCGACGATTCTGCATTGTAATTTGCAAATTACCATCAGCTTGCGTGACTCCTGTGCTTGCCTCACCCGGCCTGCACTTGAACAAACGTGCCTCAAGCTTGGTCCCTCCATAGCAGGCCCTGTAAACGTGCCAACATTCTTGGATGGAGCCGGGCAGTGTCTAGCTTTTCTCTGTCTTTTACATGGAGGGCACTCTCCTTGTCTCACTTCACTTGAGGACAGCACCACTTGCTGGACAGCCAAGAGCCAGGTCCCGCCCGCCTGATGACCCGTGGATTGCCTTGTGGTCTTTATCTACCTTGGTGGTCTGCTTCTGTGCCAGAAAACATGTTTGCTCCAGCATGGTGAGTGTTGTGGGTGGCCTGCCATGGACATCCGGCAGGCCCCCATCGTGCTGTGAACCTCTGCATAGGACAGGCCCTGTGCCTGTGGGGGTTGGGGCCAGCCCAGGACATCCAGCAGGCCCCCTGGTGCTACATGGCACTAGCACCATCGGGGGGTGGGGGAACAGCCAGCCATGCCTCTGACCATGTGGGCCTCTGCCACTGTGCTGGCACAAGGGTCCCACGGCATCAGGGCATACAGGCCTGTGCCTCCACATGTAGGCCTGCAGCCTACATGAAATGAGACATGGACTCAGGAGTTCTTCTTCTGAAATCTGCAGCAGTTCTGTTGGGCGTGTCTGCAGAGGCTCCTTTTATTAGCTTGGGCCATGACACAGTCATGGCCCGCGTTAAAAGGGCAACACATAGGGGGAGGGACACCTTCCCTTAGAAGGGCAACACACTGGGGAGGGTCCCACACCACACTCCTCCTTTTTCATAACGAACCAACACAAGCTACCAAAATCATAAACAAACCCCTCCCCCGTTAAAGAACGACATTACTTGGACTACTTCAAAATTTTAAACTTGACAGCAAATAAGATAAGCCACAGCTACACACACGGATTCTCCTGATCCTAAACTGATTACACACATTAACATACTCTACACAACGCCCGCGGGTGACAGTCGCGGTTAGACGAACTGCCAGTGGGAAGTTGGCAGTTCGACCATATTTTACAACACCCTTTATTAACCTGGGGCCAATGGAACTTTCACCACTGAGTGACGCCATTGCCAACCGCTGTCACCATTGAGAGCATGACTCCGGATTTATGGAAATGCAGCCCCACATCCATTTACCTGGGACCACTTTAAGCACACAATTTGCATGCAGGCCTCCAGCATCTAAACACATGGCCACCGAGTCTATTCCGCGCAATTGCCGAGTTGCAATAGACCGGTTCACTTGGCTCCAGCGCCCATTCAGGATAGTCATTTCAATAGGTCCAGGTCAGTGGATGTCCCAGTTCAGAGGTCAGTAAAGATGCGCCTGGGGGCACCAGGGACCACATCGGCTTAGACCCGTGCTGTTGGGGCAAGCAGCGAGATGCAGATGGCAGGGCGTCTACGCTGCGGCACAGAATGTCAACAGGGCAGGGGTGTCAGCATGTTACTCACCCCCCCTTCTTCTTGGCTAATCTCTGCTAGGCAGGAGTATCTCTTCACTGTCGGGGAACAGGAGGGCGCATAAGCACTCATACAGAGTTGCAACCCTAAATTGCCTCATATCACTTCTTCTCGGTGGTGGACTTGAGGGTTTCAAGACGTTGGTTTGCCCGTCATAGATGACAGGGTGTCTGGGCCATTTCTCCCCCTTCCCCGGGCAGGAGTCACTGCTGCTGATGGGGCACGTGATTCCCCAGTTCGGGGTTTGTATAAATTGTACCCATGGCCACATCGGCCTGGTCCAATGTAGCGGGCCCGGCAGGGCGCACACCAGTAGCAGGGCGATGAAACCACTTGCAGTTTTCCTCCCAGGTTGGACCGTACCAGCCAGGGCGCCCGCCCGCAGTAGGGTTTTAGGGCCACCTCTTTCTTCAGCTCCCACCCCCAGGCAGGAATAGGCGGCATTGCACTGCCCGCAGTAGAGTGGGCACACCCGTGGTAGGGCGACGTTGGTGGGCAGCTGTCACATCCTTGCCACTTCTTACGTTTCGTGGCCGCCGACTTGTGTGCTTGCTTAGTATGCCATGAAGGTGTGAGGCAAACCGGGCCGTGCAAGGGATCTTGGCCCATTAGTCCGCCATGAGCACTCTCGCGCAGCAAATCTACATGCAGACTTGCACTTCCTTCTTGCTGTGCTGAGTGTAGAAGGACCACTCATGCTTTTATGCAGTGTCAATATTCCTGTTCTGCAGTCCTCATCCCGTGAACCCTGTTAGGGACAATTCACAAGAATGTGCTAATTTCCCTTACCTTTTGAGACCCCCAGCAACTTTGCTGGATTTTTAGGATTTTAATTTTCACCTGGAAAGAACGTGAGCCTTTTTTCCCACTCTTTCATGCATTTTGATGTGTGTTTTACTTTTGTGTTCTCTGGATATGGAGTTTTAAAACAACTCCATAGGCATCATCTTTTTCTTGTGTGTCACACAGCACCTTCAGTGCAGTGGCAAAGGCATGTCTTTCAGACTTCCCAAGGTTTAAATACCTCCTTTGGGACTGACTACTGTCTCCCAGAGCATGTAAAGCTAAATTGACTTTACTAGTCTTTTTAAATTTACAGACCCAGCACACACTATCTTACTATAGAGTTCTAGAGGGGTTGCCTAGCATCCCCTGAGTCTAAACACTGATGTAACAGTCAAATGTTACCCTTTCCCTCTTGAAATGGCTGGTGACAGTGGTTTAGAACAAACTACCATGATTGTTCCCGACCGCGAACACTGGTAGCTAAAAATCGGGTCAGCCATGTTTTTCAATATGGCGCCCCAGACCTATCTGTAAAAACAGACTCTGGTCATCTTTTTTCGCCGTTTCTTCAAGGAAAGGTCCTTCTAGTGTTTGTCCCTGCGTGCCAAACCAGGTTTGGTTCTTTTTTTCGTTGGCCTTTGGCGGGCTTCAGTGCTGAAGCCCGCCTCTGGCGCCTGAGTGTCTGGGGTGGACAGGATGTAAGGGAGGTGCCCGAAACTCCCTGTGCTTAGTCTCCTAGGAGACCTGAATGCACTCTGTCTTAGGCCGGCTGGCTGTCCGGCGAGGACAGCCACCCTGATGGGTGAGTGACAGCCCGGCTGGAGCGCATGTGCAAAAAACGTTTAAAAGCAGGCCTCTCGGACTTGGTAAGCAGAGTCAACCACTGGAACTAAAGAACCGAAGACGAGCTGAAGGAAGATGACTGCTGCAACTCCTGGTCCACCGGTGAAGCCCTGCTGCAGGTCTGAATTGCCTGAAACTCCATCGACAGAGAACCCCTTCAAGGTTGACTTCTTCCCTTGAGTTTGGTGGTAACAACCAACTTGCAAGTAACCTTTATACCATCTCTATACTGGTCGAATTTTCTTCAGAGTGCTGTTGAAAACCGGATAGCCAGTGAGAAGGGTACCAGTTTGTGGTCTTTAAGGCACTCACACCTTAAACCGACATTTTGCCAAGCTTGTGGCCTCTTCCATGGGCAGTGCAAGAACCTCCCGACGTCCTCCTTCTTGTCCCCACGACTGAAACTCAGGAACAGCGAGATCTGCAGGAACTGCCAGTAACAACTGCCTCAGCTACAGCTCTGCTTCATTTAAAGGTACTGTGCAAACGTGGTCAAGAAATACTGTCGCGGTGGCAAAGACTTAAACCGGTTACTACCAGAACTGTGCTATCCTATCCAAGACTCAGAACCATTGACTTTGGCCCAGGCCTATTGAATTGAATTGCTGGTTGTAGTGAACTGAAACTATTTGCCCTACCCCTGAAAGTATATTGATTATTTTAACATTGTATTTTTACCCCTTTTTAAAGTTACTGAAGTGCCATTTTGCCTCCACTTCAGGGGAGCTGAACTTGTTCAGAAACTGATTGGTTGTGTATTGTAGTATATTAGATTGTGATATTGAGCTGCTCTTACTAGTGGAATGTTTCCCAACTGACTGTTTAAATAAATGTATATTCTTTTACCAAGAAACCTTGAGTAAGTGTTTGTTTGAACCACTGTGATTGCTAGTCCTTTGTGTAACAGCTTGTACTGCTCTCTTTACTCTTGAGATAAGTCTGGCTGCTCAGCCACTGCTACCACATTACTGTGTAGTACAGGCTTGCACCAAAGGTGAAATTGTACTTACACTTGTAGTCTGAATTATGTGTACTGTTCCCAAAGGGTACTTCATGTGATTCTACCTAACAACCCCCCAGTCTTCATCACCGTAGGCATTGTTGATTATTGCTCACACTCCACTCCGGGTGTCCTGCTTTGTCTATGCCACCCTCCTCCTGGGCCTGGGATCATACTGGCCCATATTGCATTTCTTTTACATGCTCCGGCGTGGACTTGCTGGGCACTTCCCCACTGATGGTTCCTCGGACCTGGATAGGGCCTTCTGCCTGTTTACTGTGTTGGTCACATTCTCACCAGTGGTGGTCCCCAGGATCATTGGGAGGTCATAGGCTGACATTGTGTTTCATAGCACCATCTGTCGCTGTACCATGGGCCCACCTCGTAAGCATTGTACTGTGATTGGGGGGTCCAGATGGCAGTACAGGGGACTGTTGCCCATTGGAGTATTGGCAACAAGACGGCGTTGCCTGGACGTGGGGGTCCCACAGCTGGCAGTCACTATGGTCTGGCCCGTCATCGTAGAACTCCAGATGTTCTGACAGGCAGTATGCATCTGGAATAGGTGAGTAGTTAACCATGGTCTGCTCAGATACCACTATTGAAATGTCTCAATTTTGTGACAGGTTAAGCTGAGAGATCATTTGCCAGGATGACAGTCTGTGGAGGTGAGACAAACAGGCTGGAGTGGCCAAGACAGCCTGGGTTGTCAGTGGGGGTGCACCCTTATTTCAGCCACGTGTGGCCCTTTTCTCCTTCAGCCCCGACCCAGAGCTGCATGTTGCTTCACTGCCATGCGGCGACGCGGACTGCCTTCTATACAGGTCCGGGCTAGAGCAGCACTGCACCACTGTCCTCTGTCCATGACAAAGCGGCACTGACGAGCGCCACAATGGGCCTCACTGGGGTTGGGCCGCTCCTGATGAGAGTGGCAGACGGAGTGTGCTGTAAGCACTGTGTGGGGGTGCCGGGACATCTTTCCTTTTGTTGTTTGAGGAGGGAGTATTCCCTGCTCCCCACTGCCAGCACCAGCCACCTGGTGGCATCATTAGATGCGGTGTGCTGTATGCACTGTGTGGGGGCGCCTGGACATTGTTCTTTTCAGTGGAGGTGCTTTTATTTTTCTTCTTGCTCCTAGACGGAGCTGCACCCCTCGCCAGTATGGGCCCAGTAGGAATGCAGCCGGGGCTGCAGATCCCGCAGAGTGCTGCCCGCTTGGCTTGTTGAGGCGGGCAGCCTCTGTTCACCACTCTCACCGCCTGGCCCGGGCCTCCTGTTTCCTTGCTCTGCCCCCAGAGCACCTTCCACTTGTGCTCCGACTTGGGGCTGGTGTTAAATATCACCGGTGGCGGCCCGGTCTCATCTAAGGCTGCTGGTCCATCAGAGTGCTGCCCTCATCATTGCTGGGTGGGGGCAGCCTCTCACCTTCATGTCAGTTTCACCTCTGTGCCCGGGAGTACAATGGGGGACGGGCCGCTGGATTATCCATCCCTCCTTTTCTATATTTGGCAGCCCCGATGTTGGGCTTCACTTCACCGCTGCGGGGGCCTGGGATCTCAGTGGAGCTCCGGCGGGTGGTGGTGCAGCACCTTCAAGGATGGGCGGGGGCATTCCTCCTCCGCACTGTTGTTGCATCTGCAGACGCTTTGTTCTTTTCGTTATGGCAGGGCACTCGGGCCTTCCCCCTTTCCTTCCTTCTTGCCAACGGACCTCTCTTTGCGGGTGGCGGGCACTCCTCTCCATATTTAGGACGGCGGGTGCCCAGCACCACGGCACCAGTACTGCTCCCTCGGCTGGGGCAGGCACTCTGCTCCTTTCTCGCTCCATACCGGACCATTACATTTCGGCCCTCTCTTCACAGCAGATGCCGCAGAGGGACTATTAGCAGCTCCCACCCCGGCCGCACGAGCACCCCCCTCACTGGGCCGCGGACGGGGGAACATCACTGGCAGGGCTCAGCTCTTCTCCAGGACAGCCCAGGAGGGTGGCAGACATCTCTCCCCCTACAAGGGGTCCTGGCAATCTTGCGGCTGCAGCCGCTTCATTCCCTCACCCCTCATGGCTGAGGATTCTCGCAGGGGGGCCACCACACACCGATCCTGGCCACACGAGCACCCTCATGAACAAGGGCCCCGGCTGGGGCGGAGCACGCTAAGGCTCCCCTGCACCTTTCCGTGGCAATGGACTGCCACTCCTCCTCTCCCCCTCCTCCCCTGGAAGGACAAAGAACCGAAACCAGAAGGTAAATGGCAGAATGCAGGGGTCCACTCCTTGTCGCCAATGTTGTGGGAGGCCTGCCATGGACATCCGGCAGGCCCCCATCGTGCTGTGAACCTCAGCATACGACAGGCCCAGTGCCTGTGGGGGTTGGGGCCTGCCCTGGACATCCAGCAGGCCCCCTGGTGCTACATGGCACCGGCACCATCGGGGGTGGGGACACAGCCAGCCATGCCCCTGACCGTGCGGGCCTCTGCCACCGTGCTTGCACGAGGGTCCTACTGCATCAGGGCATGCAGGCCTGTGCCTCTATGTGTAGGACTGCAGCCTACATGAAATGAGACACGGACTCAGGAGTTCCTCTTCTGGAGTCTGCAGCCGTTCTGTTGGGCGTTTCTTCAGAGGATCCTTTTATTAGCAGCCCACGTTAAAAGGGCAACACACAGAGGAGGGACACCTTCCCTTAAAAGGGCAACACACTGGGGAGGGTCCCACACCACAGTGAGTGTTTAAATGCAATCCAGGAATACATGATTTTCTGAGGGAAAGTGGCAGAAGGAGGATAGATGTATGGTGATTTAGCGACATTGTAAGCGACTTCAATTCAACACTACAGCTAAGTCAATGCCTAGTCTGGGATGCTGATGGAAGCCCTTATTGATATATTTTTATGTCCAGTTCGTTTACTCTGGATGACCACCCTTATATAACACCCCTCTCTTAGAATCCCCCTGACCCCACTGAGCCAAGAAGGAGGTTTGTTTTGCAAATTAAAAGGTTTATTTGAAAATTAAACAATATACATCTATCACACTTTTATAGTAAATTAATATTTGATAGCACACTTGCGAAGATGATAGTGATCAACAATGGATAATGTTACAGTGATACACTCTTTTAATGGCTTAGAAGTGATATAGAGAGGATGGAGTAGCTGAGAATGCTTTTATGGCTTCAAAGACAATGCAATGATGAATGAAATGCAGTACAGAAAATAAACTTGATATGATTTCAACCAAAACACAATGTAATCACTTTTCTTTGACAATTCACCTCCCCCCCTTTATGCAAGGTAAAGAGATGGAAGATAAGCACACAGTTCTCAGGAATGCAATCAAATATAATTCAGTTCCCCCCCTAGCAAGCTTAGAGGAAAACACAGGCAATATACTTTGATGTGGTTGCAATTAAGTGAAAAATATGCGAAAAATGCTTTTAATTCCCTATAGGGCGTTCAGGGTAGGTGATAGATACTTTGAATCAGTTCAGGCCAGCCCTATCAATGATTCAGGGATGGTTATTAGGTTGAAAACAGATTTCAGGGATGGAAGCAAAGACAAATAATTTTACCCGTGGCTAAAATGAAGCAAAATGTCAAATCGCTGCAAATTTAGTCGCGTGCATCGAGCGCAATTACGGAGGGAGTATGAGGGGTATCAAAATAAAAGTTAAATCTAGCTTCTATCACAAACGGTTCTGGAGATACGGCCGATTTAGTAAAGGTAGTTTTTCGGATTTGAAATTTTAAAGCTCAGAATGACAGATGACAGTTTTCAGGTTTAAAGATGACAGAATTGCACGATTCTAGGAGGCAGTTCTAATAGGCTAAAATAGTTTGGATTAGGTTATTTTAAACTAAGAGATTGGTTTTGGTACAGTGCTGGCGGTACTCACACTATATTTTGGACAGGGATGCGACTTCGCCATGGATCGGGTCAGGATTGGACTGCAGTTCCCTCGCCACGGACGGTCTCGGCCTGGTTCTGCTCACTGGATAATTCTACCTTCTGGGTCAGCTCTGCTAGCGGCACTGCACAGCGGTCTGGATCTGGATCTGCTCCTACCTGCAAGGCAAAAAAACCTCAGGGTCATCTTCGACTCCACACTCTCCTTCTCTCCTCATATATCTGACGTCTCTAAGAAGTCACATTACCAGCTGCACCTCCTAAGAGGTATACTTCCCTTCCTCTCCTTCCCCCAGAAGCTCACTGTCTCTCGAGCCCTGGTTCTCTCGAAGTTGGACTACTGTAACAGCCTCTATCTTAATCTGCTTGCTTCCACTCTCCGCCTTCTGCAACTCATCCAGAACAGAACTGCGAGACTTGTCCTTGGCCTCAAGCCCAGGGACCGTATCTCTCCAGGACTGAAATCTTTACACTGGCTCCCAGTGGCTGCGAGGATTAAGTTCAAAACCCTCTGCATTGTCCACAAGGCCTTCTGGGGCCTGGGGCCTAAATACGTCCAACTCTCTATTTCTAAATATCTTCCTTCCCGAGCCCTTCGCTCATCCGTCTCCAACTCCCTCAGGGTTAGCCGCTTCTTGAAGCAACTAGCTGGGGGTAGATCTCTCTCCGCGGCAGGGGCCTCCCTCTGGAACAGCCTTCCTGCCTCCCTGAAACTTGAGGAGAACCATCTCCGGTTCCGGAAGCACCTCAAAACCTTCCTCTTTGCCTCTGCTTTATCTCTCCCTCTCCCCTGCTAAATCCTTCACTGAAACTGCACTGAATCTGCAACTGGGCCACTCTCACCGACCTCAGTCCTGGGCCCAGCCACTCTCCACTTGCACTGCCTCCCTGGCAACCTCTGCACTGCGGGACTGTCTCTGTATCCCTATAGCCCCCCCTTCCCAGCACTTGTCTGCACTTACTTTGTACTTGCCACCAACTGGCCCTATTTATTTATTTATTTTATTCTACTTACTTGTACTGCACTTCCCCCCTCCCCTTCCCCTTGCACTTTTCCCTTCCCCCTACCCCTGCACTTGTGTGATCTGAATGACACCTGGCCTAGTAGGATCGTTGTCTGTCTTCCCCTTGTTTCCCCCCTCCCTGCCTCGTCGCGCCTTGAAACACTTGTGTATAGGCGCGTTACAAATGCCATATCATATCATATCATATCATATCATATCTCTGGTTCTGACAACAGTTCTCGGCACTGCACGGCGGTCTGGTCTCTGGTTCTGACAAAAATTCTTGGCAAAAATTTGCCCGGCTGTTGAATAGTTTGGTTGGTTTTGAGGCCTGCTGAAGAGAACTCAGCTTGTGGGTTAGGCCTTTGCTTTGAGTTCTGGAGTCAGAGTTCTAAGTTCTGGTCTCTGTCTTGCTGGAGTCAGTCTAGGTCTCTGGAGTTCTGGATGTGAATTTGTCCGTCAGCATGCTCTGCAGAAAATGGGAATTGAGTGTCTCTACCTGTCCCAGCAGTCTCTTTTTATGTGTTTAGAAAGTGGGTGGGTCGGCTAATTCTGCATGCCCAACCCTCTCAACTTATCATTGGCCAGTTCCTCCTCTCGTCCTTGATTGGGGACCTAGATTGTGTGTCATCTTTATGGCTTACGGAAAAACACTCCCCTTGTCAATGTGCACACAGATCTATTTCTGATCCAAATACATATTTCCCAGATACACAATTTGTTGAAATTACATGTACATATTACAGATTCCTTATGGTCCATGCTTGTCCGACTCTGATCTTCCTGGGGGCTTGCATTAAAAAATGACAACTTAATTTAGTTTTTAATTGGTTTACCAATGTTAAATCTGTATAAAAAATTACACCAATGTACACCCTCCTTCTACACACATTCCAGTAATTTACTAGGTTTCTAGCATAAACCCGGTGTCTGTAATATCAATAAATAGCAGGGTTTCGCCTCAGAACATGGTACAAAGTTGAATCAAGTCTTGAATTGTGGGTACATTTCTTAGATTGAGGTTCTCCAAATTGCACATTTTTGTAAGCTTAATACAATATTTTAGAAGCATTTAACTTAAACATATATTTGCTGCAATATGATTCCACAAAAGTGTCTGAGTCCCTTCCCCCAGAAACTTGGGAGTACCACATGTCTCTCCTCTCCCAGGCAGGGCTCTGTTTACAGTCCACACTGAAAATCAACATACCCCATTCAAGTGCAAGGGTCTATTGTGTCGGCTGAGGTTAGCAGGCCAGGGGGCCACTCATGCGTCCGGTCATCAACTCAAATGGTGACATTTTAGTTGCAGATGAAGGGGTAGATCTGATGGCCATTAGGACCAGAGGTAGTCGGATATCCCAACTTGGCCCAGAATCTGCCACAAACTTTTTTAATATGCTCACAATGGTTCGGTTGTATCTCTCTACTGCTCCAGCATGTCCATGTGATCTCCTGGGCTGTTGTGTGGGTCTCTGAGGTGAGAAGGTTTCCCAGCCTCTTGGCCTGTTAATGCAATCAGATTGTCTCTGGGAACAGCAGGTGGTTAAGAGTTTTAATTAACCAGCTGGCCTTTGAAGGTTTCCAGCTGTCTCAGGAGGCTGATTAGCTTCTGAAGTAGCAGTTCTCCTGTCAGAGTTTAGACCACTAGCGCCGGTTTGTGGACAAAGCTGGTACTGCACCCATTTTTGGGATCTGTCTTGAATTAATGCATTTCAATAGGGTGGTCTTTTGCTTGATAGTATAGGATCCTTGCTTAACATTGTTTTGATGGCATCCTTACAGTAGAGTGGTGATGTGGAACCCCCCACAAGAAGGTTGTATTTTTAGAGTGGTCTTGTGCCCATGATTTTAGCAACTTTTTGTGATCAATAAAAACGGATTTTGAACAGAACCACCTTTATTTGCACTGGTGGGTGGCAGATTAGGTGACCATTTTGGTGTGCGCAAACTGCGCGGTTTTCCTGGATTCTGGCGTGAATGTGGGCGGCGACAGCTCATCCCCACATCTACCCAGTCTATTGATTTAGTTTGTTCTGGGATAGAATAATGGGCGGCGACAGCTCATCCCCACATCTACCCGGTGTATTGATTCAACATGGGTCAAAACCCTTGACAAGCCCCCCCGCCCGACTGCGCTTTGATTTGGAGTTGAGGGGAAGTCGGGTGCAAAGGATGTTTTTGATCCACACGCTGGTATGTCCGCATCATCTTCTTCCAATTCCGTAGATGGCACAATTCAGCATCTTTTCCTCCATCCGTTTGGATCGATCGGTTCTCCTCGCCGGTCCTGATGCGAATAGTGAGCGGTACCCTGGGCCCCTCGGATCTTTGCTCCCGGTCCCCGGGTCGTCCTCCTTGGTCGGTGTCCATGGTTTTATCTCTCCTAGGATCATGAAGCAAAGCGGCAATACACATTCCTAGACATTTTTCCACCACTATTAATGGTGTGGCGAACATATACATTTTATACATCCGAAAACATTTTGCAGTATTATTTTTAAAAAACAAGATATAACAGGAAATATTGACATTAGGTTACTATATTTTTGGTATGTGGAATATTTTAGGGTTGGAGCTTTTATTGATCTGGGGCGGCCCCCTCTGGGATTCCAGAGGATTCCTCCAGTTGTTGCAGAGTGTGCCTAGGATGGCAACACTTTAGCTGATTTATATGTACCCACTTGTCTTCCCCTTCCGCCAGACTACCTTTGGAGATGCAGATCTTATACGCTACTGGGGAGACCTAGTCTATAATTTCAAAGGGTCCCTTCCATGTAGGCAAACATTTTCGCTGTTTGGCCTGGTTCCTTTGGAAATTGTATAGATAGACCCGGTCTCCCACAGTATATTCCTTCCTGGTGGTCTTCAGGTCATAGTGGGTTTTCATGCTATCAGCTGATCTTTCTAGATTCCGCTGAGCATAGGCAAAAGCATGCTGAAGGTGTTTCCTTAAATTCTCCACATACTCATGAGGTGTGGAGGCATTTATCAACGTCTGCTCTTGGGTCCTGTACAGCAAATGCTGGGGAAGCACCATCTTGCGTCCGGTCATCAACTCAATTGGTGACATTTTAGTTGCAGATGAAGGGGTAGATCTGATGGCCATTAGGACCAGAGGTAGTCGGATATCCCAACTTGGCCCAGAATCTGCCACAAACGTTTTTAATATGCTCACAATGGTTCGGTTGTATCTCTCTACTGCTCCAGAAGAAGCTGGCTGGTAAGCAATATGTAACTTCCTTTTGACCCCCAGTATCTCCCACATCTTTGTCACTACTTCACTGGTGAAGTGGCTACCTCTGTCTGACTCAATCCTTTGAGGTAGACCAAAACGGGAAAAGATGTGGTTAATCATCAGGGCAGCTGCTGTTTCTGCCTTGCAGTTTGGGGCCGGGAGACATTCCACCCACTTGGTAAACAAGCATGTGACGGTCAACATGTACTTGTTTCCTCTAGACGAGCGAATTACAGGACCCACGAAGTCGATTTGCAAATCTGACCATGGCAGTGTCATCCCCCTCTTTTGGAGAGGCGCCCGGTGTGTGAGGGATGTTGGCTGAAACTGTGCACACACCAGACACCCCTTCAAGTATTGGTTGAGATCCTGGCCTATATGTGGCCAGTATGCAATCTCTCTTAAGATTTCAAGTGTTGTATGAAACCCCCTATGACCGGCGGTGGCTGCATCATGGGCGTGACTTAACATCAGGCTTCGGAATAAGGTAGGAACCACCCACTGATCATGGCCAGCTTGGGATTTCCTTACCAACAAACCGTCTTGGATCCGGAACATCTTTGGATATTTCATCAACACTCTAAGGTCCTCCTTCCCAATGTAATCGGTATTCGTCAGGGGAAAGTTCTCAGGGTCCTCAATGTGTTGGTAAAACTTACCAATTATTGGGACCCCCTTCTGAGCTGTAATCAAATCAGCATCAGGGGTCTCCTTACTCCATTGTGCAGTTGAAAGATCATTGTGAGCATTTGTCTGGGACCTAGTGATAGCAGTGACCTGGATTTCCCCCAACAGGGACTCTATTTCTATTAGATCCCCTTGGATGGCCCCGGTTTTGGCCAGCTGATCAGCTAAGTAATTTCCAGTTTTGTCTGGTCCCTCTACTTTGGAATGACCCTTGATCTTTTTCCAATAGATGGTCATCCCATTCAAGTTGACCAGATTATCAATGTTTTGGATTAACTTCCCATGTTTCAAGGGTTTGTTATTAGCACATAACATGCCTCTGGTTTTCCAATTAACCAGGTGCTCCACGAACCCGTTCCGTACATAATCCGAATCTGTGATTATGACCAGTTGGTGGAGTTGATGTTGGATAGCAGTGAGGATGGCCTGATGCACAGCCATCAACTCTGCCACCTGACTACTTCGGGGACCAATTATGTACCCAGCGGAGGGTTCTGGAAACTCCTTCACCCATGCATTCCCTACGCCGGCCACCAGTTCCTTCTCCCCGTTGTTGTCAACATGGTACGAGCATCCATCCACATAGACAGTGGGCATTCCCTCACACTTGTCTTCTTCAAAGACTTTGTGTGGGGAATTAAGGTATGCCTCCATGTTGTCCTTGAGTTTTAGACTTTCGTCCTCGAGACAGCTTTCTCTGGCACAATCATGCAAGTCAGCCAGACCTTGCGCAAGGGGACTCTTCTTGTTTTGGCTATATCTGACCTCCACAGGAAAGCCTTGCATTGACAGAAGCCAGGAAGTAATTCGGGAATTACTCACATTTCCGGCCCGGATTCTGTCACTTTGGAGATATTGCAGAGGCTGGTGTGGAGTTTTCACTATGATGTGTTCCCCCTGGATGTACGGGCGGAAATTCTTCAATGCCCACACCGTTGCCAGGATTGCCTTCTCACAATCA
This sequence comes from Ambystoma mexicanum, assembly GCF_040938575.1. NCBI lineage: Eukaryota > Metazoa > Chordata > Amphibia > Caudata > Ambystomatidae > Ambystoma > Ambystoma mexicanum. Next base: position 816,299,235 of record NC_090933.1, on the reverse strand, counting down.
TTGAATTTTTCCTCCACAGAGGATAAAGTTTTGCTTGCATAGGAGATTACTTTATTGACCTTGTCATGCTTTTGGTATAATACTGCCGTCAAGCACGTACTAGAGAACCCTGTCTCCAGGAAGAACTCCTTGTTTCTGACAGGGTGAGCTAGGCAAGGCGCTTGTGAGCGGCTTCTTTTGAGTTGTCTTACTGCCTCGGATTGTTCTGGACCCCATTCCCACTTGACCCCTCCCTTCAAGAGATGAATCAGGGGTCTAGTGATCTCTGCGTAGCCTTCAATGAACTTTCTGCTGTAATTAGTCAGTCAAAGGAGGTTCCTTAGTTCCCGCAGAGTTGTGGGATCCTTCAGTTTCTGGAGTGCTTCCACTTTTTTTTCCTGGGGACAGAGACCACGAGGAGTAATCTCATGCCCCAAGAAATTAACAGAGGTTCTACACCACTGTGCTTTCTGAAAGGAAAGTTTTGCTCTGGCGACCCTCAACTGAGTCAGAACATAACGGATCTCCGCTATGTGTTCCTCCACAGATGAACTTTTGATGAGGACATAATCTACATAAGCCAGGTTACCCCTCGCACCCAGGTCGGGCATGGCCTTATGTAGGAAAATGTTGAATTAATTGCCGGAGTTGAGGTATCCGAAGGGAGTCCGGGTCCATGTGTACTGCTGGCCCCCAAAGGTAAAAGCCAGTTTGTATTGGTCCTCCCTACTGACAGGCACGGTCCAGTATCCATTGGTCAGGTCTATTGCTGTGAATACCTGTGACCCCTGAATCTGGGCCAGCCCTTGGTCAATGTAGGGCAGAGGCCATCGGGAAGTATGGACCCGTTTGTTGAGCTCCCTAAGGTCGGCACAGAGTCTCCACTGGCCGTTTGGCTTCAATATTCCCAGCACCGGGTTATTGAAGGTGCTGTGTACTGGGCTGATTATTCCCCGGGACTCAAGGTTCTTAATTATTTCAGTAAGGGACTCCATGGATGCGAGAGGCAAGCGATATTGCTTCACAAACACTGGAGTCATGCCAGGGTCCGTGGGAATTGTTGTTGTGTGGATGTCGGTGCGACCACAGTCATATGAGTCTACTGCAAAGAGATCTTGGAAATCCAAGAAAACTTGTTTCAACTTTTGCTTCTGTTCCAGAGTCACACAGGCATCAGCTAGGTTGACTCTCTCTTCCACCATCTGCCTGAAGCCTGGAAAGACTTCTGGTTTGGCTATCTCAGCGGCCTCCTCCAGCTGGGTGGAGAAGTCCCTGGTCAGAGTGCTGATTTGGACCGGAGGCTTCAGGTGGGAAAGGCAGCCCTCATGGACCTGGAAAATCACCTCATCCCCTCTGAAGTCACAAGTCACATCTTCCTTACCATAAGGGCAAGAAGTGTACACCAGGAAGTTCCCCCCATGCCGGGTGAAAATCCTGTCTGGTGTTGTATTGTCATCACTGTCACTGCAAAACAGTCCTTGGGGATGGGTCCTAACAGTTAATTTCCTAAATCAATGGAGAAATGTCGGTCATCAACCGCCATTCCAATAATGGTGCCTGCGGCTAGAGTAATACTCTTTAAGTCGCTGTTATCCACCTCTATTGGAATGGTGTCATGTTCTATGTTGACTAATGGTGCTGGGTTTACCCCCAACCCTTGCTGTTGGAGAGAAGCATTTAGATGAATATAAGCATCAGGGTTTTTCAATTTTTGTCCTCTTTTAACTTTCACTTCCAGGGAGAATTGTCGGGTCCTTTCCGGGATGGTGACTTCCTCTTTAATCTGAATTTCAACTGAATAAGGTAGCAATTGAGCTGACCTAAATGCTTTTTCTGGATCATAAAAGCCCATAGGATTATCCGCTAATCGGGACCAAGCTTTGAAGTTTATTAGGTCCAAACTAATGGCAAAGCGATTGAGAATGTCACTGCGTAAGTAAAAGGCGGCAGTGACGTCTCGCACGACCCAACAATTATGGACTATGCTCTTGTTGCCAATGGAGATTTTGAGCATACACCTGCTTGGCAGGAGATATTTCGAATTGGGTGTTTCCAGATCCATTTCCCATTTGTCTATCAGTTTGAATGTGGGAATGGCTGGATCTTTTGGGAGTTGGTGGAACATGGCTTCGCTGATGAAGCTCTTACCGTTATTCACACACACTTGGGCGAGAACAGAGTCATTCCCAGCATTTAACTGAACAGAGGTGAACAACTGCTCTCCAATTTGCTGAATATCAGCCAGGCTCTGAGCTGATTTCACATCTTTCTGGACTATAGGAGTGGGCGTGTCTGATTGTGGATTGGTAAAGAATTTCAGAGCGTTTCCTTCCAGTGTGGAATACCACCTTAAACTGGAAGGAAGTTTGATTTTCAGAAATAGAGAGGACCCCCCATCACCAGTTTGTTGTCCTATTGCTATTACTGTCACATCTGGAATTTGGTTGTTCTGGAAGTGAAATTCTACTTGGTCAGATTGGTTGACACTCTGTTTTAATTTTATTGGTCGGCTAGTCTGGGTCGAGAGGACCTTGTTTACACAATCTATTAGGGGTGTCAACCTTCTCAGGAGGTCATTCCCTAGTAAACAAGGGGTGCCCTCTGGAGTCACTACTATGACCGGGTGTTTCACCTTGTGTTGCCCAATTTTGATGTCGAAGTCTGCAGTCCTCTCGACGGGAATTTCCTTCCCGTCAAAGTTCTGCAGTTGTCCAGGAAGAGAGGTGAGGGGAATTTGGTACTTCTCCCCCCTACCTGAATTCAATTTATCAAAGGCCCTTTTGGACAGAAGGGTAGCTTGGGATCCAGTGTCCACCAGTGCCAAAATTGTACCCTGCCCCTGTACTTGTACCGGGGCATAATATCTTCCCTCTTTCTCCTCAAGGGGGCACAGATAATGCACATTTTTGGACAACTGGTGGGCTAACTTTCTGGTTTTGGACATGGCGAGAGAAGAGATCTGGGCAGAATTCTGTGAAGAGCCTGGGAAATCTGAAAGAAAAAGTTGGCAACTGGAAATGGTTTCGGATTCTGAGCCGCCCCCCCCCCTTTTTGGGGGCAGTCATCAGGATGGGTTTGACCCATGGGATTTTGGTATTGTTGGTTCTGGGATAGAATGATGGGCGGCGACAGCTCAATCCCCACATCTACCCAGTCTGTTGATTCAGTTTTAGGTTCTCCTGGTTCCGGTTCTGGGCCGCCCCTGCCTTTTTGGAGGCAGTCACCAGGATGGGTTTGAACCAGGGAAGTTTGGTTTTGTTGGTTCTGGGATAGGATGATGGGCGGCGACAGCTCAATCCCCACATCTACCCAGTCTGGATTGGAATCTCTTGGGACCCATTTTTCCATGGGAGGAGATCCCCCATCTCTGAAGGAGAAGATCCTTTTCCCAGGATCCTCTGAGGATCCCTCTCCCTCAAATTGGAAGACCTGTACCTCCTCCACAAAGTGGGTCTGTTTGGGTCCTTTGTTTCTCCTACCCCCCCTCTGCTCCTTGGGAGGCAGGCTTTCAGGGGCAGGAGATTATGTTCCCGGTTCCTGGTTTTCCAGGGGCTGTTTACAAGTTGGGAAGGAAGCTTCCTCCAAGGCTTTACACCCCTCTTCCCCTTGTGCCTCCTCCCTGGCAACCAGTGGGTTATCGGGGTGCTGCCCCGTCATTGTTCTGGAGCACTAGGTCCAGAGTTTGGGGCTTTCTGTGCCTGCATGCACATCTGAGGGTTCTGTTGGGCCCTCAGCATGTGGCCCAAATCCTGTGCCATGTTCTGAACCTGGCGCTCTAACTGGGAAACCCGCTCGGGCTTATACGGGGCTCTATTTTCTCCCCTGGGCTGATCCCGGGAAGGGTAGCTATCCCTTCTCTGGTAATACCCCGGGTTGGGAAGATTTGAGTACCCCTCCACCCTTGGCCTCCCCTCTCCCGGATTAGGTTGTCTGGGCTCAGGGAAGTGGGGAAAGAAGGATGGGTGGTTTTGGGGTTGGAAATTGGGTGGATACCTGGGAAAAAGTTCTGCCCAGTGTTTGGGGAATTTCTGCCCTCCTGTGGGAAGTTAGGAGGAAAGTTCCCTGGGTCAGGTGCTTGGCTGGATCCCCCCCCCCTTGGGCTGGAGGAGTCCACACATAACCCAGGATTGGTCTGTTTCCCTTGTAGCGGGGACTTACGTAGTCAAGGGAGCGAGGGACCCCATTTGAGGGACTACCTCCTTGACTCCCTGTCTGTGATTGGCCCAAGGGCCTTCTGGTGTTAGAGTTATTCTGCGCAAGCAGGTTTTTAGGCCCCCCCATCTCCAAATCTAAAACTGGGGCAACCTTTACCTCCGCCACCTTGGCAGCAGCAGGGGTGCTGTTGGTTTTGGGGTTTTTCTGCGCATTACTTTTATTTTCTATGGGCTTCTGCACCTCATAGATCCGGGTGGCTTGCTCAATGACCCAGTCTAAAGATCTTTTCTCGTGAAAATCTCTCACAAGCTGGGTCATTATGTACTTGGGAAGAGCATGGAAAAATGTGTTGATGAATTCTTTGCTGTCCGTGCGCACCCTTCTGGTGGTCTGCGCAAAGGCACGCTTCAATTCTTGCACACATTCTTGTGGGGCCTGATCCTCCCTACATTGCAAATTGTAGGCTGCCTTGCGAGCCTCTTGGGGATGTCTATGTACAAAAAAATGTTTCAAGATGGCCGCCCTATACGTGGACCATCTTGAATGGTTTTGGTCCTCCAGCCCCACAAAGAAACTGGAGTATTCAGGGGAGAATGTCCATTTAACATACTGGATGCAGCTACTGCTGTCCTTCAAATGGAAAGTCTCCATCATTTGCTCATAGAGCTCCAAGTGTTCCCAAACAGAATACTTGGCGTTCTTATGATAAGGCGTGATGACACTCCTGATTGCCTTAATCTGTTTTAAGGGGTCCTTAAGCAAGGCCCTTTTCACCTTATTGGCCTTTTTGGTTCGGGTAACCCTGGTCAATTCATCCTCTGATTCAAAAGCACTGCTCCCAGAGGTGCCCGTCTGATCTTCCAGGTTTTCCCGGATTCTGCGAGCCTGGGAATAGCTGGCAGAATGTGGGGACCTGGTCTCCTGTGTCCTGTGACGCACAGAGGAGTCTTCAGATCCCTCCTTGCTACCAGGATTTGATGGGTACCCCCCCCACTGACCTAACTGGGTAGAGGTTCTCAGGATGCCCTTAGTGGGCCTACTCTCCTGGGGTTCCCCACTAAATTACACTGTACTTAGGTGCCCATACCCGGATCCCTGCCCATCCATTCCTGGGTGGTACTGGCCTATGAGCCCCATCCTTTTGGCTGGATAGTAATCTGCCATCCCTGTGGCCCCGTGCTCATGTGCGCCAGGGGACATTGGGGTGGCAGAGTCCAGGGACTGGGAGAGATGAAGGCCTCTGGTACTAGGGCTCCTGAGGTTATGCTCAGGCGTTTCCCTTTCCCAGCGAACCTCATCTCTATCAGCCCCTGTTGCAATGCAAGAGCCTGCGCTTTCAGTTCCTCAGTTAAGGCCTTGCTAGACTCTATCAGTCTCTCCTGCATGGCTACCTGTTTCTGGAGCCTATCATTGTGCTGGCAGAGAGCCTCATTCTCTCTCTGTGCCTCCTGATTGGTCCTGGAGTACTGGGCCAGTCTTTGCTGCAGGAGGGTTACCTCCTGAGTCCCTTCCCTACTGGCCTGTTCCTTTCTTGCCAGAGCCTCTTCCACCCTCCTGGTGTGCTCTAACTAGTTCTGATGCTCTTTTTGGAGGTCACCCAGCCCATGGAAGGCCAAGTGATTTTCTTCAGTTTTTCTTTTTAAATGGCAGATTTCCTGGCCTAAGGTGTCCCTTTCGCGACTAAGAGTCTGCATCTGTGCCGCCAGGTCGTCCCTTCGCCTTTGAAGGGCACCAGCTTTCTGGCGCTCCTAATCAAACTCTGCCTGGGTATCCAGGTCTTTCAGGATCAGTTTGTTGCTCTCTGCCTTTTCCCTATCTAGGTGGCTTTGCAGGGTAACTACCTGCTCAGCACATGCCCTATTGAAATCTAATTGTTGCTCCAGCTTTTTCTGGCTCTGCAGTAGGGAGTCCAAACCTTCTTGGTACTCCTTCTGCAAGGCCAGAAATCTAGTATCCTGGTCAGACTTTTCCTGTTGCAGGATACACATGTCCTCTTTGATTTTAATGAGATACTGTCTGCTCTCATTTTCTGACTCCTGGTTTCTGTGCATCCTCTGCTCCGAAGAGACCAGGTCAGATTGGGCCTTCTCTAACGCGATCTGTTGCCTATTTGCCAGATCTTGGTCTTCAGCATATTTGTCCTGCATGGCTCCCATATATAGATACAAATATGCCGCTATCCTAACCATCTTGTCGTGTTCATCTTTAGCTTTAGGAGCCATGTATAGTTCACTCAGGGCCACATGTAAGGGACCCTGATTTCTCCAGGTATCTAACCTGTAAAGAAGACCGGTGGGGGGGTCTGTACTTCTGCTCTCTATATGGTAGAGGGGAGGCACAGAGGACCCCAGCCAAGATTCTCTAATACGGTAGCGATGGGCGAGCAATCAAGGCCTAGCTTCTCAGGAGGTGATGCAGGCTGGTTCTTAAGTACAGTGTATCCCCAAGCCCCCACAAAGGAATGTCCACACACTGTATTACTGAAAACACAGTCTTTATATAATTAATATTCAAGGGTTATGTACACTTATCACAATAACGCACTTTGTGCTCAGGAAAATCAGCAATGGTAAATATCTACAATTCTAAAGTGGTACCACTAATATTAGACCTCATTAAAGTGCATTCACAATACTGTAGAAATGGCACACAGATCAATAAGAAGGAAACCAGCAATAGAGAGAGGAGAGATAACAGAGGGTTGAAACAATAGGCAGAATACTGGCCCTTGCTACTGGACACAGTTCTGTGTGGAGATCCCCCCACCTGGGCAACCTGCAAAATAAAGAGATATAACACCAGCCCAGTCCAGATATTGTTCAATAGTCTATTTCTCTCCTATAATGTGTTTACCCCCCCAATGTACCTGGTGGAGTCGAGTTCCTCGAAAAGGCGTCGACAAGCGTCGAGGGACTCGCTGTTCGGCGACGGGGAATCGACGGCCCTTCTTGAATGCCTTCCTTTTCAGGCGGGAGGCACGGGGCGTCGAACGTCCGTCGACAAACGAGGCCGAACGTTGTCGAAGAGGCGGCAGCTCCGTCCGAGCGGTGCTCGTCGGCGTCGGGGCGTCGGCGTCCTGCAAGGCGGAGGTGTGCGGGGCACCTCGATGACAATAGTTCTGGACCGCAAAGATTGTAGAGACGGGAGCCCAGCAAGGGCGTCGAGTCGTCCGAGTCTTTGGGGTCGTCGGGTGGCGGGAAACCCACCGGCAGGTTTCTCCTCGGCGCGTTGGTCGTCCTCGACTTTCTCCGGCAGGATAAGCGGTCGACGATGCGGTCGAGAGAGTCCTTCGATTGAATGTTCTTAGGCAATGGAGCGGACGGCTCCGATCGTCGGCGGCACGGCGTCAAGTGGTTCCCACGGCTGGGCACACAACTTCGACGGGCCTCCAGCGGTTACACAGACCTGCGAACCCTGGTCGACGGCAATGGACTTCGACAGCGTCGATGTCCGGGTGCTTCACTTCGATCTCCTCGGCGGTCCCGTCTCGGGTCGGCAGCCTTTCGAGGGTCTGACCTCCAGGGCGCTTCGGCGAAGATTCAGCGGTGCTCGATGGTCCCTCGGAGCACGGGAAGAGGGCGCCTTACCAGGTCCTCTCTCGGGTCAGTCCTCGACGATTTCGACAACCTTCAGTTCCGTCGAAGCAAATGCCACAGCAAGTCTTCTTCTTCCAGCTGGACGTCGAGGATCAGCAAATCCAGTTACTCTTGAGTGGAGACTCAGCTTCTGAATGCTTCTGAACAATTTCCAGTGGTGAGAGGTCCCCAGATATACTATTCTGTCTCTCATCCACACTGCTGGCACACACACAGCAGCCAATCACACAGAAGGGCATTCATGCAGTCAGTCAGCCAATCAGGCACACAGTGCATTCAGGCCACACTCCTCCCTTTCAGACACTCACAACAAGGAATGTGGATTGGGACAAGTACCCAGCCATTCAACACTACACACTGCATTCAGGCCAGTTTCGGGCAGGGCTGTCTCAGTCTTTGTCTCTCATGCCAGAAACCAGACAACCACAACAAGGAGTGTATATTGGTCACACACTCCATTCACCCAGGTCCCACCCACAGGAGGTACCCACAACATACAGTCACTGGGAAGGCTCCAGTCAGTCTAGCTGGGCCTTCACAACAACACCATATATGGAACTTCCACCCAACAGCCAGTCAGGGGGAAGGGACAGAGTCAGGGCTTCCCAGGACTTTGGGAAAAACAAGATAACAGGCAATAGAAAGCAAGAGGCCACAGGGGCCATCTTGTTTCCTATCAGGAATCAACTGATTCCAATGGCAGGGCCTGGGTATCCCAAAATGGAGGACACCCAGAGCACCTGTCAAATTCAGCATGGAGCTGCCACCAGCCCATACCCTGCTCTGTGGGCCACCCACAGGTGCCCAAAAACATACACTAGGGGCACAGGGTTGTACCCCTACCCATGGGTGCCATAAGGGTATCCCATGGGTCTGTTCACCAAACCAAAAGAGAGCTGCACTGCCAGGAGTCCCTCATGGACTCCTGGGCAGAAAACATGACAGAACACACGGTAAAAACAGAAAAAGGACAAGGATTCAGAGGCCCTGTCCCTCAGATGCATTTCCGGCATCACAGTCGCCCCCCCCAGACTGAGGTGGAGGGTGCCTAATCTCCCACGGGATAGACACCCTCATCCAGACGGTCAACATACCTTCTGGAAAGGCCATCTGCATTATCGTGACTCTTCCCTGGTCTGTGCTCTATGGTGAAGTCTAGCCCTTGTAGGCTAATCGACCACCTGAGCAATTTCGGATTCTCACCCTTCATCTGCATAAGCCACTTCAGGGGCTTATGATCTGTTTGGACCTTGAAGGTGGACCCCGTAAGGTAGGGCCTAAAACGCCTAAGGCTCCAAACTATACTAAAACATTCCTTTTCAACAGTAGCCCACCTAAGTTCTCTACCCTTGAGTTGTCTACTGATGAATATGATAGGATGTTCTCTCCCTTTGTCATCTAACTGGGACAAGACAGCTCCAATTCCGGTGTCGCAGGCATCCGTCTGGACGATAAAGGGTCGGCTGTAGTCAGGCGCACTCAACACAGGTGCCCTACACAGACTTTCTTTCAAGCCATCAAAGGCCCTCTGACAGTCTTCAGTCCAATTAACCTTCCTAGGCTGTTTGGGTGAAGTTAGAGCTGTCAGGGGTGCAGCTATGGTTCCATAGTCTGCCATGAAATTGCGATAGTACCCAGTGAGGCCCAAAAAGGCTCTCACCTGGGTTTGAGTAGTGGGAGTCTCCCAGTTCTGTACGTCCTGTACTTTACTGGAGAGAGGTTGGATTTGACCCCCTCCTACCTCATGACCAAGATAGGTAACTTTCCCCTGAGCTATCTGGCACTTGGTGGCCTTGATAGTGAGGTTAGCCCTTTTCAAGGCCTGCAACACCTTATCCAGATGTGTCAAATGCTCTTCCCAGGTGGAACTGTAGACGGCAATGTCGTCTAAGTAAGCCACACAAAAGGCTTCCAGCCCACTGAGCGCATGGTTGACCAATCTCTGGAAGGTGGCAGGGGCATTCTTCAACCCAAAGGGCATGACCCTAAACTGGTAGAGTCCCTCAGGTGTGGAGAATGCCGTCTTTTCCTTGGCATGGTCCGTCAGAGCTATTTGCCAATAGCCTGAGGTAAGGTCAAAGGTGCTCACAAATTTGGCAGCACCTATAGTGTCCACGAGCTCATCAGCCCTGGGCAATGGGTGCGCGTCAGTTTTGGTGACGGCATTGACTCCTCGGTAGTCCACACAGAACCTCCAATCCTTGGTACCCGCCGGGGAACTTGCCTTGGGGACAAGGACCACTGGACTGGACCAGGGACTGGTGGAGGGTTCAATAACACCCAGATCCAACATCTTGGCGACCTCAGCCTGGATGTGGTTTTTGACGGTATCTGACATACGATAGCTCCTGCTTTTGACAGGCACACTGTCACCAGTGTCAATTTCGTGCTTACACCACGGTGTAAGGCCCGGTGTCAGTGAAAACAGAGGGGCATACTGCTGGAGCAAAGCCCGGCAGGCCCTCTGCTGCTCTGTTGTCAAATCGGGAGAGAGTTGTACTCCCTCCACTGAGCCATCCTGAGGGTTGCTATGCAGCAAATCAGGAAGGGGCTCACTCTCATCCTCTTCTTGCCCTGAAGCTAGCAAGAGACATGAGACCTCTGCTCGCCTGTGGAAAGGCTTGAGCCTGTTGACATGGAATACCTGGGGGGCTACCCCAGAGGCTCCCATGTCCACCAGATAATTGACTTCGCCCATCTTGGAGATGATCCTGAAGGGTCCAGTCCACTTGTCTGCCAAAGCTCTAGGCTTGGTAGGCTCCATCACAAGGATTTCCTGTCCCGGAGTCCAATCCACTTGCGAAGCTTTCAGGTCATGCCAGTACTTATTCAATTCCTGGCTGGCCTTGAGATTTGCTGTTGCCTGACCCATCATTTGTGTCATCCTCCGCCTGAGGCCTAACACATAGTCCCCCACTTGCTTGGCGGGACCTGGAGGGGTGGCTTCCAAGCCTTCTCGGATCAAGGCGAGGGGCCCCCTCACGGGATGTCCAAAGAGTAACTCAAAGGGGCTGAAACCAACACCCTCTTGAGGTACCTCTCTGTAAGCAAACAGCAGGCATGGCAGGAGGAGATCCCATTTCCTCCTTAGGGGCTCTTCCAAAGCACCTAGCATGCCCTTGAGAGTTTTGTTAAATCTCTCAACCAGACCATTGGTCTGGGGGTGGTAAGAGGTGGAGAACTTGTAGGTTACCCCGCACTCTTTCCACATGGTTTTCATGTAACTAGACATGAAGTTGGATCCTCGGTCAGAGACAACCTCCTTGGGGAATCCAACACGGGTGAAAATGCCCAGGAGAGCCCTGGCAACCACCTTGGCAGTAACAGTCCGAAGGGGTATTGCCTCAGGGTACCTGGTGGCATGATCTACCAAGACCAGGATGAACCGATGTCCACCTGAAGTGGGAGGGTCAAGGGGACCGACGATGTCGATGCCCACCCTCTCAAATGGTGTGCCAACCACTGGTAATGGCTGCAGTGGGGCAATGACCCTGCCTCCAGTCTTGCCAGACAACTGACAAGTTGGGCAGGTCCTGCAGTGGGACTCCACCTCTACTCCCATCCGTGGCCAGTAGAAATGGGCAGAGAGCCTCTGCTTAGTCTTCTTGGTCCCAAGATGACCAGCCAAGGGCACCTCATGCGCCAACTGCAGTAGGAAGGGCCTGTAAACCTGGGGTACCACCAACCTCTTGCGGGCACCAGGTTCGGGCTTAGTGGGCTCACTAACAAGGAGCTCACCCTCCCAATAAATCTTGAATGTCCTAGGCACTTCACCTTGTGCCTGGGACAGGGCCTGTTTCCTCAGGCCCTCGAGAGAGTGGCACTCTCTCTGTCCCTTACAGAAGTCTGCCCGGGAGGGTCCCCCTTCAGCTAACAAGCATTGAAGGTCGGGATGATCCTCCGGGTTGAGAACCTCTCCCACAGGAGAGTCTTCTGTCTCTTCTCCCACAGGAGTTGAGTTTGGGTTTTCCGCGGGACCCAGCCCGTCCGGAGCATGGATCCCATTGGGTGCTGTCGGAACAGCAGGAAGAGAAGGTGTTCCCTCCACAGAGGTGGCCTTCTTGGTCTTCCTTCTTCTTGCCTTAGGCCTCGCCTTTGGCTCGGATACCTGACTCACAGCCAGACCCGGTGTCACCTGTGACCTAGTGACTGCAGCAGCAGTCATGGGAAGACCATCCGAGATCAACCCCAACTCTACTAGATCATTTCCTAACAGAATGTTAGCAGGGACATTGTCCTGAACCAGGACAGGAAGCTTTGCTGTCTTGTCTCCAATCATGAGTGTGACTAGGGCTACAGGCGATAATTTGGGAGGCCCACCAGCTAACCTGGTGGTTTGCAGAGGAGCACCTTCATAGTCCTCTGGCTTGAGCAGGGTCCTGTCCACCACTGTCATGCTTGCCCCAGTGTCTCTCAAACCAGTAGAAGGCTGGCCATTCAAGAGGACACTTCTCAAAAATCTACGGGTGTTCTGTGGGATAGTCGCCAGTACTTCTGCGTACTGGTCCCAGGCCCCAAGGGACACTAAGGAAATCTCTACTGGAGCACCAAATGTGATTCCTGTAGAGGAGGGGAGGACAGTGGCCTCCACCTCAGACACGGGGTAAGGGTAGGTCAGGCTGACAGCCTGTACTCCAAGTGCCTTACCTTTACACTTGGGGTCACCCCTTTTGTGATCCAGAGCCCCACAATCCCAACAAGTGCCAGGAGTGCGGGGTACGGTACTGGAACCACTGGGAGCCTGCTTTGCAGCAGGTGGACCACTACTCTTATTCCCACCCACAGAGGACTTATCCCCACTAGATTTTTGGGTCTTAGGAGAGGAAGGTTTTGGTTTACCCGACTGTGACTGCTTTTGGGACTCCTCAGCTTTCTGAGAGGCCCCCTTTTCTTTGTCCTTGTCCTTCCCACTGGAGTCCTTAGGGGACACCCGGTGGGAGACCCACTTGTCAGCCAACCTAGCCAGCTTAAAGGGGTCCAAAATGTTCTGGTCAGCCACATACTGACGCAGCTCTGGTGAACAGGCTTCAGAAAAATGCTCAAAAAACAAGAGGTGGGACAACTCAACAAAAGTTTTCACCTTGTATCCATCAATCCACCCCATCATGTTCATGTGCGCAGTACTCACCCAGTCAACCCAAGACACATTCTCTCTTTTCTTAAATTCCCTGAACCTTTTAAGGTATTGGGCAGGTGTCTTGCCAAACTTGGCAATCAAAGCAGACTTCATACACTCATACTGACCCCTTTCTTCCACACTCAGCTTCAGAATACAGTCATATCCAGTTTGAGGCACTCTGCTTAACAAACACTTAGCCCAATCTCTTTTATCTACATCATGAATTGCACAAGCCATTTCAAACGCTTCAATCCATTGGAGGATATCTGAACCCTCCACAAACACACCAACCAAATCTTTCATAAACTTGGTGGCTGGGGACCTGCCACTCTCAATTGGTCTAGCTGAAGTCTCCACTCTAGCTCTCTCTAGCTGGATTCTCTGACATTCAGTGTCCTTGTCTTTGAGCGCAAGATCCCTATTCTTGAGTTCCACTTGCTGTGCCAGCTCCTCTTTCTTAAGCTCAGCTTCTATTTCCAACTTGCGATATTCAAAGGCCAATTTCATCCTTAATAACTCAAGTTCCATGGAATTGCTGGGGTTTGGAACAGAGGCAGCAGGAATGGTGGCATTCCCAGAAACAGATTCAGCGACAACCCCAGGGGCAGAGTCCTCACTGGTTGCATCCCCCCCTTCATCAAGGGTTTCACCATCAGTCTGGTAGTCCACCAGGGCAGCTATCAGCTCAGCCCTAGACTTATCCACAAAGTCCAACTCCCTGGCTTCACAAGCACTCTGGAGAGCCTCTAAGCTCATCCGAGTCAATTTACCATTTGCAATGGGCTCCATTGCCTGTAATGCAGTTATTTGGTACACACCCAAACCTTAATCTAATAAAGTGCGGATATTTTGTAAGTGGCACGGTTATACACTGAGTCTTAAAACCATAAGCATCCCACCGCTGCCACCAGCTTTGTAAAGAAGACCGGTGGGGGGGTCTGTACTTCTGCTCTCTATATGGTAGAGGGGAGGCACAGAGGACCCCAGCCAAGATTCTCTAATACGGTAGCGATGGGCGAGCAATCAAGGCCTAGCTTCTCAGGAGGTGATGCAGGCTGGTTCTTAAGTACAGTGTATCCCCAAGCCCCCACAAAGGAATGTCCACACACTGTATTACTGAAAACACAGTCTTTATATAATTAATATTCAAGGGTTATGTACACTTATCACAATAACGCACTTTGTGCTCAGGAAAATCAGCAATGGTAAATATCTACAATTCTAAAGTGGTACCACTAATATTAGACCTCATTAAAGTGCATTCACAATACTGTAGAAATGGCACACAGATCAATAAGAAGGAAACCAGCAATAGAGAGAGGAGAGATAACAGAGGGTTGAAACAATAGGCAGAATACTGGCCCTTGCTACTGGACACAGTTCTGTGTGGAGATCCCCCCACCTGGGCAACCTGCAAAATAAAGAGATATAACACCAGCCCAGTCCAGATATTGTTCAATAGTCTATTTCTCTCCTATAATGTGTTTACCCCCCCAATGTACCTGGTGGAGTCGAGTTCCTCGAAAAGGCGTCGACAAGCGTCGAGGGACTCGCTGTTCGGCGACGGGGAATCGACGGCCCTTCTTGAATGCCTTCCTTTTCAGGCGGGAGGCACGGGGCGTCGAACGTCCGTCGACAAACGAGGCCGAACGTTGTCGAAGAGGCGGCAGCTCCGTCCGAGCGGTGCTCGTCGGCGTCGGGGCGTCGGCGTCCTGCAAGGCGGAGGTGTGCGGGGCACCTCGATGACAATAGTTCTGGACCGCAAAGATTGTAGAGACGGGAGCCCAGCAAGGGCGTCGAGTCGTCCGAGTCTTTGGGGTCGTCGGGTGGCGGGAAACCCACCGGCAGGTTTCTCCTCGGCGCGTTGGTCGTCCTCGACTTTCTCCGGCAGGATAAGCGGTCGACGATGCGGTCGAGAGAGTCCTTCGATTGAATGTTCTTAGGCAATGGAGCGGACGGCTCCGATCGTCGGCGGCACGGCGTCAAGTGGTTCCCACGGCTGGGCACACAACTTCGACGGGCCTCCAGCGGTTACACAGACCTGCGAACCCTGGTCGACGGCAATGGACTTCGACAGCGTCGATGTCCGGGTGCTTCACTTCGATCTCCTCGGCGGTCCCGTCTCGGGTCGGCAGCCTTTCGAGGGTCTGACCTCCAGGGCGCTTCGGCGAAGATTCAGCGGTGCTCGATGGTCCCTCGGAGCACGGGAAGAGGGCGCCTTACCAGGTCCTCTCTCGGGTCAGTCCTCGACGATTTCGACAACCTTCAGTTCCGTCGAAGCAAATGCCACAGCAAGTCTTCTTCTTCCAGCTGGACGTCGAGGATCAGCAAATCCAGTTACTCTTGAGTGGAGACTCAGCTTCTGAATGCTTCTGAACAATTTCCAGTGGTGAGAGGTCCCCAGATATACTATTCTGTCTCTCATCCACACTGCTGGCACACACACAGCAGCCAATCACACAGAAGGGCATTCATGCAGTCAGTCAGCCAATCAGGCACACAGTGCATTCAGGCCACACTCCTCCCTTTCAGACACTCACAACAAGGAATGTGGATTGGGACAAGTACCCAGCCATTCAACACTACACACTGCATTCAGGCCAGTTTCGGGCAGGGCTGTCTCAGTCTTTGTCTCTCATGCCAGAAACCAGACAACCACAACAAGGAGTGTATATTGGTCACACACTCCATTCACCCAGGTCCCACCCACAGGAGGTACCCACAACATACAGTCACTGGGAAGGCTCCAGTCAGTCTAGCTGGGCCTTCACAACAACACCATATATGGAACTTCCACCCAACAGCCAGTCAGGGGGAAGGGACAGAGTCAGGGCTTCCCAGGACTTTGGGAAAAACAAGATAACAGGCAATAGAAAGCAAGAGGCCACAGGGGCCATCTTGTTTCCTATCAGGAATCAACTGATTCCAATGGCAGGGCCTGGGTATCCCAAAATGGAGGACACCCAGAGCACCTGTCAAATTCAGCATGGAGCTGCCACCAGCCCATACCCTGCTCTGTGGGCCACCCACAGGTGCCCAAAAACATACACTAGGGGCACAGGGTTGTACCCCTACCCATGGGTGCCATAAGGGTATCCCATGGGTCTGTTCACCAAACCAAAAGAGAGCTGCACTGCCAGGAGTCCCTCATGGACTCCTGGGCAGAAAACATGACAGAACACACGGTAAAAACAGAAAAAGGACAAGGATTCAGAGGCCCTGTCCCTCAGATGCATTTCCGGCATCACATAACCCAGTTGCCGTGACTTGTTGTGTGATTGCCTGCAACCACGCATCCTGGCCCTCCTCAGTCCATTCACCTCTCACAAATAGCTTATGTAAGAAGTGCTCTCTGGCTATTTTGATGTCTACCAGTGTCGTCATTCTGGAATTTGAGTTCCTTCCTGACTTACAGAAGTTTGTATTTTATTTTGCAAAACAGACCGTTTCCTAGAGCGTTCCTTTGAGGGGTGCTTTCACAGTGTAAAACAGCGTGGTGATCTAACCGGATATGTGTATCCGGTCAGGCGGCACACTGTATTAAACTGCACAAGTGGTAATCTAACCCAGAATGTCCCGGCTCCGAGCCCCCACTTTGTAAGCGACTTCATTTCAACACTACAGCTAAGTCAATGCCTAGTCTGGGATGCTGATGGAAGCCCTTATTGATATATTTTTATGTCCAGTTCGTTTACTCTGGATGACCACCCTTATATAACACCCCTCTCTTAGAATCCCCCTGACCCCACTGAGCCAAGAAGGAGGTTTGTTTTGCAAATTAAAAGGTTTATTTGAAAATTAAACAATATATATCTATCACACTTTTATAGTAAATTAATATTTGATAGCACACTTGTGAAGATGCTAGTGATCAACAATGGATAATGTTACAGTGGTACACTCCTTTAATGGCTTAGAAGTGATATAGAGAGGATGAAGTAGCTGAGAATGCTTTTATGGCTTCAAAGACAATGCAATGATGAATGAAATGCAGTACAGAAAATAAACGTGATATGATTTCAACCAAAACACAATGTAATCACTTTTCTTTGACAATTCACCCCCCCCCTTTATGCAAGGTAAAGAGATGGAAGGTAAGCACACAGTTCTCAGGAATGCAATCAAATATAATTCAGTTCCCCACTAGCAAGCTTAGAGGAAAATAGGTAGGAGTTTTAAACACAGGCAATATACTTTGATGTGGTTGCAATTAAGTGAAAAATATGCGAAAAATGCTTTTAATTCCCTATAGGGGGTTCAGGGTAGGTGATAGATACTTTGAATCAGTTCAGGCCAGCCCTATCAATGATTCAGGGATGGTTATTAGGTTGAAAACAGATTTCTGGGATGGAAGCAAAGCAAAAATGTTTACCCGTGGCTAAAATGAAGCAAAATGTCAAATCGCAGCAAATTTAGTCGCGTGCGTCAAGCGCCATTACGGAGGGAGTATGAGGAGTATTTAGAGCTTGTTGGAAAGCTTAGAATATCAGCATCAAAATAAAAGTTAAATCTCGCTTCTATCACAAACGGTTCCGGAGATACGGCCGATTTAGTAAAGGTCGTTTTTCAGATTGACAGATGACAGTTTTCGGGTTTAAAGATGACAGAATGACACGATTCTAGGAGGCAGTTCTAATAGGCTAAAATAGTTTGGATTAGATTATTTTAAACTAAGAGATTGGTTTTGGTACAGTGCTGGCGGTACTCGCACTATATTTTGGACAGGAATGCGACTTTGCCACGGATCGGGTCAGGATTGGACTGCGGTTCCCTCACCACGGACGGTCTCGGCCTGGTTCTGCTCACTGGATAATTCTACCTTCTGGGTCAGCTCTGCTAGTGGCACTGCACAGCAGTCTGGATCTCTGGTTCTGACAACAGTTCTCGGCACTGCACGGCGGTCTGTTCTCTGGTTCTGACAAAAGTTCTTGGCAAAAATTCAAACAGCTCGCCCGGCTGTTGAATAGTTTGGTTGGTTTTGAGGCCTGCTGAAGAGAACTCAGCTTGTGGGTTAGGCCTTTGCTTTGAGTTCTGGAGTCAGAGTTCTAAGTTCTGGTCTCTGTCTTGCTGGAGTCAGTGTAGGTCTCTGTAGTTCTGGATGTGAATTCGTCCGTCAGCGTGCTCCGCAGAAAATGGGCATTGAGTGTCTCTACCTGTCCCAGCAGTCTCTTTTTATGTGTTTAGAAAGTGGGTGGCTCGGCTAATTCTGCATGCCCAACCCTCTCAACTTATCATTGGCCAGTTCCTCCTTTCTTCCTTGATTGGGGAGCTGGGTTGTGTGTCATCTTTATGGCTTACGGAAAGAAACTCCCCTTGTCAATGTGCACACAGATCTATTTCTGATCCAAATACATATTTCCCAGATACACAATTTGTTGAAATTACATGTACATAATACAGATTCCTTATGGTCCATGCTTGTCCGAATCTGATCTTCCTGGGGGCTTGCATTAAAAAATGACAACTTAATTTTGTTTTTAATTGGTTTACCAATGTTAAATCTGTATAAAAAATTACACCAATGTACACCCTCCTTCTACACACATTCCAGTAATTTACTAGGTTTCTAGCATAAACCCGGTGTCTGTAATATCAATAAATAGCGGGGTTTTGCCTCAGAACATGGTACAAAGTTGAATCAAGTCTTGAATTGTGGGTACATTTCTTAGATTGAGGTTCTCCAAATTGCACATTTTTGTAAGCTTAATACAATATTTTAGAAGCATTTAACTTAAACATATATTTGCTGCAATATGATTCCACAAAAGTGTCTGAGTCCCTTCCCCCAGAAACTTGGGAGTACCACATGTCTCTCCTCTCCCAGGCAGGGCTCTGTTTACAGTCCACACTGAAAATCAACATACCCCATTCAAGTGCAAGGGTCTATTGTGTCGGCTGAGGTCAGCAGGCCAGGGGGCCACTCTGCATTTGGTTAGCATGTCCATGTGATCTCCTGGGCTGTTGTGTGGATCTCTGAGGTGAAAGGGTTTCCCAGCCTCTTGGCCTGTTAATGCAATCAGATTGTCTCTGGGAACAGCAGGTGGTTAAGAGTTTTAATTAACCAGCTGGCCTTTGAAGGTTTCCAGCTGTCTCAGGAGGCTGATTAGCTTCTGAAGTAGCAGTTCTCCTGTCAGAGTTTAGACTGCTAGCGCCGGTTTGTGGACAAAGTTGGTACTGCACCCATTTTTGGGATCTGTCTTGAATTAATGCATTTCAATAGGGTGGTATTTTGCTTGATAGTATAGGATCCTTGCTTAACATTGTTTTGATGGCATCCTTACAGTAGAGTGGTGATGTGGAACCCCCCACAAGAAGGTTGTATCTTTACAGTGGTCTTGTGCCCATGATTTTAGCAACTTTTTGACATCAATAAAAACGGATTTTGAACAGAACCACCTTTCTTTGCACTGGTGGGTGGCAGATTAGGTGACCACTTTGGTGTGCGCAAACTGCGCGTTTCTCCTGGATTCTGGCATGAATGTGGGCGGCGACAGCTCATCCCCACATCTACCCAGTCTATTGATTTAGTTTGTTCTGGGATAGAATAATGGGCGGCGACAGCTCATCCCCACATCTACCCAGTCTATTGATTCAATATGGGTCAAAACCCTTGACAACATGAACGTGGAGGGCGGTCATGCCTACTGCTCTGCCATAACAAGGGCCTTTCCTGGGCTGCAAGGAACTCTCTCTGCAGCCTTGCTGCCCTCATTTGGAAATCGAGAACCAAACAGAGACGGAAAGTGTATCTGATGTCCCTGCCTTTTCTTTCAATGTCTGCCAGTTCCTGTGGAGCGTTTCAAGTGACACTCCTCTTCTGGTGCAAGCATATTTAGAAAGTAACAGATAAGTGCAATATAAGCACATATCAATGCGATTATATGACAGTGGTAGTAAGACAGCTCACTGACCTAATCGATCTGCTGTGAAGCATGCCACTCATTCTCGAAATTTCAGCAGTCTTTCTTACTTCGGAGGTAAATAAAATCATAATTCTGGTTAATTGTGCTATATGTTGTACAATGCAGGCACAAATGTTGTGGCACACAACATCCCATAATAAAACATCTCTTATTTTTAAACACAAGGTATAAAGTAAGACTTTTGGGCTGTGATAAGGGAGATTCTTCTTCAAATGATTACATCCTTGAGCCAGTGGGCATAGTGTCTGGATAGGTTCTAGGTGATTTGGTCGAGGTTTTTATATCGAATTTGAATTCGCCGATTTCCTTTCTTTTCAATGTAGCTGTAAAAAATATGCGGGGGAGACACCCTGCACCCCACCCCGACTACCCTCTATATTTATTTACACGATCATCCCCCCCACATATATTTACGGCCAAATTCGGCCCAAACAATTCAACGAATTCGATGAATTCTACTTGCGACCAAACCTCCCATTCAGGTCTGAATAGGGAGGGAGATTTACTAAGCTGACTGTTACAAGGTTATAAAAAGACTAATTGAAAATTAGTGAATACTTTTTTCTTGAACTTAAAACCATTAGTTGATTTCAAAAACTTGTGTTACGGGTTGTTTGTTGAACTAAAATTACAAGAAGATGCATGCCTCCCTGAAACAATGATTAAAAGCACGTAACCATCAAACATGTGTACTCCAAAAGAAAGATTAAGGACATCTCGAACCCAAAATGCAAAATGCTAGTGTGGGCCATTTTTTCGGTTCAAAGTTGGCCACTTTTTTGGCCCCTGTGGGCCAGTTTGATAACTTACTTCACCATTCGTATAGTAGTTTTGATCTGTATTACTGAATGAATATTCTTTAAAATGCACAATTTGCATCACATTTTATCAAAAACTTCCCCCTTGAGTACTACTCAAAGAATCTGTCACAAAAGGAATGAATTGCCATATGCAACTGTGGGCCACTTTTCATTGGTGCCCGAGACAAATGTATGCCCCAGTCCGACCCTGGATGACAGACGTCAGGCTGAGTTGTTCAGCCATTCTAAATGTTTAGGCTCCCATCACTTTCCATTAAGTGAGAAAAAAAGCCCCCTTTGGCACACTGGGATCCTGGGGAAATTACCTTACTGCTCTGTGCCTCATTTACCTTGAACAAAACTGTGATTACCAAGCAGTGATTCAGTCCAGTTTGTGGTCGTGAATGTCTCACTCACACATGCTTTTGAAGTCTGCAGTGTTGCTCCATATATAAATATAATATTAACAACATGTATAGTTCAATTGCCTATTTGCATAATTATGTAAACGTACGTTTCAAGTTGTGCTTCTAGCACTGAATTTATTTTAAAAGGTTTTTATTGGCATTTATGTAAAATATTGCAGCAGGTGGCATGATTCACCAATAACATTTTGCATTCGCAGTGCTACACACAAAAAAAACAACAGTTTACCAACAAGTCTTCACTTATAATCCCTTCAGTTAATATCTACTGCAAGCGAGTTAGAGGTGTATCAACATTGCACTAGTGCTATCAGCATCAGGGGGTAAACTAAATCAGCTAACCGGCACCCCAATGACTAACTTGCTACTGTCAGGCTACGAAAAACCTAAACCATAGTCTCTGCCTTCATGGGGGTTTGTCATCAGGCGAGTGTAACATATCCCAGACCAGTGTCTTCCAAGCTACCTATTGTGGGCTTACTTCTCCCCCACCATTAGAAACCCCTTCACCCCAAACTCTTGTCTCAGCATCCATCCAGTGCTCTACGTCATTGTACCATTTCTCATACCGTGGCCCTCCCTTTGATTTCCACGCCATCGCAATGTACCTCTTTGGTAATATGCATGCCATATCCATGAGCTTGATTATGTGTCTTTACTTACCAATCCTCGGGTCGGACCCCAGGAGACATTCCTTCAATGTCCACTCGTATCTCACCACCCCGGCCCTCCTGCAGGCCAGTTCTATTTTGTTCCAGAAACATTGTGACAGTGGGCACTCCCAAAACATGTGGAGCAGCTCGGCTCCCTCCGAACCACACCAGGGGCACGATGAAGTAGAATTACAGTCAAACTTAGCAACTCTGCCAGGGGTCATATATGCCCTATATAGGACGTTTAATTGAATTAGCCTGAATCTGGCGTTTCTAGAGACCTCTCGGGGGTATGCTAGGGCCCTAGCCCATTCCCTTTCCGTAATATCAGTTCCCGTACCCGTCACCCATTTTTGTTTAAGTGCTATGCTTTTGGGGTTAGGCCTATCCATTAGTAGGTTAAAAATTCTAGATATTGGTTTCCACCCATCCCCAAGATTGTGTAATACTGCCAACAGCAGGTCTAGCTCTGGTTCTGCTGGCCAAACCTCCCAGCTTTCCTTCGCAACTCTTTTGATCCTACTCTACCATAACAATTGGCCTCTGGGCATCATCTCCTTGCCCATCAAAGATTCAAATTCCCTGAAAGCCTCCTCTTCATAGACATCACCCCATTTGCAGACACCAAACCCCTCCCACAATCTCATGTTCACTAAATCCTCTTTGACTGCACAGACCGCAGCTGCCATTAGGGTTTATGGGGAATATGGCCGGTCTCTCTTTGACAATTTTAGGGCCCTGTTCCAAACCTTCCTACCTAGCCGAACAATCATTGGGGTTGTGTTCAAACACTTCAGCGAAATCCATAGTATTTCTTTCAGATGTGCGGGTGCCACCAGCTGTTTTATCAGTCTCGTTTCCGAGGTAGCCTCATAAGCAAGCCATTTGGTCACGTGACTGAGTTGCGCCGCCAGATAATATAACTCTAGATTCGGCAATTGGACCCCACCTTCCCTATATGGCAACGTCAGAATGGATAAAGACAGCCTGTGCCTGGCGGCACCCCATAGAGCTCCCTCAGCAGTCGCTCCACTATGCGGATAAATGAGGCAGGGATATAGTGATGGACATTGTGGAAGAAGTACAGAAACCTTTGCAAAACTATCATTTTAGTTATAGCAACTTTACCCATTACTTATAGTGGGAGTTTCGACCAGAACCCCATGGACTTTCTGAGCCCCTTTAGCGCCAGTTTGGTATCATCCTCATGCATCAGGTCCAGGGTGTGCCACATGTTCAATCCCAGATATCTAAATGACTTTGATTGCCAGTTAAACCCAACCTCGGGAAGCGCGGCCACCGGTTTTCCCGCCAATCCCGCCAATGGGAATATGCAGGATTTTTCCCTGCTGAAAGATATCCCGGAGTATTTTGCAAATCTCTCCAGAACCTCCAGCACCACCGGTACATTCAGGTGTGGGTCCCATAGGTATAACAACACATAATCAGCGTAGAGGGACACCACATGGTATATTCCTCCCACCGTAATATCAGCGTCAACATTATTTTTCTGATATATATTGCTATCGGTTCCAGGCTCAATATGTAGAGCATTGTCGACAGCGGGCAGCCTTGTCTAGTCCCCCTCTGGATATCCCAAGGGGCTGATACTATTCTTCCAGTTTTTAGTCTGGTCACTGGTGCTGCATAGAGTAGTTCAACCCATCTGATGAAATGTTCTCCCAGCCCAAACTCTCTCAGTATCGCTATCAACCACTACCAATATATGGAGTCAAATGCCTTTATGGCATCTAGCAAGTCAATCGCATAGTGCTCCCGCTGGTGAGATGTTTGCTCCACTATATCTTGTAGACGCCGGAGGTTTACCGTGGCATTGCGGTTTGGGATGAACCCGCTCTGGTCCTCATGCACCAGAGATCCTATCACCCTGGAGAGGCGGTTAGCCAAAATAGTAGTCAGGATTTTAACATTGTAATTTAACATTGCCAAGGGCCTATGGGAGTCACACTCATCTGTAGGTTTACCGGGTTTA
The DNA here is from genome assembly GCF_040938575.1 of Ambystoma mexicanum. Taxonomy (NCBI): domain Eukaryota; kingdom Metazoa; phylum Chordata; class Amphibia; order Caudata; family Ambystomatidae; genus Ambystoma; species Ambystoma mexicanum. Next base: position 816,275,592 of record NC_090933.1, on the reverse strand, counting down.
GGGATCGGGACCACCAATTTCTCTCTCATGGTGTTTGGAAGAATTTTGGTGTCAAGTGCTTCCCTAAATAGTTCATGTAGAATTGGAGTCAGCTCTAGCGAATATGTTTTGTAAAATTCAGGAGGCAAACCATCACTACTAGGAGTTTTACTGGTAGCCAGCGACATGATTGTTTCACTGATATCCTCAGCAGTCAGTTCACTGTTGAGCATCTCTCTGTGTGCCCTATCTAGCTTGGGCAGCCCAGTCTCTTCCAAGGTGTCTAATGTATCCTGTTGTGGCACTTGTTTGTTGTGGCGGTACAGTCAGGACTAAAACTTGTGGAAGGTGTCATTTATAGACAGTTGCGTAGTGTGCATCTCTCCCACTTCATCCTTAAGTGACGTAGTTAGGTGTTTTGGGTTTTCCTTCCTGCACAGCCATGCCAAAAGCCAGCTCGGCTTGTCTCCTTCAGAGTGGGCTCTGGTAGTTTTTGTTATATAGTAACATTTCGATAATCTATTCCAGGCCTCCTTGGTGTTTTCGCTGATCACCACCAGTTCATCCTCCCCTTCGCGTGACCTCTGAGCATTGGCTTCCAGTCGACTAATCATATTTTCATTTACCTCTAGCTCCCTTCTCAATGTCCGCCTAATGCCCCCCATGCCCGCTATAGTTTCCCCTCTCACCACTATGTTCAGAGTTTCCCAAATCGTACTCCACTTATCAATGCTCCCCAAATTAGTGTTTATATACTCAGTCAATTTAGTGCAGAGTTCCTCCCGGAAAGCGCCATCCGATAGGGCATCAGTCAGCATTCGCCATAGCAGTATGGGGGGCCTGGGGCCCTTAATTGACCAGACCATTTGTAAGGGTGAATGGTCCGATATTGACCTGCCCAGGTAGCCTGCAGACTCAATTTGGAGGAAATGCCCCCTATCCACAAGTAGGTAATCTATTCTTGTGTAGAGCCCATGGGGGGATGAGTAGTAGGAAAACTCTCCGCTCCGTGGATGCAGTACCCTCCACGCGTCTGATAAATCCAGAGCCTCTATAACCCGTTTGAGTGGTGACAACATGTTCCCTGTCCCATTATGCGGGGGGTTAGATCTGTTTAAGTCGCAATCATGCACATAGTTGAAATCCCCCCAAATAAAAAAGCAGTCCCGGTATAGGGCCAGCGTCCTGCACAGCTCATTTAAGTTCACTATGCAATCCTCTTTTTGCTCAATGCTACCTTTAATGATTAGATATCTCCCTTCTGCGTTGACTACTTTTGACAATAGGCGAAAAGGCACAGATGGATCTATCCAAGTATAAACACTCTGCGCATATTTGGAGTATCCCGCACCGAAGCCCTATCCCCCCCCAGTGCTTCTCCATTTTTGCGTTGTCGTCTATAATGAGATGGGTCTCCTGTATTAGTGCTATGGAGATTTTCTTCCTGGTCAAGAAGGACTTAATCCTATTTTTGTGCATGTAGGGGCCCACATCCTGGACATTCCACATCAACATTTTTATGTCAGCTGCCATCCTTATCTGACTCCATTCCGCTCAGCGTTCCCCCAACAGTCGTACCCCAATCGACCCCTGCCCTCTTCCATTGCACAACGTTACCCCCACCATTCACAGACTGACTCATCAATATACATAGCATTGTGAAGGCAACAACACCATTAAACCAATAACAAAACAGAGAACCGAACATTCTACATCTAACTTTTGCAGGGAACATGCAATGTTTCATCGACCCTCCAAGCAAACATTGCTCCCCTGCATCAGGTGTCTCAAACACCCCAAAACAGTTCAAACAGTAAAAAACAAACATTAACCAACTGCACCCAGCAGCTGCTCCATAGAGACAACGCTCAGGTGCCCCAGCACCTTCTAGGCCCATCCGGGTCTTCCCGTGCGGGTTGTGACTGGTCAGCAATAGGCTGACACTAGTCCTTTCGCGGAGAGTGTTCCTGTTGGCTCTGGCCAAGTGCCCAGGTGTGCTACCCATCCATTTTTCTAACTATGCTTCATTGCAGTGGGTTCTTGTGTTCCTAGTGGTAGTCTATTTTAAGATTCTGCAGGGCATCTTAATCCTCGAACATCAGGCTCTTAGTTGTTGCAGCTCCGACTATGTCACCGCTTACTTGCCCACTGCCATGTTGTTGTGTTCCAGCCACATGGTGGCAGCTGCTGGGGTCTCCAGGAAAACAGCTTTCACCGGTCTCGGGGCTCTTCGCCAACATGTTTGGCGCTCTTCACCCCTCAAATCGCTCCAACACAATAGCGAACGGGCAGGCCAGGGACGGCAATGCAGGGAAGCGTAGCTGTCCCCTCACAGCGTCCACCGGGGCACCTTTGTTTCAGGCCCACCCCTCCCCCACAACGCTCTGAGCTGTACCTCAAACCGCCATATTGCGTGCCCGGGGGTCCGTCTTCAGCAGCCTCGTTCTGTATGAAACAGACTCCGATTGTTCCCGTCTCTTCAACCACCGTGTGCAGAAACACTTACACTGCTGCCAGATGTTTGTAGAGCACGAAATCACAGAAAACTATAGTTTTCAAGGATCAAAAGAAGGATCTGGACAGGAGCTCCACGAAGGCACACCTTCATTCCATGAGCTCAGGCCACGCCCGTGCTTCTATTACTGAAAAGTGAAATAACTATATATAGTTAAATAACTAATGGCACATTTTCTACATGTGTGTGTATTTGCAAATAGGCACATATGGCGCACTTTGGGGTTGGTGCTCCCTTGCCATGTCTTCCAGAAACATCCCTGATGGTAGGTCATACCAGTATTTTTTCCCTTTTCATTATTCTTCTCTGGCTCTAACATCTGAAATATTGGAATATCACATGTTCAGCACTCCTGTTAGATCCTATAGATTTCTTTCCAATTTCTTGTGCAAAACTGTGCAAAAAAGTTCTCTTCAACCCATAACTAAAAACACAGTTCTTGGTGGGAGAACACGTGCATGCTCATATTCAAGTGGGGATTTCAGCCAACGCAATAGCGAACATAAAAATGTGTGCCAATACTTGCTGCCAAGGTGAGCAGCCTGACTGACTTGCGTCTGTCTCTGAATAAAGAAAGTAAATTAGAAACATTTCTTAATCACTGCATGACAGCAGAGGTGGGCTGGAAACCAAATGAGGTCCTGGAAAATAATTACTAAAGTGGCCCCATGTTACACATTTTGAAAAAGCCCCTTTTCATAAGAAAATATGGGCATAAAATAGGTAACTGCACAAACGAGGCCCATGTTGCAGAGGCCCAGTGGGAGGTGTCCAGATTTCTCTGTAGGCCAGTCCACTCCTGTATGACAGGGAAGATTGCATTAAGGATATTTGCACACACTTGCATTTCAACAAAGGATCACAGTAGTAGGGCACAGGCAGATGTCACGGCAGCATTATGTGGTGAGAAAAGGTTGTGCAGAGTATGAGACTGTATAACTTTCAGCAGAGTTGGACCAACTTCAAATGAGATGGTTGAAAGTGTCTCCCTAAGGCCATCTGCAACACTACTTATGTTTTAAGTCTAGAGAATCACATCTTGCTCTTTGTTAATTACTCCAATATATTTAATTAAAACAAAGAATGAAGCGACAGGCATGGGCGCGTGCATATTTCTGATTCCCTTGCAGCATTAATGTGCGTTTCTGCTGTCACCTGACCAGCAATGCATATATATGTCGTGTCTTGTGCAAGGAATTGGGAGGTTTGACTGGGATGTGTACAGATCCAGGCCAATGCTTGGAACGCCAAGTATACAATCAATCATGGGTAGTTAACATTTACTTTGCATACTGTAGACGACAGAGGGAAATTCAATTTCATTGCAGAACTACTTTACTCCAAATTAATTCTCATGACCTGTGATGTTACGCTTTTGATGGCCAGTTTGGTTACATTTCTTTTTTTCGAGGTTGATTTTCTGAATTATGGCGAGCTGAGTGTGGGGTGCTCTGGTTTTAAATCTTAATTGATCACCAAATAGCATACTGCAACAGACAGACAACATGTGCCGAAATAATGCCTAACGCACAAAAAGGTTCCTAACATAGACAAGCGAATTTGCGAAGAAGAGACATAGATTTGACTGGTGTCCCCTGTGATGGTCTCTGCCCCTGCTAGCACCAATCCCTGACTCTGCTACTCTGCCACTGATTCTATATCAGTGATTTCTTTATCATGTAAGGGAGAAGCTTTCATTGCTGTGATGAGCATTAGTCCCCTGTATACTCAAGATGGCGTCTTTCAGAAACGCTCTATCTTCACTCTGAATTCCCCCTTATGCCGCATGGCAATTTAGCTCACTGTAGGCTGTATATTCACGCTCATTCTGAATGTCTGAACTTATATAGTCCTTAGGAGATCATTTCCGTATCTCTGCCTTGATTTCCCCCTTTCCCTTTGGCCTGTGTTCAGAACAGGATTCCTAGCACCCTACCATTCCTTAGTAGAGAATGCAATAGCAATCCCTGATGGCAGAGAACATGAACCTAGAAGCAATTATGTTTTAGTATGCATGTTTAGTCATATGTGTAAATGACAAAGGGGGTCATTACATGGTAGGAGGTAACCATGCCGCTAATAGCGGCATGGCTACCCCCTTACCGGGTACTGAGTCCGGGTTCCTTAAATGAGGAATTACCAGGCCATTCCAACCTTGGAGGGCCCGGTAATTCCGAATTCAAGGAACCCAAACCCGGTACATCCCCATTCCCATTCGAGCCCCCATAGGGCTCAATGGGAATGGGGAGGGTGCTAATAACGGGCCCGTTAATAACTGGCCCGTTGTTAGCAACCTGGTCTGCTCGCGGGACCCGCTAAGGGCGCCTGGTAAAACCAGGCGTCCTTAGCGGGTCCCGCGAGCAGACTCATAATGAGGCGGTAAGGGGTTGCCGGCTCCGGCACCTTTACCGGCGCCGTTAACCCCTTACCGCCTCACTTGTAATGACCCACAAAGTGTGGTTTTCTAAGCACTATGGTGACGAGTGGCATGCCAATATAAATGGTGTGGTAATTGTTTTGTGCTTGGAGCCCGTGGCAAGCAGGGGTTCATTAACTGAGTCATCCTTGCCCTTACAATACATGAAGTGAAGGTCATGTATGCTTTTTGGAATACAGTTTCAGTACAATCAGGCTGTCACAGCAACCGTCCTGTTAATGTTCACGAGGTTTGGTTCTACGCTCCCATGTCTTCAAACAACACTCAAACACAACAATTACCTTAAACCAAATATTACACTTTACTCTCTGATTTAATTATTATTTTATATTTGTTAATGAGATCCAGGAAAAGAAGGTACATTTTTAATAAACAAAGTTCAATAACGATTGCCTACCGCTGAAGTCTTAGCCACAGCTGAAAACATCAAAAGGGAAGATTCAGGAAAGATTTATATTTTAGGTGTTAATGGAGCAGTATGTGGTATTGCTATTGTTGTTTAAATATGGCAGAGTATTTACTCTAAAACCTGAAACACTACAGAAAAAGTGGATGATATAAAGATGTGTTTTAGAATAAACTGAGGTTTTTTTTGTATTCTCAAAAATGTGTTGTATGTTCATACAATTGGCGTTTTTGCACAGTGTGTATAATGTCAGGTGTATAATGTCAGACTATGTTCTGAGGTACATGTGAGAAACATGTCTGGTTCCAGTATGACTACAGGTTTACATGCAATAATTGAATGACATTTTGCGACGAAATAATACGATTTTTTTAATGCATTTATTATAATAAAGAATGAACTATATTATGAATATTAACCACTCTCTTCTTCAATATGTGAGTCCTGAAACATGACATATATAACATTAATTCAGTTCTGTGAGACATCGCCTATTGTAGTTCTTCTTGAGTATTGAAACAGCCATTGTATCAAGAAGGTCCTTCCTCTTGTTCACATCCTCCTGGAAACAGCCACTCAACTGGCAAACATGGCCCTCAATTTATTTGCTGGATTATATTGTTGGAATGTATTCGGGGATTTGAAAAGATTGGCCAATATCCAATCAAAGGGGCTTAACCAGAATACTTGCTGCTGGTGGAGTTGTCTCAGCATGCGGTTGATTTGCGTTTCAAGCCATTAGGTCATGTTTACAAGGCCACTCCACAAAATGCTGTGTGGCAGATGCTGCAGCAGGAGGGGAACTGGAGTTTAACACTGTTCCGCAGAATGTTGCACATTGCGACTCCACTGCACATCAAACACAAGAGCTGAGCAGTTGAGAGGACATCTAAATTTAGATCTGTTTTGACTTCAGGGCGTGCACAAATAAGCACCGGAAGGAAGAGGGGGCACAAACGGAAGCACACAGCCCTCGGAGCACACAGTGATCGAGGCCGGCAAGTGGGCAGGTGAGAGTGGGCGAGTTTGCATACTCTGAGACACAGCACAGCAAGCAGAAGATAGGGCGGAGTTTGCTGAAGGTGGCAAGTGTGGAAATCAGCAACGAATGTGGGGTTGAGGGAGCAGGCCTCCTGAAAATGTAAAAAGACAAAGCAACAATCTTGCCTTGATTCCTTCGATAACAGCTGTGATGAATTCCCCTGTCTGACTCTTTCGACTCCCAATGGGTCACTCAGGGGGTTGGGT